>NC_081406.1:365662386-365990511 GCF_030272615.1 Cryptomeria japonica
AAAGGGCTTCCCTAGCAAGAAGTGTCTCCACTTTTGCAGGGCATGCACAATTGCTACCAACTCTAAGTTGTGGGGTGCATAATTGACTTCATGAGTCTTTAGCTTCCTAGATTCGTAAGCCACTACCCCTTCATCTTGGACAAGTACTCCTCCTAACCCTTCAATAGAAGCATCTGTTATGACTGTGAAGTGTCCATTTGGATCTAGCACCTTTAGAATGGGTGCTGAAGTTAGTTTTCCCTTCAAGATTTGAAATGCCTTATCACTTTGCTCGGTCCATACAAACCTTTTGCCCTTCCTTTGCAACGAGGTGATGGGGTTTGCTATCTTAGAGAATCCTTCCACAAACCTCCTATAGTAACCTGCTAGCCCCATAAAGCTTCTTACCTCTGAAACATTCTTAGGGATTGGCCATTCTACTATCGCCTTTATTTTATCTGGGTCGATTGCTATTCCTTCTTTTGATATTATATGCCCAAGATAGTGAATCTTTTCCTCAAAGAAGGCACATTTGGACAATTTTCCATATAACTTATGTTCTCTCAATCTTTGCAAAACAATTTGTAGGTGCACTAAATGTTCCTCTTCATTTCTAGAGTAAATCAATATGTCATCCAAAAATACCAAAACAAACTTATCCAAGTAGTCATGGAATACACTATTCATTAGACTCATGAATGCTGCTGGGGCATTAGTTACTCCAAAAGGAACTACTGTGAATTCATAATGTCCATACCTTGTCCTGAACACTGTCTTTAGAATGTCTTCTTCCTTAATTCTGAGTTGATGATACCCTGACCAGAGATCTATCTTTGAGAAAACTGCCGCTCCTTTCATTTGGTCAAAAAGGTCCTCTATGCGAGGTAAGGGATACCTATTCTTTATGGTGACTTTGTTCAACATCCTATAGTCGATGCATAGCCTCAAGGTTCCATCCTTCTTCTTAACAAATAAAACTGGCGCTCCCCATGGTGATACACTTGGCCTTATTAGTCCCTTAGCTAAGAGTTCCTCTAATTGCATTTTGAGTCCCTGTAATTCGGTTGTGTTCATCCGGTAAGGTGCCCTTGATACTGGTTCAGCTCCTAGGAGTACTTCAATAGAAAAGTCAAACTTTCTCTTAGGGGGTAAACCGGGTAGTTCTTCTGGAAAAACATCCTTAAACTCCTTTAAGAAAGGGGTATTTTCAAATGTTGGGGTATTTTCCTCCTTTCCTTCATCAATTTCAACCATAAAAATTTGTCCCCCTCTTCTCCTTTCCTTCTTTAATTGCATTGCTGAGATAGTTTCTATATTAATGGGTTTAAACTTTCCTTGGATTTTGACCCTTTTTCCCCCATCATCCAAACATTCAACAACTTTGCTATAACAATCTACATTAGCTTGATGGTCTGCTAACCAACTCATTCCCATAATTACATCATAAAATCCTAAGGGTGCCACATAGAGATCTACCCTTGTTTCGAACTCAGGGAATTGTACCCTTGCCCTCGGTAAACACTTAGTTACTTCTCTAGTTGCCTTATCCCCATATTGAACCATCCATGATGACTCCATTTGATTAAATTTTAATGCATATTTGTTTACTAATTTAGGTGAGATGAAACATTCAGATGATCTAGTGTCAATTAGAATTGATATTGGTTGTTCAAATAGTGTACCTGTAGTTTCCATGGGAACATTCTGGTATCTTCTTCTTTGGTTCCTAACCGCTGCATGAATCCTCTGTTGGCGTCCTTGTTGGGGTTGATTGGCTCTAATTTTTCCTTGCATCCTGGGGCACTCTCTAGAAAAATGGTTTTCCCCACACATAAAGCATCCACCTGGAGGACCCCTCCTACCTTGATTTCTAGGGGGATCATTCCGTGTTTCATTTCCCCTGGGTGGATAAGTTGTCCTGTTCTGCTGGTCATTCTTGTTATAGTTGCCCTTGTTATTATTGCCCCTGTTATTATTGCCCCTGGTATTATCATTTCCATTCTTCTGATATTGATTAGGCGGTGGTCTCCTTTCGGAAGAGTTATTCCTTTGACCCTTGTTGAAATTGGTGTTTCCATTGAATTCTTGCTTCCTTTTAAATGAGTGGTTCCCATTATAGTTCCGTCCTGCTAGTGTTTGAATCTTCCTCTCTTGCCTTAGGGATTTTTCGAGTACTTCATTCATATTTCTGGGTCCATGCATATCAACCTCTGCTCCTATGTTGGTATTCAGCCCCAAAATGAATTTCCTTGCTTGGCCTTCTTCATCCTTTTGGTACATAGGCACATATTTAAGCAACTTGGTGAACTTATCCCAATATTGTTGAACGGATAAGGGCTCTTGACGTAGATTATGGAATTCTGTCACTTTTTCATCAAAGAACAATTGAGGGAGCCACCTATCTCGAAAATGGTGAACAAATTGATCCCACATGATCGTATCCATATTATACCCATTTTGTTCCTTGGTGTTGGTCCACCAACTAGCCACCTCCCCTGTGAGTTGATAGGAGCCCCATAAAGCCTTGGTTGTTTCGCTAAAATCTCTTAGCTCAAAATATTTTTCCATTTCATTTAGCCAATTCTTAGCCCCTTCACCAATCTGCCTCCCATCGAACTTAGGAGGGGTGATTTTCTTTAAATCCTTGGAGAGTTCCAATATGTTATTTTCCTTTCCATTACCCATCACATTTCCTTGATTGCTACCAGGGTTTCCATTCTCGGTACCACTTCTGTTCTCATAGTCATTCTGCCTTTCCCTAAGGTCCTACAGTGATCGTTCCAGGAAGTTGATTTTATCTCTTTGTTCAGTTAGAAGGTCGATTATAGCTTGGACCCCATCTCCGTTATTCCCTGGGTTGTGTCAAACCTCTTCATGATCTTCCCCATGGTTTCCTTCATGGTTTTCTTCATGGTTTTCCTCATGGTTTTCCTCATGGTTTACCTCCCTTTGACTCCTACTACGTCTTCCATTACCCCTTCCTCTTCCTCTTCCTCTTCCTCTTGCCATACTAGGTTTTACCTGAAAGTTAAATTATGTAGTTAGTTTTTTTTTTTTGTAGAATAAAATTTAATTTCTATTATTGTAAAACATTCCCTTAGTTGAATAAATTGAAGTGAGCACAAGGCCTAGATTTGAACCTTTGCTCTGATACCACATGTAATAACCCACCAAAATTGATCCAACAAAAATTGAGTATTTTTTTTTTTTTCATTATGTTTTATTCAATTGCATACTCTGGGCATCCATTCAATTAGGAATAGGCATTCATCCATTCGGGATGAGCTTCTAACCATATGGGTTAGGCAAATTGTCCATACGGGACGTAAAATTCCATCTATCCAATACGGGATAGGCATCTACCCATACGGGGTAGGCATCCATCCAAACGGGATAGGAGATGCTCTGGCCAGAGACTTAGACTCATCGGGACCATTCGGGTCCTGAGCCACTCACTAAGTACTACACTCTTCTAACAAGAATGCACCGAGGTCGCCGTCCTTAGGAGTAATTAAAAATAATACAAGCTTGAATTCCGCCTCGGAATTTGGCTTAAAGCCTCGGGAAGTCAAGCGAATCCATACGGGATTCCTTTCGAGTATGCATTGAATTAAGTTTGATTATCTTATCTTCCAATTAGGATTCTTACTCAACCAAGCCTAGACCCCACCCACGAATGCCTGAGAACGAGGGACAACTCCGTCCCAAGACTTCCTACATACCCGCTTCGGCACGGGATCAAGGCGTAAAGTATGTAGTTCTATTTTCTATTCTATGGTTTGATGTAAACAGATTTGTGGGTACGCAACCCTTTCTAGGGTCAGTGTCCCAGACAGTTTCTCTGCGGTTGCTACCCACGATGGTAGCACTTAAGCGAAGGCTCAAGATGGCCTATTGCTTGTGGCCTAAAAAAAGAAAATAACTAGATCCTAATACTTATTATGAATGTCACCCAATTGCAAAATGCCAATATCCCTTCGAGATGAATAAATGAATAAAGAAAGTAAATTTCATGAGGGTATTTAACTTAACCATCCTTGAAAAGGGGTTTACTATGGTGTATCTCAACGGATGTGAAATTCATTTAAAAGTTATCTTATTAAATTATCGATCCAAGGGGGATTACCCGCCCCTCGGATTTTAACTTCCAAATGTCCCTTATTACTCCCCGACGATTTATAGGGACGATGCCACAGACGTCGTTGATGCAGCTTTATTAGGCGTTAAGTGCAGTAGTTCAACACGACGGCATTACCCGTAAGCGTGACCCAGAGGCACCATATATACCGAATGCTGCTAGTTTTGGTTTTCCAACTTCCTTTGTTTAGTTTCCTAACTACGAATAACAAAAATGAAAGCGTAAATAATTGAAGTAACTACTTGAAGCGTAATTTGCATAACAATGACCATCACGAAACTTGCATAATAGTAATTGCATGAAAGATATAATTATTCCATAAATAATTCGCATGCTAATGAAGCAATTAATCTATGAGAAACTTGCATGATGTAAGAAGACTTAACGAGTCCAAATAACGATTAAATTTAAGCATTTGTATTAATGTAAGTTAATCTCTAAAGACCAATCAAGTGTCCCAATGATTCCTAATGGGTTGAGCAATTTAATTTTAAGAGGATATAGTCTACAATTTTAGTACTTACTAAGGGTAATTTAAATATGAACTTGCTACATATTAGCCCAATTTTTCTAAGTCGAAAAACGATATCTTAAAGTTTACACAAAAAAAATTCATTCTTTCTTAAATGCCATTTCTATCAAATAAAGAAAAAAAATTTTTTAATTAAATAACAAATAATAACTGACATTTTACATATATAAAATAAAACCAATTTAAAATTTCAATTTACAATTTAAAAAAAAGGAAAGAACTTTTTAATTTAATAACTTATTTGATTGGGTAGTAATTAGGGTGCGGGGTGGGGACCACGGGTCGCATCACCCCTGCGGCCCTGCGTACGCAGGTCCGCAGAGATGAGGGGACCCGCGGGCCCCTCCGTACCCCTGCGACGGTTACGACATAACCATCCTGCATGCCCTTTTGCGTTAAATGCTGTGCATTACGGGGATTTAAACGATTTCCCTCTTTTTCTTTTTTTTGGTGTTTATTTATATTTATATATATATATATATATATATGTATAAATATATAGGTTTTTTTTTTTATATATATTATTATTTTTGGTGCAAGAGTATTGTATTTTTTTTCTAATTATTGAAAACACTCAGAGAAGGTAGATAACAGGTAAATAACAATGTTGCAGATAAATTTCCAGGGGTAAAATACAATGAAGCAGTAACCAGAGAGGTTCTTCTCCTCTTTTTTTTTTTCATTTCTTTTGTTCTTTACACAGGGAGGTCTATTTCACAGAGAAGAGAGATGATTTATTTATACACACAGGGAGATCTGTTCACAGAAAATTTATTCCTTTTTCTTTCATTTCTTTTGTTTTTCACACAGGGAGATCCATTCACAGAGAAAGAGATAGTTTATTTATATACACAGGGAAATTCTTTCACAAAAAGGGAAATGCTAAACGTATTTTTACAGAGGATTTAGAAACCCAGAAGATGAGAAATCTTAGAGAGATTGATTACAGCAAGATCCTTTCGAATACACAGTTCAGACTTTAAATCAAATACCAGAGAAAAGAATACATTTCAGACTTAAATCAATTCAAATCTAAAACTTAATAAGATATTCCAATGATTTAATCTGGATGAATCTAATTCTTATCAAAATTTTGAAATGAATGGATCTAATTTTTATCAAAAATAATCTAAAAACAATGAATCTAATTTTCATCAAATGACTCTATTCTACTTCTTTCAAAACTGAAACTAACTTCTTATCAAAAATTTAAAACAAATGAATCTCATTCTCATCAATAATTTAATCTACTTCTTATCAAAATCTGAACTAGTTTTTATCAAGAATCTGAAATAATGAATCAAACAATTTAATCTACTTTTTATCAAACATTTCAATCCACTTCTTATCAAAATCTGAAACTAATTTTTATCAAGAATCTGAAACAATAAATCAAACAATTTAGTCTACTTTTTATCAAACGTTTTAATCTACTTCTTTTCAAAATCTGAAAACTAATTTCTTATCAAAACACAAATGAATTTCATTCTCATAAAATAATTTAATCAAATCTAATCTACAACAAGAATAAGTTGCACGAAACTAAGTTTGAAGGAACTTGGGTGCTCAAAAATGGTGTAGAGTCTTCCTTGATCCTCCAAATTGAACAGAAGTCCTCCCAACAAAATCCTTAGCTGAAAATGAAAATTAACTACCAAGGAGAATTTAACTTGTAGAATTTCTTATGGAATAGCCAACACTCATTTTGAAACTTGTACCTCTTTTTATAAAAGAAATTTCAAATTCCCACTACCTAATTTTTAATTGAAAAAAAAGAGATTCTCTCCCAATTTGGCCTCCATGCAAACTGATTAGGCTTAGTGGGAGGAGTTACATGCAAGGGTGGTGGAGAAGCCTCTAGAAGATTCTTATTCCTCCTACAACATGTGCCTTAATTTGGGTGAGGGAAATTAAATAACCAATTAAAAATATATATGTATTTTCCATGTGTGTGGGGTTTATTATTTTTATTCCCTTACAATATTCATTCAATAGTTTATCCAAGGAAATATAATAGAGTTTGTATTTAAATCAAAAAGGTGATAAAGGAGGGTTGTGACATGATCTCTGAGATATTCAAAAGTCTCCTTAGGTAGAGGTTTACTGAAAATATCTGCAATCTGCTCTTTAGTATTCACATAAACCAGTTTGACTTATTTTGCTTCAACATTCTCTTTCAGAAAATTCAGTTTGATAGAAACATGTTTAGTTTTAGAATGTAGTACTGAATTCTTAGATATTTCAATTGCTACATTGTTATCACAATAGATAGTTATAGGTTCTTTGCATTGTATCTTTATGTCCTTCAACATTTGCTTAAGCCATAATACCTGTGTACAGTTAGTTGCTGCTGCAACATATTCTGATTCTACTATTGATAAAGATGTGCAACTTTGTTTCTTACTCAACCAAGAAATTAATTTGCTTCCAAGATAAAATGCTCTTCTGGTGGTGCTTTTTCTGTCAACTACATCTCCTACCCAATTTGCATCTATGTATGCACATAATTCAAATTTTTATCTCTAGGACACCATAGGCTAAGATTTGTAGTGCCTTGTAAGTATCAGAAAATACTTTTTACTGTTGATTCATGATTTTCTCTAGGATTACTCTGAAATCTTGAAACAATACATACTGCATTCATAATATTAGGTCTTGTTTGTTTCAAATATAGTAGACCTCCTATCATAGATTTGTACCTAGTCAGATTAACAGGTGTAGATTCATCCCTTAGTGATAATTTGTCATTTGTAGTCATAGGTGTGCTTACCGGTTTAGATTTTTCCATCCCAAATTTCTTTAGTAACTCCTTCAAGTATTTAGATTGACTCAAGATTATACCTTTATCAATCTATGAAATCTGCAATCCTAAAAATAATTTTATCTCTCCAATCATAGACATTTCAAATTCTTGCTCCATTTTAATAGAAAAGTCTTTACATAATCCATCTTCTCCTCCAAAGAGTATATCATCAACAGAAACTTCTATAACCAAGATGTCATCATTAGTCACTTTATAGTATAAGTTGTTGTCAGCATTATCTTTAGAAAAAACAATCTTCAAAAGATATTTATCCAATCTAGCATACCAAGCTCTTGGAGCTTGCTTCAACCCATACAAAGCTTTCCTTAACCTGCAAACCATATCTTTGTTATCTGTTAAAGAAAATCATTCAGGTTGCTCAATGTAAACTTCTTCTTTAAGATCTCCATTCAGAAATGCACATTTAATAACCATTTGATATAATTTGTAGTTCTTGTGTGTTGTAAAAGCCAAGAATAATCTAATTGCCTCAATTCTAGCTATCGGTGCAAAGGTTTCATTTTAATCAATTCCTTCTTTCTGTGAATATCCCTTACACACTAGTCTTTCTTTATTTCTAATTACCTTACCATCTTCATTTAGTTTGTTTCTGAATACCCATTTTGTTCCAATTACATTTTTTTTCTTTAGGCTGAGGAACTAATGTCCATGTGTTATTATTTTCAATTTATTCGTATTCTTCTTCCATAACTTTAATCCAGTGTTTATCTTCACATGCCTCATTAATTGATGCTGGTTCAATTTGAGAAATAAGACATACCTCTTCATTTTCTAGTCTTCCTCTTGTCATAACTCCTTGATACTTGTTCCCAATTATCTGATTTTCAGAGTGGTTCAATCTTACATACCAGGGTGTCTTTGTTTGTTGTTGTTCCTTAGTTATAGTGGAATTTTTCAGAGGATACCGGTGTAACTGGATCTTCATTCTATACTAGTGTGTTCAATGTAGGTTCATTTGTCAGTATCTATGTTGCTGGTTCAAAGTCTATATGCCTTGAAGTTCCTCTAAATTGTTCATCAATTTTCACATTTGTACTCTCAACAATATACTCATCTCTTCTAATATAATATTTACTTCCAAATATTCTGAAATATTTAAGAGTAGGAGTAATACCAAACCATAGTTCATGAGGGGTCTTACTAGTTTCACCTTTGATGTGAACTCTGTTGAATGTGTTGACTGTTGTGCTTACTGCCTCTCTCCAATATACACGTAGTAGATTTGCTTCTGATAACATACTTCTAGCTGCATCCAAGATAGTTCTATTTTTCCTTTCTACAACTCCATTCTGTTGTCGTGTCCAGGGTGCTGATAATTATCTTTTGATTCCATTTACTTCACAAAATGTATTAAATTCCTTAGATGTGAATTCACCTCCTTGATCTGATCTCAGACATTTGATTTTCTTACCCGTTTCATTTTCCACCATCACCTTGAATAGCTTGAATTTCCCAAGTGCTTCTAATTTTTCTTTGAGAAAAATAATCCAACACATTCTAAAATAGTCATCAATGATTAGCATGAAATATATATCACCTTGTAAGCTTTTAGTTCTAGTTGGACCACATAAATTAGTATGAATTAAGTCAAGAGCATTATTGGATTTTTCTGGAGTACTTTTAAAAGATGCTCTAACTTGCTTTCCAAATTGACAATCCTTACATACCGGATTGTGAGGTTTAACAATCTTAGGTAAATCTCTAACTGCTTTAGTTGTATTGATTTTCACAATGCAATCAAAATTTACATGACAGAGTCTCTTATGCCATAGCCAACTTTCATCAATATGTGCAATCAAGCATGTCTTTTCATTGTTATTCAAATGAAAGATAATACCTCTAGTTTGATTATCGGTTGCAATTTCCAAACTAGTTTTGTTCATAATTTTGCATTTTCCATTCTTGAATTGTAACTGAAATCCTTTTTCAACTAATTGACCAAAACTCAAAAGATTATGCTTTAAACCTTCAACATAGTAGACATTGTTAGTATTATGCTTACCATCAAGAGATATAGTACCTTTTCCTTTTATCAAACAAGCTTTATCATCTCCAAATCTTACTAGACCTCCATTATATTCCTGAAAAGTCAAGAATTCACTTTTATCACCAGTCATATGATACGAACATCCTAAATCAATGATCCATTCATCCTTAACTTCAATTTTAGCTACCAGGGCCTTCTCTACCAGTTGAATAGTAGGTGCTGGTTGATCTTTTGTTATAGCAACAAAGACCCATCCATTGTCTGCCAGACCCTCATCAAAATCATCAGTGACTCCTTCATCAACAAGATAACAAGATTTGTCTTTATTCTTCTTAAATTTGTATCTCTGATATTCAAGTTTAGGCTTGTATGTTCTTCTAGCTTCTTCTCTCAATCTTGCATGTCTATCAGGGTATCCTGAAGCCATATGACCAATCTTATTATAGTTAAAACATTTAAAGGTTCTTTACCTTCATACTTACTTCCAACTGGACCTTTAGGCATTTTCCTTGCAAATAGTGCCTCAAGTTCTTCATTCTCTCCTGCTTTCTTCAAGTTCTTTTTCATAGAATAATTTTCAATCAGATTTGTCAAATGATGGTGCAGATGATGTTGATGCCTTAAAAGCTAAATTTGTCATTATACTAGCAATAGGACCAAATTCCTCAATTTCAAAATCTGAAAGTTTTTCAATCAATGTGTCCCTAGTTACTGATGTATTAGGTATTGTTCTTAATTCATTTATAGCAGTAACTTTCATTTGTATGCTAGTGGCAATCCTCTTAAAACTTTTGAAACAATTTCCTCTTCACTTAAGGTTCCTCCACAACATTTAATATCCAAAACAATTTCATTTACTCTTTCCATAAAAGTAGAAATCCTTTCATCTTCTTCCATTTTTAGATTTTCATACCTGACTCAGAAGCTTTCAAGTTTTGCAATTTTGACTATGGAATCTCCTTCATTCAATGTTTCCAAACGGTCCCAAACAACATTAGTAGTAGATCTATCTGATAATCCCATAATTTTCTAATCTGATAGTACGCTCAAAAGTGCTTCTCTTGCTTTGCAATCATTTTCTTCATCTTTTCCTAAGGTAGGTGGATTAGGCTGACCGGAAGTAGGAGCAGTATAGCTATTCTTTGTAACTTCCCAGATGTCCTTTCCAATGCAATTTAGATGTGTCTCCATCTTGATCTTCCATATTCCATCAAGTTGAGGATTGTCCTTCCTGAAATAGTTAGTAGACATTTGATCTCCTCAAGTTGTTAAACTTTTGCAAAAAGAGGACTAGGCTCTGAAACCAATAGTTAGGTCCCAGAGACAACTAAGAGTGGGGAGTGAATCAGTTGTCAAATAAATTTAAATCAAAAAAAACTTATCCAAACTTAATGCTTAATACTAGTAAACCAAATTTTATGCCTATAGAAAGATTATTAGTTAATTGCAGTACCGGTAAATATTAATGCATGAAACAAAAAGAAAATATCATCCACAACACATAACACCAATATTTGTACGTGGAAACCCTATAAGTGGAAAAACCATGTTGGGAAAATTTACCCACAATCAGATGATACTACTGCAGATAGTATGTGTATACAATAGGGGGTTTGCACATGCAGAAACGCCAAGCGCCTAGAGCTTGCTGCTCAAACACAAATAGAATCTTCATTTGCTGGATTCAGTACTGGTGTAGTTTTGATTGCCTTCACAGAAACATTCCTTCAACTTTCAAATGATGTCTACGTATATTGCTCTACTTATTCTTGCATATACCAAATTACAATCCTTCTCAAATTCGCATATCAATCTTACTAATAAGATCTTACATTAATACCATAACCTAAGACCAATTTTAGTAGGTCGGCTCTAAAAGATATTACAATAAAACAATTTACAAGTAAATAAATAACTGATGCAATATCCGATTCAACATGTCAGCTTAATGCATTTACAACAATAATAAATCATCTACATAACATGTTGTGCTGATCTGAAATAGATAAGCCCGTCGGTGTGTTATCGCTGTTTTAAAATTGGATTCTTTCCCCATATTTGGCTATGGTTTTTGAAAAAATTTGTATAAGATGTGGCCCCAAATGCTTCAGCCTTATTCTAAACCTAGAGGGTTTAAGGTTTTTCTAAGTTTTAGGCTTTATCTTTTGTGTTAGGTCCCCTGGTTTCTATTCCGATGTTACTTTATTTCACTTAAGTCATGGGTCGCGGGGTCGTAAGAAGTGTCCCCCCTTGCTATTTACCTAGGCGGTCATGTTTATTATTTGAAAATTTTCGCCTTTTATTATTTCCTTCTAAAGTGCCGGGCCCAGTAAACACTGATCAACTTTAGAAAAGATCTGACGGTTGGCGCTATTTCGCAAAGGCTAAGTGCTCACATTTTAAGGCTGCGAAATAGCGAGGATTAATATCAGCCGTCCATGTGTCATGCGGAGGAAGTGAAGGTTGCGGCTGTCAAGAAGGTGGGGCCCCCTCTACGTGGTCTTCTCTGGCGTATTGGAGTGCAGCACGTGGTACAGGCCGCCACAGTCAACATTTTAAGATTAAGGATCTAAGTGGGCCCCAAAGATGAGTCAGCTCACAGGTGGAGGTGACCTGGCAAGGATAGCTCTTACAATTCATTGAGACCCCGTGGCTCCTTCCAGCGAATGAAAAGTCGACAGGTCAGCTTCGAAGATGACAGGGCGCCAGGTGTCCATGATGTGTCCGTGGGCCCACCTCTTCTGAAAGCTCCTAGCAGGGTTTAAATGCTGAGCAACTTCAGAAAGGATCTGACGGTCAGCGCTATTTCGCAAAGGTTAAGTGCTTGCCCTTTAAGGCTGCGAAATAGCGAGGATTAATATCGGTCGTCCATCTGTCACGACAGGGTAAGTGGAAGGCATAGTTGTCAGTGATAGCTGGAGCCCCGTGGCTTTCTTTTGGCGTATTATAAGGTAACACGTGGCACAGGCCGCCACAGTCAGCAGGACAAGAACGCCAGGTGTCCATGATGTGTCCGTGGGCCCACCTCTTCTGAAAGCTCCTAGCAGGGTTTAAATGTCGCGCAAGTCGAGATAAGATCTAACGGCTCGCGCTATTTTGCAAGGGTAAGATGCTCACATTTTAAGGCTGCGAAATAGCGAAAGTTAACCTGGACCGTCCACGTGTCTTGATGACACGCGGTCTAAAAGGCAGCTGTGGGTCCCTATAGTGTATGTTCGACAAATGAAAAGTTGACAGGTCAGCTTCGAAGGTGACACGAAAGCCAGGTGTCTATGGCGTTTCTGTGGGCCCACCTTTTCTGAGGTAGACCTGTCGAGACTGAAGTGGGGCCCCCCATGGTTCTTCTTCCGGCAAATGACAGAATGACAAATCAGCACAGTGGATGACTAGATGCCAGATGTCACTGATGACTCAGCGGGCCCACCATTCCTGAGGACCTGTTCGAAGGATTAAAAGGCGATTAACTTGAAAGATAATCCAACGGCCCGCGCTATTTCGCAAGGGTTAAGTGCTCACCCTTTAAGCTTGCGAAATAGCGAGAATGAATATCAACCGTCCACGTGTCATGATGATGACATGGCAAAAAGAGAAAAGCACGGGCCCGCTACGGTATAAAGGGCGACATTCAGCCAGTATCAAAATAGAATGTGAGGGGATTTTCTAAGCCAATGGTCGGATGCCGCGTGGTATTATGTGGCCAATAAAAAGACAGGACTTAGACTAAGGACAAAGCCGTCAAAATGAAATTCACAGAGAGACACTTGCAGAAATACTGCGGCCCGTTGGAGCTAAAATATGAATTCTCGTATGAATTCGATTTTGAAGGGACGGTCGAAGCATGCGGAATCAATGTTACAGTTAAGACCCAGAGTACAAGCATTTCATTTCCTAACAACCAAGTAAGGATATCTCTTAAAAGGATTTTTGCAGAGGAGGCAAACGCAGAGTTATCTTTTACAAATACAGAGAAGGCGAATTGGTTGCAGAGCGAATTTCTTCGAGCAAGCATCAGGTTTTTTTTTATTTTGCAGCCGTTCTTGTGTTGTGATACGTGAAACTGTTCTCGTATAACAGAAATATTTTCAGAAGTAATATTTATCTGGTTGTATTGCAAATGGCTCCTAAAAGGGAATTTTCTGGTAAAGTTGATTATCTTGAAAGAAGTGCGTGTGATGACTTCTTAGAGCAGTTGACGCTGTCAACCAACCAGGCATCTAAGGCCAAAGAATTAGTACCCAGGGCTCCCCGACTAAAAATTGGAGAAGGATTGTATGATAAGGGTAATTGGTTAAGAGACCCACAGGTTGGGCTGTCTGGGTTGGGGTTATTTAAAATCGGTTTTGGAATGAGGAATTCTCCTGCTCCTCAAAATAGCATTTGGGAACTAGATGTTGGGAAATTGGTAGTCCCAGGGGTGTTCATGGATACAGATTTGTTAACCCAGATGGCATTAAATTATGATTCAGTTACCAGGTGTATCTGGGATGTGAATGGAAAAACCCTCATGGAGATAAATGCAGAAGAGCTGAGAAAAGCGTTTGGGCTTAGTGAGTTTACCAATTTCTTGGAGCATATAAGCTTCACACAATTAACTCAGGTGTACAGGGCACAGAGGACTCATCTCAGGAATGGGCCTCTCAAAGAACTTTTTCTGAAAGTGGGAGGGTTAGCAGTTGTAGGGCCCAATACACAAGAGCCCTTTTCACTAAGTATGTTTACCTTAACGGCAAAAGGGATGTACTGGGCACTTTGCCAAGTTCTAGGAGAGGATGCTGAATCTAATATACCAAATCATTATCTGTTAATGATTGTTCAAATTTTGAATCCTTCTCTTGCTATTACATTTGATTATGCCTCCTATATTGCTGATGCTATCCATGGAGGACTGATGGGGATAAAGAATGGGAAGGTGGATAGGCCATTTGGGTGGTATTCACTATTGATGCACCTCTTCCTCTTCAAAGGTGGAGATTATTTTGCCAGTGGAATGGATCTGGTAAAAGAAAAGGAGGGAGAGAAGATGCCAGTACAATTATGGAGCACCGTATTGTCATGGGATAGAGAGGATGCAAGTTTTCTAAAGTTTGATAAATACTTTGCATCCAAAATAAGGACTCTTCTTTGCTCTGACAATCCACGAGTCCCCAAGATTCTTCTGGAATTCCTAAGACCAAAAGAATTCGCAGAGAATGTCAAGATTGTTCATAACTAGGGTGATATGTATTTGTATCCAGTGTCCACAGTGTTTAGGGTCTTTGGTTTCAGAGGCACCCCATTTTTGTTACCATACCAGGTCCCCCTCAAAGTGGGAATAGCTGAGATTCTCAGACAAATTGGTGACTTGCACGAGGCAGAGTTAACAGGCCGAGGTAAAGGGACTATTTTTCCTACAGCTACAGTAGCCCACCAATTTGTAATCACCAAGGGCGGCTGGAAATGTTTTGAGGATTTTCTCAAACCCTACCATTTGTCCACTGCAGTGTCAAGATGTGCTGATCCGGAGGACTTCTACAATGGTGTATTCCGGAAGAAGGTAGCATGCAGAGGTAGGCCCCACCAATTCCACTTTCCTGAAGACCTCATCAGGAATGAATTTGATTTGGATGAACAGGAGTTGAGGAAGGAAAAATGGGTAGCTTACAGGAAGCCCTTGGATTTTGTGCATCAATTTGATGCTAGCTATGACCCATTGTCTAGCTTCTTCCCATTGGAAGAAAAGATAAAATTTTTGATTATTTGTTTTGAGGATGTGATGTAGACAATAAAGGAGAAAAGGGGAGTTGTAATTAAAAACAACCCTGAGAAAGCAAGAATGATTTTGGGGAAATCAGCTCCTATTAAAGCCATCCCTCCTGGTGATTACACCCTGCATAAGAAAGCAGGTTATAGTTTGTTGGTGTCTGCAAGAGGGGAACCCTCTTTATCTAAAGGGAAGAGGAAAGCACATGAAGTCATTGACATCCAAGACAGCCCAAAGAAGCAGAGGGTGGGGAAGGAAGTGCAATCAGATACACCCTTATATTCCCCATCCCAATCCCCTCTCCACATTGGAGATGAACAAGCAGCAACTGAATACCTCTCTCAGTTGGGCAGTTTGGGGGAGATTGCGTATACATATGATGAAGTGGAAGAGGGGATGCCAGAAGAACCCACTGAAGCACAAATGGACATCACCTCGACTGAACTCAAAAGCCAGGAGTGGGATCCTGAGATAAAGAAGGCCACTAGTGCTTTTCTAGCCGATGATAGTTTTGTAACATCTGAAGCATTCATGCAGTTTATATGGAAACAACATATAGATAAATATAATGCTAGATGTGAAACAAGAAAGGCAGAACAATTAAATAAAGATCCAGCCTTGGTGGAGGAAGAAATAAAACAGGAGATGATGGAAGAATTCAAAACCATCACTCTTGAACAGGGGAGAGATTTAGTAGCACAAGCTGGAGTGCTCATTTTGCCAGAATGGAATATTGCTGATGCTCTGGTGCTGGATGCAGTGAGGAAAGAAACCAAACCCATGGAAGGGGTTACATTCAGTAAAGACAATGCTGCTCTAGTCATGTGGTCCGTTAAGAGAAATGAGGACAAGAAGGGTAAAGACACCACAGGGACAAGTCACATTGGCGGATTGATGGTCAGGAGAGTAGAAAGCACAGGGGTAGTAGAGGCTGCTAGCACGGTGTTGGAGACTGCCAAATTTAGTGTTGCAGTAGCTGAGAAGGATGCTAAAGAAAAAGAGGCTCTCCAGCTCAAATTGGAAACAGTCTTGAAGGCTTATGACAGTGCCAAGGAGGAAATAAGAGGCAAGGAGAGTATTATTGCCAGATTGCAGAGCCAATTAGCAGGACAACGTCAACAAGGTGAATCTTCAACATTAATGATCACCTCTTCTCCTGCAAGACCTCCACCTACTAGCCCCATTATTGAGCTCCCACCATCTCCTGCACCTTCCAGCTCTCAGATGATAGAGATAACTCCCCAAGAATTGGAGAGTCTTAAGCAAACTCAGGCCTATTATGCAGGGAAGTATGAAGAAAAGATCAAGGCCACAGTCTCCAGTTTTGCAGACACTATAAATGCTTCACTCCTTCACAATAGTGTAGGAAAAGTCATGGAGATATGGACTGAGTTGATAAGAGATAAAGTCATATTGACACCCATTTTTGACAGATGGAGGCCTAGGGAGCAGGATTTAGAGTTCATGTGTGTTTCCTGTGATGAAGCAAGAGCTAACCCTATTATCAAATCCACTTCTGATATTACTAAGAGTTTATTGCAATTGGCGACAGAGGTGGATAATGTGGAAAGAAGGGTTAAATTGCTTAAAAAGGAATACACTGATCAGGTGTGTGAATTACTCCCAGGAATTTTTGCTAATCCAGATCAACTGAAAGACAAACAGATATGGCTCAATGAGATAAATGTTAAATTTTCAGCAAGGGTCAAGGGAATTATTGATTTGGATGACACCTCATTTTTTGTTATAACCATACAGGAAATAGAGAGAATTAAATCACACTACAGTTTTCTTAACTCAGAAGTCAACAAACTGAGGAATTCTTGGAAAGGGTTGACTAAGGTTAAAAGTGATGTGATTAATTTTGTATGGCCGACCGAGGAGATGTATGGTGAGTGGGGAATTAAATATTCCACTCGAGATCCGGAGCAGTTAGAGAACGTCCTTGAAAAGCCAGAGGAGGTTGCAACTGAATAACCTGTCCAACAGACTGCTGAAGAAGCTGAAAAGAGCGCATAACTGAAATTGTAACTTCTTCAATTTTTGAAGTAATTGTAACAAACTTTCCTCAAAGAAGTCCGAAGCTTTGTGCATCCATATTGTTATAAATGGATACCAGGACTAGAGAGAAAGGGATCACACAATTTTTGTAAGAAAACGCTGCAGAAATGTTATCTGAGCTTTTCCAAAGTTTAATGGAGAATCAGACTCTTGTAAAATCTTTTTTCAAATGAATATCAATATACAGACCATCAGTTTTGAGTAAAGCTCTGTGTCGTCTTCAAATTTGTCCTTAATCGTATTTACTCTTTCATTCAGAATAATCTAGGATTTTTCTGTTTGAATGGAATTGTAAAGCAATCTCAGTATGGGTGTTTTTAGCATTTCTCTTTAGGAGGGAAATTAAACAGGCATGACCACTCTACCAGTAAATACTTCGGGACGAACTTTGAATTTTGAGGATCCTAGCTTATTTTGAAGTGATTAAATTCTTGTTGATGTTAGGCATTTACAGGGATAAATGGAGACCAAGTTGATGGGAAGTATAGAGATGTTTTATTTCAGGAGTTTTATTCGAGTTTGAATGACTCTGTAGCCTTGGATAAAGCACTGGTACTAATTGAAGCTGTTTATTGCATGCTTTGTTGATCAAATATACTGAAGTTGAATATTGTTTCATTCTTTGCTTTCAGTTGTTTTTTCAAGGTGAACAAACTCACTGGTTTTCTGGACTGGTTTGCTGTGGGTTTGTTGCTTTAAGAATGTGAATTTAATTCACAAAGGGTATACCCGCCTGGGCTTAGGGAAGAGCCCGAAGTGTAGAAGGTCTAACCAAACCTTGTCATATGTTGTCTCTGAAATCCTTTTATCCTTGATGTCTTCTTGGCACTCATTTTAGATTATATTATTAAAGGCATTGAAGGGTAATCAGATTTTGAGAACAACAAAAGTGGCGACTCTGCTGGGGACAGTTATCACACAGTTATCACATAAAATCTGTGCAAAGACTCGTGGAAAGTATTGTTGTGTTTGTGAGTAAGACTGCTTGCGTCTATTTTTCCCACAGCTTTGTGGGTGGCGACTCTGTTATTTTTGAACCAGTCCTTGTGAGATATAAACTTTCTAAAATAAAGACAAACAAGATGCAAGGAAATAAGCATACAAGATCATTCATGAAGAAACATCCTCGTGAAACCCTGCAAGAAGGTCTGCCCGAGCAATCACGAAGAGGCCAGAAGAGATCTGTGATGCATGAGCCGTCGAATGCTGCGTGGGTGCAGAAAAACAACAATACTGGTAAGATGCCTGACCGACCTATTTATGCAAAGTCAAATTCATTTTCAAGAGATTCGGATCAGGATATTTTAGGTTTTCATTCAGGATTGTTCGGAAATATTGATGATATGCCTATTGTGAGTCGAGAGTTATCACATGCTAGTGTTTCTGCAAAAGATAGAACTAGTTCAAATGCTATTAGGCACTCTGTTCCTAGGACAATAAATGGGAACATTAGTTTGATTGATATAGATCAAGTTAATGTATCGGATTCTGAAGAAAATTATCCTGATGAGGATAAAATGTCCCAAGAAATTGAAGAATTAAATAAAAGAGTTCATCATTTAATATCCTTGAGGGCCCAAAAGGAGGCAAATAAGGAAAAGGAAGTTAAAGCCAAAATGATGGAGAGAGATAGGCTTCTTAGACAGATAGCTGATCTTGAAGTCCTTGCCAAGGATAAAGAAAAAGGTGATCAAGAAGGCCCGGTGATCAGGGAAATCTTAACCCCTAAGATCAGACCAGTTCCTAAGTCAGTAGCCCAGCCAAGTAAAGAAGTCCCTAATGATTCCCAACTCCCTAAGGTTAATTTAGACAAAGGGAAACAGATATGGGTAGATGATGGGGTAGAGTCTAAAATTGCAGAAGGGATTTCTCATAGGATCCTAGCACATGAGAGAGAGATGGAAAGGATGAGGAAGGAAAAGGAAGACCTCCAAATGGAGTTGGAAAAGGCTGAGTTAGAAGCTGCAAATCAGGAAGTTAAGAGAAAGATCAACTACCTAAAAGCTCCCCCTATTACATTCCCATCAGAAGATCTTAGTAAGCCTAATCCCCAACAAATTTCTCTCCCTCAGGTCAATATCCGACCAGCAGTGCACACTAACATTGCTTCAGTAAGCCATATACCTTCAAATAAGCAGTATACCCAAACATCTCAATCCCCAATCTCAAAGGCTAAGATGATTATGGGGAATAATAATACTGTTTCCCCTTTTCAAAGAAGGCCGATTAATCTAGAACAATATAAGCAATTGTTTTTTGATGGGATCCCAGGATATCCAAATCATGTTCCCATTGAGTTAAGAGACAAACTCCATAAATTTGTCGGGAACAATGCAGTCAGCGCTGAGGAACATCTCAAATCTTTTGGGGATTTGATAAATGATTATGAGATAGTTGATGAGGATGTGATTATGAAACTGTTTGTTCAATCCCTGGTTGATGATGCAAGAGATTGGTATAGAGGTCTTCTAGTAGCCAGCATAGGTTCATGGGAGGAATTCAAAAATTGCTTTCAAGAACAGTATGGTGATAAGACTAATGTGAGTTTCATGCTGAATGAGTTCAATAATATCAGAAAATCTGAAAATGAAATAGTCACTGATTTTAATGCTAAGTTCCAGAAGGCTATGCATAGATTATATCAGGTAATGAGGCTAGATGACAATATGTGCCTTGACACCTATTATAATGCATTTGATTCTAAAATGGCTTACATTTTCAGAGATAAAAATCCTCATAACTTGAGGGATGCCTTTAGAATTGCCATAAATGTTGAAAGTAATAGAAAGGCATCTGGCAAATTAGGAAGGAGGATAGATGGAAGATTATGGCATGAAACCAAGCAGCAACCTAACAAAGTTGCTAAGGAAGAGGACAAAATAGAAAAACTAGTCACTGCTATGAAAGATTTGACTGCTAAGGTTAACAAAAATGATAAACCTCATTACAATTGGCAAGATAGACCTCCTAGGTTACATGATATGCCATACAATACAAATTGGAAGGATGGTAAGCCCCAAGTTGAGAAGCCTAAAATTGCCCAAAGCCAAGACACACCAGATCCTTTGAAAGGCAAGACTGTTAATAATATAGAAAATACTCCCTGGTGTATTGCTTGTGATGGACCACATTCTCCTCACCAGTGTGCAGTAGCTCAAGCTCTGGAGGAATCCATGAGACCAGAAGCAGAGCTTGATATTAATATGTTTGAAACTATCATAGAAAGTGATGAGGAATCTATGCCAAGTGAGGGCAGTGATGCGTTAGATAATGAAAGATCAGTAAAAGGGCAGTTAGCCTTAGGCTGGCACCCTACATTGAATGTGGTAACAATTGAAGATGAAGAAGTTCATCTTAGGAGGCCTAGTGAAGAAGAGGTTAGAAATCTCACTAAGGCCGCAATCGCCAAAGCTAAACATAACTACAATCTGAGAAGCACCAAGAGAGATACTGATCAAGGTGAGCCAGGTTCCATGTTTGTAAAAGAGGTCACAAAGAAAGGGGCATCAAGCAGTGTTACTGCTACTGTTAAAGCTAGTCAAGAAAAAGAGGAACAAGTTAAAGACTTCCCTAGAACCACAGATGCCAAAAATGCTGATGATGTACAAAAGGTGGAAATAGTAAAAAGGGGTAACCAACTCAAAGTAGAAAAGGTTAAGGCTAATACTGAACAGTGTAATTATTCCACATTTAATATGGCCCAAGCTTTAACTCAAATGAAGGTCACTGTCCCATTAGTGGAGTTACTAAAGATTAAGGAACACAAGGATGCAGCTTTGTCTCTATTCTCTAGTATAGCTGATGGTGGTTCAGTATCACACACTGGTTCAGATAAAATTGGGAAGGATCAAGAGTTCCAAACTCCAGAGGTATATGTTGGAACCACTATCACTCAGGAGCCTTCTCAGGTGGACCCTTTCTATGTCACTTTGCTAGTCAATAACCGGTTAATTAAAAACTGCATGATAGATTCAGGAGCAGCGGCTAATGTGATGCCATATGGTGTCATGAAAGAATTAGGATTGTCAATAACCACCGTGTATGGGAGATGTTATGCCATGGATAACAGAGAAGTGCCTGTGATAGGTACAATGAAAGATGTAGAAGTAAAAATAGCTGCATTTCCTGAAGCTACTTACAAAATGGATGTTATTGTCACTGATACTAAACCCCACTATGGCATGTTACTCTCTAGGCAGTGGGCTGCAGCAGTGGGGGGAAATGTTCAATTGGATTTGTCTTATGCTACTATTCCTGTTGGTGGCAATAAGGTCAAACTATACAGGGAGCCACGAGCTCCTAAGGTAGTTGAAAATGTGGACCCTAGTGTGCTTAACTGTATGATTGATGTGGATTTAGATAATTTCAGAATTCAGCCAGTATCACCTCAGTTGAAGAACACCGACCCAATTGTAGTTGAACTACAAGCACAACAGTATGGATTGTGGCAAATGTATTTTGATGGAGCTTGTTCCAAAGAAGGGTCAGGAGCAGGGGTTCTTTTTGTATCCCCATCAGGTATAACCTTCAAATATTCATTCTTATTGGCATTCCAATGCACAAATAATACTGCAGAGTATGAAGCTTTGTTATTAGGACTTGAGGTTGCAAAAAAGCATGGAATCCGATTATTGAAAGTGATGGGTGATTCAGAGCTGGTCGTCTCTCAGGTAAGATCTAAGTATGCGTCTAAGAATGATAAATTGAAGCAATATAAGCATGCTGTTTGGGATATTATTGAGTATTTTGATGCCTTTTCTATCAACTGGATAGAGCGAGCAAAAAATATTATGGCAGATTTCTTAGCTAATGTTGCTTTAAAAAATGACGATGCAACACTAACTGGTATCTCCACTGTGGAAATAAAAGCTAGGCCTGCTATCCCTGATAATGTATATAACTGGCAAGTTTTTGCTGCTGATGATGATATTCTTAGGTTCATCCAATGTGTTGATGATTATGATGGACAAAAAATTGATTGTAATGCATTGGTGGAAGTAGTCGATGGCAGAGAGACAGTGTTTGGAAATGATATTGTCCAATTGGAAACCAACGAAATACCTAAAGGACTGGTGGAGTTAGAAAGCATGTTTAGTTATAATGACAGTCATCTACACCAGCAATCTACCACTAAGTTAGAAGAATTAGAGGAGGTCAACTTGGGGACAGAATCATCCCCCAAGTTGGTATATATTGGAAAGAAGCTACCTCCTCATGTTAGGACTAACCTAATCAGTTTACTGAAAAGGTATAAACATGTTTTTGCTTGGTCTTATGAAGATCTAAAGGCGTATAGACAAGATCTTTTTCAGCATGAAATTCCCTTACTTCCAGATGCTAAGCCTTTTAGACAGAAACAGAGACCTATTAACCCCTTGTTAGAAACAAAAATGCAACAAGAGTTGACTAAATTGAGAGAAGGGGGGATTATCAAACCAATCAGACATTCTTCATGGGTTTCTAATTTGGTCCCAGTGAGGAAAAAGAATGGAGATATCAGATTGTGTGTGGATTTTAGGAATCTGAATGTTGCTTCCCTAAAAGATAATTATTCATCTCCAAACATGGAAGCAATGCTACAAAGAGTGACAGGTTGTGATCTTTTGTCCATGATGGATGGTTTCTCAGGATACAATCAAGTGCTTGTAAGGGAGTCTGAACAGTTTAAAACAGCTTTTACTACTCCATGGGGAACTTATGTGTATGTGAGAATGCCGTTTGGATTGAAAAATGCAGGGGCTACCTTTCAAAGAGCTATGGATGTGGCTTTTAAGGAATTCATTAACATTATTATGGTGGTTTACCAAGATGATTTAACTTGTTTCTCAAAGAGAGCTGATGATCACTGTGGACATTTAGAGAAGGTGTTTGATAAAGCCTTGGAATTTGGTGTATCACTGAATCCCAAAAAATGCCATTTTGGGGTCACTGAGGGAAAATTATTGGGACATATAGTTTCCAAGGAAGGAGTAAGAATAGACCCTGAAAGAATTGAAGCAATCAATAAGGTGTCTGAACCAAAAAATGTGAAAGGAATTCAGTCCTTTCTAGGCAAAGTGAATTTTGTCAGGAGATTCATTGCCAACTTTGCTGAGATAGTAAAGCCTATTGTCAAGTTGCTCAAGAAAGACACCAAGTTTCACTGGGATCAGGAAGCCTCAAAAGCTTTTAATGAGATTAAGAAAGCAATCCAGGAAGCACCAGTGTTGAAGTCCCCGGATTATGGTAAGCCTTTTTCTCTGTTTTCTTTTGCTTCATATCACACAGTGGCTACAGTATTATTGCAAAAGGATAATGAGGGATATGATCATCCCATAGCTTTCTATAGCAAATCTTTGCAAGCGGCAGAATTAAAATATGAAACCATGGAGAAACAAGCTTATGCCTTGGTTAAAGCTGTTAAAGCCTTTAGGCCATATTTGGTGAATGCAAATGTCACTGCCTATGTTCCACATGCTGCAGTTAAAGATATTTTGTCTCAATCTGAGGTTACTGGGAAGAGATGCAGATGGATCAATAGAATTCAAGAGTTCAATTTGGAGGTAAAGATCACTAAATTGGTGAGAGGGTTAGGTTTGGCCAAGCTCATGGCTGAGTCAAATCTCATGAATGTAGAAGTACACAATGTTGAAGTTGAAGATATTTTGGTCACTAGTATTGAGAGGCAACCATGGTACACAGAGATAGTCCAAGTATTGAGGGGTAATATGCTGCCAGAAGGAATGACTCACAACCAGAAGAGAACTTTAAAGCTCAAATCCCAAAAGTATGTCCTCATTCAGGGTGATCTTTTTTGGAGAAAAAGAGATGGGGAGTTACTATTGTGTTTGGATGAATTTCAAGCTAAACAGATGTTGAATGAAATGCATGATGGAGTATGTGGAGGTCATTACTCTGCTAAGACTACAGCTGGTAAGATAATACGGGCTGGGTATTATTGGCCTACTTTGTTTAAAGACACCCATGCATATGTTCGAAGATGTGATTCATGTCAGAGATTTTCTTCTAAGCTCAAGTATGAAGGAGCCTTACCACTAAATCCAGTTTCTGTAGAAGCTCCTTTTGTTCAATGGGGTATTGATTTTATTGGAGAGATTGTTGAAAAGTCAGGAAGAGGCCATGGATGGATTATAGTGGCTACAGATTATTTTACCAAATGGATAGAAGCTATTCCCACAAGAAGAGCTACTAGTAAAATTGTCATTGATTTCTTGATGGATAATATTGTGACTAGGTTTGGAACACCTGCAAAATTGGTAATGGATAATGCTATGTGTTTCAGATCAGAAGAATTTGTAGGCTTTTGCAATAGTCATGGTATACTTATGTCATACTCATCACCTTATCACCCTCAAGGGAATGGACAAGCAGAATCTAGCAACAAAAGCTTGCTAACTATTATTAAGAAGATCTTAGAAGAAAACAAAAGGTCTTGGGATCAAAAGTTGAAATTGGCTCTGTGGGCAGATAGAATAACAGTTAAAAAATCCATTGGAATGTCACCGTTTGAGTTGGTTTATGGTACCCAAGCCAGATTACCGGTAAATAACCTTCTTCCAGTATATAAGTTTTTGCAGGAAGAGAGCATGGAACTATCTGAACCAATGGAGAACAGGATGCTCCAAATTGTAGAGGTGGAAGAGCTTAGAACCTCCGCTCATAAGAAAAATCAAAAGCTCCAGCTACAGTCAAAGTATCTTTTTGATAAAAGAACATCATTAAGGAAGTTTCAAATTGATGACATGGTTCTTCAGTGGAATGCAAAAGGGCAGGATAAAGGAAAGCATAAGAAATTTGAATCACTCTGGATTGGCCCTTTTGTAATTTGTGATTTGAATGGTAAGGATTCATATTTCTTGAAGAATATGAATGATGAGATGCAGGAATTTCCAGTGCATGGACAATTCCTGAAGTACTATTTCTCTTAATATCCATGCACAGTAGGTCCTTGGTTTGTATATATTTTGTTTCTTTCCTGTTTTCCTGGTTTTGGTCTGTGTTTTGGTCTGTTTCTCCAGATTTTCTGAGTTTTCTTGTGTTGATCTTGCAATCAACCATCCCCAGTCAGAGCCGCTGTTATCGCTGTTTTAAAATTGGATTCTTTCCCCATATTTGGCTATGGTTTTTGAAAAAATTTGTATAAGATGTGGCCCCAAATGCTTCAGCCTTATTCTAAACCTAGAGGGTTTAAGGTTTTTCTAAGTTTTAGGCTTTATCTTTTGTGTTAGGTCCCCTGGTTTCTATTCCGACGTTACTTTATTTCACTTAAGTCATGGGTCGCGGGGTCGTAAGAAGTGTCCCCCCTTGCTATTTACCTAGGCGGTCATGTTTATTATTTGAAAATTTTCGCCTTTTATTATTTCCTTCTAAAGTGTCGGGCCCAGTAAACACTGATCAACTTCAGAAAAGATCCGACGGTTGGCGCTATTTCGCAAAGGCTAAGTGCTCACATTTTAAGGCTGCGAAATAGCGAGGATTAATATCAGCCGTCCATGTGTCATGCGGAGGAAGTGAAGGTTGCGGCTGTCAAGAAGGTGGGGCCCCCTCTACGTGGTCTTCTCTGGCGTATTGGAGTGCAGCACGTGGTACAGGCCGCCACAGTCAACATTTTAAGATTAAGGATCTAAGTGGGCCCCAAAGATGAGTCAGCTCACAGGTGGAGGTGACCTGGCAAGGATAGCTCTTACAATTCATTGAGACCCCGTGGCTCCTTCCAGCGAATGAAAAGTCGACAGGTCAGCTTCGAAGATGACAGGGCGCCAGGTGTCCATGATGTGTCCGTGGGCCCACCTCTTCTGAAAGCTCCTAGCAGGGTTTAAATGCTGAGCAACTTTAGAAAGGATCTGACGGTCAGCGCTATTTCGCAAAGGTTAAGTGCTTGCCCTTTAAGGCTACGAAATAGCGAGGATTAATATCGGCCGTCCATCTGTCACGACAGGGTAAGTGGAAGGCATAGTTGTCAGTGATAGCTGGAGCCCCGTGGCTTTCTTTTGGCGTATTATAAGGTAACACGTGGCACAGGCCGCCACAGTCAGCAGGACAAGAACGCCAGGTGTCCATGATGTGTCCGTGGGCCCACCTCTTCTGAAAGCTCCTAGCAGGGTTTAAATGTCGCGCAAGTCGAGATAAGATCTAACGGTTCACGCTATTTCGCAAGGGTAAGATGCTCACATTTTAAGGCTGCGAAATAGCGAAAGTTAACCTGGACCGTCCACGTGTCTTGATGACACGCGGTCTAAAAGGCAGCTGTGGGTCCCTATAGTGTATGTTCGACAAATGAAAAGTTGACAGGTCAGCTTCGAAGGTGACACGAAAGCCAGGTGTCTATGGCGTTTCTGTGGGCCCACCTTTTCTGAGGTAGACCTGTCGAGACTGAAGTGGGGCCCCCCATGGTTCTTCTTCCGGCAAATGACAGAATGACAAATCAGCACAGTGGATGACTAGATGCCAGATGTCACTGATGACTCAGCGGGCCCACCATTCCTGAGGACCTGTTCGAAGGATTAAAAGGCGATTAACTTGAAAGATAATCCAACGGCCCGCGCTATTTCGCAAGGGTTAAGTGCTCACCCTTTAAGGCTACGAAATAGCGAGAATGAATATAAGCCGTCCACGTGTCATGATGATGACATGGCAAAAAGAGAAAAGCACGGGCCCGCTACGGTATAAAGGGCGACATTCAGCCAGTATCAAAATAGAATGTGAGGGGATTTTCTAAGCCAATGGTCGGATGCCACGTGGTATTATGTGGCCAATAAAAAGACAGGACTTAGACTAAGGACAAAGCCATCAAAATGAAATTCACAGAGAGACACTTGCAGAAATACTGCGGCCCGTTGGAGCTAAAATATGAATTCTTGTATGAATTCGATTTTGAAGGGACGGTCGAAGCATGCGGAATCAATGTTACAGTTAAGACCCAGAGTACAAGCATTTGATTTCCTAACAACCAAGTAAGGATATCTCTTAAAAGGATTTTTGCAGAGGAGGCAAACGCAGAGTTATCTTTTACAAATACAGAGAAGGCGAATTGGTTGCAGAGCGAATTTCTTCGAGCAAGCATCAGGTTTTTTTTTATTTTGCAGCCGTTCTTGTGTTGTGATACGTGAAACTGTTCTCGTATAGCAGAAATATTTTCAGAAGTAATATTTATCTGGTTGTATTGCAAATGGCTCCTAAAAGGGAATTTTCTGGTAAAGTTGATTATCTTGAAAGAAGTGTGTGTGATGACTTCTTAGAGCAGTTGACGCTGTCAACCAACCAGGCATCTAAGGCCAAAGAATTAGTACCCAGGGCTCCCCGACTGAAAATTGGAGAAGGATTGTATGATAAGGGTAATTGGTTAAGAGACCCACAGGTTGGGCTGTCTGGGTTGGGGTTATTTAAAATCGGTTTTGGAATGAGGAATTCTCCTGCTCCTCAAAATAGCATTTGGGAACTAGATGTTGGGAAATTGGTAGTCCCAGGGGTGTTCATGGATACAGATTTGTTAACCCAGATGGCATTAAATTATGATTCAGTTACCAGGTGTATCCGGGATGTGAATGGAAAAACCCTCGTGGAGATAAATGCAGAAGAGCTGAGAAAAGCGTTTGGGCTTAGTGAGTTTACCAATTTCTTGGAGCATATAAGCTTCACACAATTAACTCAGGTGTACAGGGCACAGAGGACTCATCTCAGGAATGGGCCTCTCAAAGAACTTTTTCTGAAAGTGGGAGGGTTAGCAGTTGTAGGGCCCAATACACAAGAGCCCTTTTCACTAAGTATGTTTACCTTAAGGGAAAAAGGGATGTACTGGGCACTTTGCCAAGTTCTAGGAGAGGATGCTGAATCTAATATACCAAATCATTATCTGTTAATGATTGTTCAAATTTTGAATCCTTCTCTTGCTATTACATTTGATTATGCCTCCTATATTGCTGATGCTATCCATGGAGGACTGATGGGGATAAAGAATGGGAAGGTGGATAGGCCATTTGGGTGGTATTCACTATTGATGCACCTCTTCCTCTTCAAAGGTGGAGATTATTTTGCCAGTGGAATGGATCTGGTAAAAGAAAAGGAGGGAGAGAAGATGCCAGTACAATTATGGAGCACCGTATTGTCATGGGATAGAGAGGATGCAAGTTTTCTAAAGTTTGATAAATACTTTGCATCCAAAATAAGGACTCTTCTTTGCTCTGACAATCCACGAGTCCCCAAGATTCTTCTGGAATTCCTAAGACCAAAAGAATTCGCAGAGAATGTCAAGATTGTTCATAACTGGGGTGATATGTATTTGTATCCAGTGTCCACAGTGTTTAGGGTCTTTGGTTTCAGAGGCACCCCATTTTTGTTACCATACTAGGTCCCCCTCAAAGTGGGAATAGCTGAGATTCTCAGACAAATTGGTGACTTGCAAGAGGCAGAGTTAACAGGCCGAGGTAAAGGGACTATTTTCCCTACAGCTACAGTAGCCCACCAATTTGTAATCACCAAGGGCGGCTGGAAATGTTTTGAGGATTTCCTCAAACCCTACCATTTGTCCACTGCAGTGTCAAGATGTGCTGATCCGGAGGACTTCTACAATGGTGTATTCCGGAAGAAGGTAGCATGCAGAGGTAGGCCCCACCAATTTCACTTTCCTGAAGACCTCATCAGGAATGAATTTGATTTGGATGAACAGGAGTTGAGGAAGGAAAAATGGGTAGCTTACAGGAAGGCCCTGGATTTTGTGCATCAATTTGATGCTAGCTATGACCCATTGTCTAGCTTCTTCCCATTGGAAGAAAAGATAAAATTTTTGATTATTTGTTTTGAGGATGTGATGTAGACAATAAAGGAGAAAAGGGGAGTTGTAATTAAAAACAACCCTGAGAAAGCAAGAATGATTTTGGGGAAATCAGCTCCTATTAAAGCCATCCCTCCTGGTGATTACACCCTGCATAAGAAAGCAGGTTATAGTTTGTTGGTGTCTGCAAGAGGGGAACCCTCTTCATCTAAAGGGAAGAGGAAAGCACATGAAGTCATTGACATCCAAGACAGCCCAAAGAAGCAGAGGGTGGGGAAGGAAGTGCAATCAGATACACCCTTATATTCCCCATCCCAATCCCCTGTCCACATTGGAGATGAACAAGCAGCAACTGAATACCTCTCTCAGTTGGGCAGTTTGGGGGAGATTGCGTATACATATGATGAAGTGGAAGAGGGGATGCCAGAAGAACCCACTGAAGCACAAATGGACATCACCTCGACTGAACTCAAAGGCCAGGAGTGGGATCCTGAGATAAAGAAGGCCACTAGTGCTTTTCTAGCCGATGATAGTTTTGTAACATCTGAAGCATTCATGCAGTTTATATGGAAACAACATATAGATAAATATAATGCTAGATGTGAAACAAGAAAGGCAGAACAATTAAATAAAGATCCAGCCTTGGTGGAGGAAGAAATAAAACAGGAGATGATGGAAGAATTCAAAACCATCACTCCTGAACAGGGGAGAGATTTAGTAGCACAAGCTGGAGTGCTCATTTTGCCAGAATGGAATATTGCTGATGCTCTGGTGCTGGATGCAGTGAGGAAAGAAACCAAACCCATGGAAGGGGTTACATTCAGTAAAGACAATGCTGCTCTAGTCATGTGGTCCCTTAAGAGAAATGAGGACAAGAAGGGTAAAGACACCACAGGGACAAGTCACATTGGCGGATTGATGGTCAGGAGAGTAGAAAGCACAGGGGTAGTAGAGGCTACTAGCACGGTGTTGGAGACTGCCAAATTTAGTGTTGCAGTAGCTGAGAAGGATGCTAAAGAAAAAGAGGCTCTCCAGCTCAAATTGGAAACAGTCTTGAAGGCTTATGACAGTGCCAAGGAGGAAATAAGAGGCAAGGAGAGTATTATTGCCAGATTGCAGAGCCAATTAGCAGGACAACGTCAACAAGGTGAATCTTCAACATTAATGATCACCTCTTCTCCTGCAAGACCTCCACCTACTAGCCCCATTATTGAGCTCCCACCATCTCCTGCACCTTCCAGCTCTTAGATGATAGAGATAACTCCCCAAGAATTGGAGAGTCTTAAGCAAACTCAGGCCTATTATGCAGGGAAGTATGAAGAAAAGATCAAGGCCACAGTCTCCAGTTTTGCAGACACTATAAATGCTTCACTCCTTCACAATAGTGTAGGAAAAGTCATGGAGATATGGACTGAGTTGATAAGAGATAAAGTCATATTGACACCCATTTTTGACAGATGGAGGCCTAGGGAGTAGGATTTAGAGTTCATGTGTGTTTCCTGTGATGAAGCAAGAGCTAACCCTATTATCAAATCCACTTCTGATATTACTAAGAGTTTATTGCAATTGGCGACAGAGGTGGATAATGTGGAAAGAAGGGTTAAATTGCTTAAAAAGGAATACACTGATCAGGTGTGTGAATTACTCCCAGGAATTTTTGCTAATCCAGATCAACTGAAAGACAAACAGATATGGCTCAATGAGATAAATGTTAAATTGTCAGCAAGGGTCAAGGGAATTATTGATCTGGATGACACCTCATTTTTTGTTATAACCATACAGGAAATAGAGAGAATTAAATCACACTACAGTTTTCTTAACTCAGAAGTCAACAAACTGAGGAATTCTTGGAAAGGGTTGACTAAGGTTAAAAGTGATGTGATTAATTTTGTATGGCCGACCGAGGAGACGTATGGTGAGTGGGGAATTAAATATTCCACTCGAGATCCGGAGCAGTTAGAGAACGTCCCTGAAAAGCCAGAGGAGGTTGCAACTGAATAACCTGTCCAACAGACTGCTGAAGAAGCTGAAAAGAGCGCATAACTGAAATTGTAACTTCTTCAATTTTTGAAGTAATTGTAACAAACTTTCCTCGAAGAAGTCCAAAGCTTTGTGCATCCATATTGTTATAAATGGATACCAGGACTAGAGAGAAAGGGATCACACAATTTTTGTAAGAAAACGCTGCAGAAATGTTATCTGAGCTTTTCCAAAGTTTAATGGAGAATCAGACTCTTGTAAAATCTTTTTTCAAATGAATATCAATATACAGACCATCAGTTTTGAGTAAAGCTCTGTGTCGTCTTCAAATTTGTCCTTAATCGTATTTACTCTTTCATTCAGAATAATCTAGGATTTTTCTGTTTGAATGGAATTGTAAAGCAATCTCAGTATGGGTGTTTTTAGCATTTCTCTTTAGGAGGGAAATTAAACAGGCATGACCACTCTACCAGTAAATACTTCGGGACGAACTTTGAATTTTGAGGATCCTAGCTTATTTTGAAGTGATTAAATTCTTGTTGATGTTAGGCATTTACAGGGATAAATGGAGACCAAGTTGATGGGAAGTATAGAGATGTTTTATTTCAGGAGTTTTATTCGAGTTTGAATGACTCTGTAGCCTTGGATAAAGCACTGGTACTAATTGAAGCTGTTTATTGCATGCTTTGTTGATCAAATATACTGAAGTTGAATATTGTTTCATTCTTTGCTTTCAGTTGTTTTTTCAAGGTGAACAAACTCACTGGTTTTCTGGACTGGTTTGCTGTGGGTTTGTTGCTTTAAGAATGTGAATTTAATTCACAAAGGGTATACCCGCCTGGGCTTAGGGAAGAGCCCGAAGTGTAGAAGGTCTAACCAAACCTTGTCATATGTTGTCTCTGAAATCCTTTTATCCTTGATGTCTTCTTGGCACTCATTTTAGATTATATTATTAAAGGCATTGAAGGGTAATCAGATTTTGAGAACAACACGGTGCTTATCTTGGACCTATTTGTCGGTAACAACAAATATGCAAACATGAATATACCAATGAAAAAATCTCCAAGACAAAGTGTCCAAATGATGTCTTCAACATAACCAAGTGTTTTCCATGTCATTCCAAGTTTTGGTGAACAATATATCCTGTCAGTGTACCAAATACCAGTGACTGTGCATAAGTCACTAGCTTGCCAGTGAACATTGCCAATTCTCCAAGTGCCAGAGTTGATAGGTGTTAATAGGTGTTGACAAAAATGACAAAACCATATCAACATATCCAAAATACCAATAAACAAGCCATCATCAATGCCGATGAACCATATAACCTATTAGTGAGCATATATCGGTGACTGTTCATAAGGTAGTGACCTTGTCAGTGATGACATGTGTCAGTTCAACAGTAAACCAATATAGCCATAGTGCCAAATCAACAATGTAGATCTCCAGAAGAATAACTGTTGACATCAATGACAAAAATAATGCAACACATCCATAATACCAACAATCTCCCCCTTTGGCATTGATGGCAACACTAGATGAAAAAACATCTAAGTGCGAAAACAGAATGACAAAAACCAAAAACCAACAATCTCCAGAAACCAAAATACAAAGGGTATATATCTCTCCCCCAATGAAGAATATCTCTCACCCAACGAATAATATTTTTCCATAGATATATCTCCCTCTTTGACATCAAATGCCAAAGCAATTAAGAAGAAATACCAGAACATACAACCAACTACTCCCCTTGAGAAGTAGCTCTCCTGTATCAAAGACGGAAAAAAGATTTCTTTGTTAGTTTCTACCAGTTTGATGCCAATCTTCAATAATCTAAGTCTCTGTCGGTGAGGGTATTACCCCAAGCTTTTTTCTGAGATATTCAAAGGTTTCCTTAGGAAAAGGCTTTGTAAAGATATTTGCAATCTGCTCTTTAGTATTCACATAAACCAATCTTACTTCTTTTGTTTCAACATTCTCTTTTAGAAAATTATATTTGATAGAAACATGCTTAGTCTTAGAGTGAAATACCAGATTCTTTGATATATTAATTGCTGTTGAATTATCACAATAAATGATTATCGGTTCTTTTCATTTTACTTTTATGTCCTTCAACACTTTCTTAATCCATAATAGCTAAGTACAATTAGTTGCTGCTGCAACATATTCTGATTCTACTATTGATAATGATGTACAACTCTGCTTCTTGCTTATCCATGAAATCAATTTGCTACGAAAAAATAATGCACCGCCAGTGGTACTATTTCTGTCATCTACATCTCCTGCCCAATTTGCATCGATGTATGCACATAAATCAAAATTTTCATCTTTCGGATACCATAAACCAAGATTTGTTGTGCCTTGTAGATACCAAAAAATACTTTTTACTGTTTATTCATGATTTTCTTTAGGATTGTTCTGAAATATTGAAACAATACATACTACATTCATTATATCAGGTCTGGTTAGTGTGAAAAATGGTAAACCTCTGATCATAGATTTGTATCTTGTCAGATTAACAGGAGCTAAATCATCCTTCAATGTCAATTTATCAGTTGTATTCATAGGAGTACTTACCGATTTAGAGTTTTCCATACCAAATTTCTTCAGTAGTTCCTTCAAGTATTTTGTTTGACATATGAATATACCTTTATCAGTTTGTGAAATTCTGCAATCGTAAAAAGAATTTTATCTCCCCAATCATAGACATTTCAAATTCTTCCTGCATCTTATTAGAAAAGTCCTTACACAATCCAACTTCTCCAAAAATGATATCATCAGCAAAGACTTCAATAACCAAGATGTCATCATTAGTCACTTTGTAATATAAGTTGCTGTTAGCATTACCTTTAGTGTAACCAAGCTTCAAAATATATTTGTCCAATCTAGCATACCAAGCTCTAGGAGCTTCATTCAATCCATACAAAGCCTTCCTTAATCTGCAAACCATATCTTATATCCATACAAATCTTTCAATGTAAACTTCCTCTTCAAAATCACCATTCATAAATGCACACTTTACATCCATCTAATATACTTTACAGGTCTTATGAGCTGCAAATGCAAGAAATAATCTAACTACCTCAATTCAAGCTACCGATGCAAAGGTTTCATTATAATCAATTTTCTCTTTCTGTGAATATCCTTTACAAACTAATATTTCTTTGTTCCTGATTACCTTACCATCTTCATTACATTTATTTCTAAATACCCATTTAGTTCCAATTAAATTTTTGTCTTTAGGCCAGGGAACTAATGTCCATGCATTGTTCTTTTCAATTTGTTCTAATTCATCTTCCATTGCTTTTATACCATGTTCATCTTGACATGCTTCAATAATAGATGTTGGTTCAATTTGAGAAATTAAGTGATAGTTCTGATACTTAATATAAGTATAGATCCAATAGCCAACAAGATGAGAGGGGGGGGGGGGGGTGAATCATACAAACTTAATCATCCATAAAAACATCAAATTCAACCTTGGTAACATATATATCAGTCATATATCCAAAATTGTCAAACATGCAAACTCAAAAGCATATGAACAATATAAACCTCATAACACCAGATTTAACGTGGAAACCCAAATAGGAAAAAACCACTATGGGATTTTGGACCCACTAAGAAATATACTCTTCTAGAGTATGCTCGGTTAAAAGCAAATCCTATTAAAGATTACAAACACATTGCTAGATGTGACCCGGTTAAGGGATTTCCCTCAGATCTATTAGGATCTTCACTTTTTTAGAAGTGACCTTGTCAAAGGATTTCAAGCACTCAATCAGAATGTCACCTTGCTAGAGGATTTACATATAAGACTGTTAAGTCCACTTGATTAAGAGATTTTCTGTCACTTTCACAAAATAATAGTAATAAAATTCTATCTGCAACTTCACATCTAAAATGCTAAAGCAGATTCTTATTTGTTCAATACAATCTATACATAGAACTAATCTTGTCTATCTGCTGGGCTTCTATACTCTGTTATTCTAACAGGTGTTCAAGCTTCTGTGCTTGTTAATCACTATGTAGCATCTCTGTGCATACACTTTCCTGCATCCATTGTTTATCAACAGTTTTGTATTTATGAACAATTAGGTAACCGTTTAATCTCCTTGATCACATTTCCCATGATCAATCATAGCCATCGGATCTTCAATCTTGTCCAGGTTCAATGCATCTTTCGATCTAAAAATGTTTTACCTCATCTTGGAACTTGTGCTAGGGTATTGCTGTTCAATCTGAGTTGTAGATCTTCATGTCGACTTTCCATTGCCTTAGATTCGTTAACAAACTTCTTCCACGGCTTACCAATCATTGATCCGCTCCAGCTCATTAGCTTCTTTCATTAAATACCGCATGTAAACATTTAATGCTTTTTGTTATAGCTCAGTTACAACTCGGTAACAACTTGATGAATACTAAACTTCACTCAGTAGACATTCTGCCTTCATTAACCGATAGCAATAACCTTAGGGTTTACCGACTAGGTTCTTTGGTTGATAACATAGTATAGTATTAACCTTTACATTTTACAACATATGTATGATGTTAAAACAATCTAAAACACCATGATCTCATCATTGTTTGACTCGATAGTAGTTGCCCATTGAATACCTTATTCATCCCTTTATTCATCATATTCTTTCCTGAGTCTTTTATTGACTTCTTCATAATCTTCATATCATACTTCTCAAGATATGGCAACATCATACTGAATTAGAAAATCAATTTTTTGACATCAATGACAAAATAATAATATCAAGATAGTAAAACATCTTTAATCAGTTATATCCATAATCATCAACAACCTTCTCAATATCCTTATTGAAATGCCAACAATCTTTCATTGTCTATTATAATGCAATATTGCCAATAATCTCCCCCTTTGGCATTGATGGCAAAACCAATTGATTTGACCTTAGTAGATTCGGTTTGCTGTGATTTTGAAATAATGTTGAAATGCCCTCCTCCATACATTAGACTTCTCCTGTTTTCTCAGTCTTCTTTCCAATCTGTAGTCTGCTCTTCTCCCTTTTCATAGGTATTCTCCCCCTTTGACAACAATGCCAAAAAGAAAAGAACTAAAATATAATTTGTTTATGTAAAAATTTATTTCCTACTGTTGTTTATCAACTGAGTCTCGGTTAGAGAATTTGTCTTCAATTCCTGTTCCCTGTAATATTCTCTGTATTATTTCCAGTATTAATTCCAGTACACTTTTAGAAAACATCATAAAGTGTATAACTCAGCATTAACTCCCAAAAGATATTCAATAGAGTCATCAGATTGATGCTTTCACCGAACTCAGTTAGTGAGTAGAAGATAGGGGTAGGACCCCTAACTTACTTCTGAGATATTGAAAAGTGTCCTTTGGTAGTGGCTTGATGAAGATATCTGCTATTTGCTCCTTTGTGCTAACATATTCCAATACCACTTTCTTCTCTTGAGCTTCTTCTCTAAGATAATGATATTTGATAGATATGTGCTTTGTCTTAGAGTGCATAACAGGATTTTTTTAAATATTAATGGCACTAGTGTTGTCACAGAATATAGTTACTAGCTCGGTAACTTTCTCATTTATACCTTCCAATAGTTGTTTGATCCATGCAATGTTGGTACAATTCAATGCTGCAGCAACGTATTTAGCTTCTGCTGTTCACTATGAAACAAATCCTTGTTTCTTGCTAAGCCAACTCACTAGTCTTTCACCTAAAAAGAAAGCTCCACCACTTGTGCTTTTTCTATCATCAATGTTGCCTGCCCAATCAACATCAATATAAACTTTTAAATCAAAATCATTTCCTTTCTAATATACTAAGCCATAATCCTCTGTGCCTTTCAAGTATCTAAAAATTCTTTTGATTGTTGTCATGTGTGTTTCCTTAGGATCTGTAGAGAATCTTGCAACTATACCTATAGCATGTGCTATGTCTAGTTTGCTGTGAACAACATATTGTAGTTTTCCAATCATGGATCGGTAGAGTGTCTCATCAAAAGATGTAGATTCATCATTCTTTGATAATTTACAGTTGGTATTCATAGGAGTACTTACTGGTTTTGAATCATCCATTCCAAATTTCTTCAAGATTTCCTCTATGTACTTAGATTGAGTAATGAAAATATCATTTTTCATTTGCAATATCTGTAGACCTATAAAATACTTTATCTCACTGATTAATGACATCTCAAATTCTTTGCTCATTTCATTTCCAAAGTTCTTGCATAAAGAGTCATTTCCACAAAATATAATATCATCAACAAATATGGCTGAGATTAGTATTCCATTTTCATCATTCTTCATGTACATGTTGTTGTTCTCATTTGTCCTTATAAAACCAATCTTAATCAAATAAGAGTGCAATCTTTCATACCATGCTCTTGGTGCTTATTTCAAACCATATAAAGCTTTGTTCAACTTACATACCTGATCTTTATTATTGTCTTCAACAAATCCTTCAAGTTGTTCAATGAAAACTTCTTCTAATATTCCATTCAGAATGCAAATTTGACATCCATTTGATATATCTTGAAGTTCTTGAAAGCAGCATAGGCCAACAATGTTCTTACTCCTTCAAGTCTAGCAACAGGTGCAAAAGTTTCACCATAATCAATTCCTTCTCCTTGTGAATAACCTTTGCAAACTAATCTTGCTTTGTTTCGAATGACCTCCCCTTTTTTATTTAGCTTGTTTCTAAAAATCCACTTTGTACCGATTACATTTTTGTCCTTTAGTCTTGAGATTAGTGTCCATGTGTCATTCTTCTTTATTTGATCAATCTCTTTTGTCATAGCATTTACCCAATATTTACTGTTAAATGCCTTTTTTACTATTCTTGGTTCAAATTTAGATATCAAACATGTGTTCTGTCTCAATTTGTTCCTTGTCATCACTGGATCATCCTTATCTCCTATAATCTGACTTGGTGCATGATGTCTTCTGACATACTTGGCTAATACAAGCTTGATAGGCTTTGTATGATCTTCTTCATCACTCGGAAACTAGATAATTTCTTCATTTTCTTCAACAGTTTTCTCGGTAGGACTTCTCGGTTGCACATAGACAAATTCATCATAGTCTTCTGGTTCTTTGGAATTTCCTTGATCATTTCTTTCTACAAATTCATCAATTTTCACATTTGCACTTTCTACTATTTTGTTAGATGATTTGATTAGACATTTAAATGCTTTGCTTCTAGAAGAATAACCTAGAAATGTTCCTTCTTCACTTTTCTAATCAAACTTTCCATTTCTATCATCTTTATGAACATAGCATCTACTTCTAAAGATTTTAAAATTACTAACATTAGGTTTCTTATCATACTAGATCTCATATGGTGTCTTCAAAGTACCTTTCTTCAATTGAACTCGGTTCAAGGTGTAAACAACTGTGCTTATTGCTTCTCTCCAAAATGTTTGTGATGCCTTCTTCTCAATCATCAGTGTTCTAGTACAATCCACAATAGATCTGTTTCTCCTTTCAGCTATTCCATTCTGTTGTTGAGTTCTAGGTGTAGAGACTTGTCTTTAATACCATGATCATTGCAGAATAAGTTGAATTCATCAGATGTGAACTCTCCTCCTCTATCTGATCTAAGACATTTTAGTTGTCTTCCTGTTTCATTTTCAACTCTTGCCTTGTACCATTTAAACATTTAAAAATCTTCTAATTTTTCTTTTAAAAACATTACTGACATCATCCTTGAATAGTCATCCACACATAATATGAAATATTTATCACCATAATAACTTTGAACTTTCATAGGACCACAAAGATCAATGTGCACTAGATCTAAAATTCCCTTAGAAGTGTAAGACTTACTTGTAAAACTTGATCTTGACATCTTACCCATCTGGCATCCTCGGCACATAGCATTCTTAGGTTTTTCAAGACTCTGTAGACCTCTTACTCTATGCTTCTTACTTATCTTGATCAGATTATCAAAATTTACATGACAAAACCTCTTATGCCATAGCCAGGTATCATCAATCTTTGCATGCAAACACTTATTCTGAGTTGAGTCAAGGTGAAATGTATTACCTTTTGTTTGTGTCCCAGTAGCAACTAACTTTCCATTCTTGTGATGAACTTTGACAATTCCTTTCTGAAATTCTATTCGGTAACCTGTGTTGTTTAGCTATGCTACACTCAACAAATTGTATTTCAAACCTTCAACCCAATAAACATCATTGCATCTTGCATTATCAAGAAGTGTTATAGATCCTTTAGCTCTTACCGGACATGGTGCATCATTACCAAATCTAATATAGCCTCCATCATAATCTTCTAACATAACAAACTTGTGTTTATCTCCTGTCATATGATGTGAGCATCCACTATCTACAATCCAAGAATCATTAGTGTTTATGTGAGATATTAGGGCTTTTTCTTCATACCTTTCTTCATCTGATCCATCCTTGATATGCACATAAGCAACTTCCTCTGTATCAGTCTCATCTGATTTATCATCATTAGATTCCTCATTAGCTATTAAGCATGTCTTTCTATCTCTTCTTCTGAAGTCTCGGTGTCCTCTATAATGGTTATCTTTCTATTTGTCATCTCGGTAATCTTTCTTTTTAGTAAAATCTTTGTTAGGATAGTTAGAAGCCATATGTCACATCTTATCACAATTGAAACATTTCAAAGGTAGTTTTCCTTTATACTTACCTTTGCCTCTCAGTAACCTTTTGGCTAATAGTGCTTCAAACTCTTCTTGCTTTCTGATTTCTTCATACAGTTTGTGTACTGCTTCCATGTTCTTCTGAAATCTTTCACTTGCTCCATTGTGATCTCCTTCAGAGTACTTATACTTTCTTTCATTGTAATCATTAGATTCATCAAGATGAAAAGAACTAAATGTAGATTCAACTTTATTTACCGAAGATCCACTATTATCAAAATCACTTAACTCAAATGCATGTAGCTTACCAATAGTAGCATCCAAGGAAACTGACATATTAGGTATAGACCTCAATTCATTGATTGCTGAGACTCGGATTGCATAAGCTGGTAGAAGGGTTCTTAATAACTTACTTGTTATATCTTTTTCGTCAATAGTTCCACCCGCTCCTTTGATTTGATTGACAATCTCCTTTAGTCTTGTACTGTACTGAGTTATGTTCTCACCTTCATTCATCCTCATAGATTCAAGTTGTCCTCTTAAACTGTCTACTTTTTCTCTTTGAACATGTTCATCTCCTCCATATACTGATATGAGCTTATCCCACATTGCCTTTGCATCATTGCAGCCTTCTAGATCATTAAACTCCGAATCGGTTAATGCAGATGTTATTTCAATCATTGCTTGAATATGTTCTTGCTTTGCCTTTATCTCTTCCATAGTCAATGGATAGGTGCTCGGTGTGACAAAATCATTCTCCAGATAGTATACAACATATTCTCCAACTCCTTATAGATGTAACTTCATCCTTTTCTGCCATGTAGAGAAACTTGACTTGTTTAGCTTCGGTGCATGCCTCTTATACATCTTTGGATCTTTAACTCAAGTGCCTTTAAACATTCCTTCCAGAGTCCAAAGCTTTGATACCAATTGATAGTTCTGATACTTAATATAAGTACACATCTCATAGCCAACAAGATGAGAGGGGGGGGGTGAATCATACAAGCTTAATCATCCATAAAAACATCAGATTCAACCTCGGTAACATATATATCCATCATATATCCAAAACTATCAAACATGCAAACTCAAAACCATATGAACAATATAAACCTCATAACACCAGATTTAACATGGAAACCCAAATAGGGAAAAACCGCTATGGGATTTTGGACCCACTAAGAAATATACTCTTCTAGAGTATGCTCAATTAAAAGCAAATCTTGTTAAAGATTGCAAACACATTGCTAGATGTGACCCGGTTAAGGGATTTCCCTCAGATTTGTTAGGATCTTCACTTTGTTAGAAGTGACCTTGTCAAAGGATTTCAAACACTCGATCAGAATGTCACCTTGCTAAAGGATTTACATATAAGACTATTAAGTCCACTCGGTTAACAAATTTTCTATCACTTTCACAAAATAACAGTAATAAAAATCCATCTGCAACTTCACATCTAAAATGCTAAAGTAGATTCTTATTTGTTCAATACAATCTAGACATAGAACTAATCTTGTCTATCTGTTGGGCTTCTATACTTTGTTATTCTAATAGGTCTTCAAGCTTCTGTGCTTGGTAATCACTATGTATCATCTCTATGCATACACTTGCCCGCATCCATTATTTATCAACAGTTTCCTATTTATAAACAATTAGGTAACCGCTTAATCTCCTTGATCACATTTCCCATGATCAATCATAGCCATTAGATCTTCAATCTTGTCCAAGTTCAATGTATCTTTCGATCTGAAAATGTTTTACCCCATCTTGGAACTTGTGCCAGGGTATTGCAGTTCAATTTGAGCTATAGATCTTCATGTCGACTTTCCATTGCCTTAGATTCGTTAACAAACTTTTTCCATGGCTTACCAATCATTGATCTGCTCTAGCTCATTAGCTTCTTTCATTAAATACCAGATGTAAACATTTAATGCTTTCTATTATAGCTTGGTTACAACTCGATAACAACTCGATGAATACTAAACTTCACTCGGTAGACATTCCGCCTTCATTAACCAATAGCGATAACCTTAGGGTTTACCGACTAGGTTCCTTAGGGTTTACCAACTAGGTTCTTTGGTTGATAACATAGTATAGTATTAACCTTTACATTTTACAACATATGTATGATGTTAAAACAATCTAAAACATCATGATCTCATCATTGTCTAACTTGGTAGTAGTTGCCCATTGAATACCTTATTCATCCCTTTATTCATCATATTCTTTCCTGTTGTCTTCTACCGACTTCTTCATAATGTTCATATCATACTTCTCAAGATATGGCAACATCATACTAAATTAGAAAATCAATTTCTTGACATCAATGACAAAATAATAATATCAAGATAGTAAAACATCTTTAATCAGTTATATCCATAATCATCAACAACCTTCTCAATATCCTTATTGAAATGCTAACAATCTTTCATTGTCTGTTATAATGCAATATTGCCAACATTAAGCATACCTCTTCATTTGCCAGTCTTCCTCTTGTCATAATACCTTGATACTTATTCCCAATTATTTGATTTTCTAAGTGATTCAGTCTTACATACCTGGGTTTATTTACATGTTGTTGTTCTTCAGTCACTGTGGAATTCTCTAATGATGTCGGTGTGACTGGATCCATATTCTGTATCAATGTAATTTGTATTGGTTCATTTATGATCATCTCAACTGTCATTTCAGAATCTATAGACCTTGAATTTCCTCTAAAGTGTTCATCTATCTTCACATTAGCACTTTCAATGATCTTCTCCAATATTTTATCAAAACATATATATGCCTTGCTCTTAGATGAATAACCAAGAAATATTCTTTCATCACTTCTAGGATCAAATTTACCAACATATTCATCTCTCCTAATATAGCATTTTCTTCCAAATATTCTGAAGTATTTAAGAGTAGGAGTATTACCAAATGATAGTTCATAAGGGGTCTTACCGGTTTCACCTTTGATGTGAACTCTGTTAAAAGTGTAAACCGTTGTATTTACGGGTTCTCTCTAGTACACATGAGGTAGATTTGCTTCCAATATTAGGCTTCTAGCAGCTTCTAGAATAGTTTTGTTCTTCCTTTCCATAATTCCATTCTGCTGAGATGTGTGGGGTGCTGATAGTTGTCTTTTGATTCCATTCACTTCGTAGAATGTATTAAATTTCGTAGATGCAAATTCTCCTCCTTAATCAGATCTTAGACATTTTATTTTCTTACCGGTTTCATTCTCTACCATTGCCTTGAATAACTTGAATTTTCCAAAAGCTTCTTATTTTTCCTTGAGAAAAGTAACCCAACACATTCTAGAATAATCAACAATAATTAGCATAAAATATCCATCTCTCTATAGACTTCTTGCTCTTGACGAACCACACAAGTAAATATGAATTAAATCAAGAAATTATTGGATTTCTTAGAAATACTCTTAAAGGTTGTTCTAACTTGCTTTCCCATTTGACATTCCTTACATACCAGATTACAAGGTTTCACAATATTAGGTAAATCCCTTACTGCCTTAGTTGAACTGATCTTTACAATACAATCAAAATTTAAATGGCAGAGTCTCTTATGCCATAACTAACTTTTGTTAATATGTGCAATCATGTTAGGGGTCCCACAAATACTGAGAGGGGGGGGTGAATCAATATCTAACAGGTAATAAGAATATCTCAAGTTAAAACATGCAGAACATAATATAACAGTGTACCGGTATGTAAGAAACAATGCAATAAAGAGAATCAAGAACATCCACATGAAAAGTACACCATAACACAAGATGTTTAATGAGGAAACCCAGTGTAGGAAAAACCTCAGTGGGATTTGTGACCCACAATATTCACTCACTAGCCAATAAGAGAATATTACTTGCAATAGGGGCCTGCACATGCAGGAAGGCTCACTGCTCAATGGGAAGTCACACTGACTTACAATGAGGATTATACTAATCCAATAACTTGTGCTGCTTTACAATAGCATCTCTAATGCCAGATTCAGTACCGGTTCCTGCTCTGTTCTTTACATATACCCTTGACCTATATTTTGCACATTAGGTCTGCCTAATATTTTCCTTTTTGCTCCTATGTCACTCCTACAAATGTCTACAATGATCTCCTTTATATATAAGAGTCATTTTACAATTTGCCAAGTCGGCTTACAATAATAAACAAAATATTGCATAACAAAAATCCTGTCAGCCTCTGTGCCGGTATACTTGTTTTCTTTTGTGCTGGTGCTAGTGTCTTGAGTGCTAGTGTAGAGTGTGATCTGCTGATGCCAGTGCACTATCTTGCTTGTGCAACACTTTGCCGGTATAATGTCTTGCTGGTGCCATAGGATTGCAAGGTTTCCATCAATAACAAAACCTTCAATCACATACAATGTCTCATTGGAGTATGCATATGCCAACAATCTCCCCCTTTGGCATTAATGGCAACACTCATGAGAAATTTTTAAAAGTATCCAAAAATGTGTAGTCCAAAAATGTTACCAAAAATGTTTACCAAAAATATGAGAACTCCCCCTGAGCATATGATTCCTGTGTTTTGAATTTTCTCATCCCACTACTCCCCCTTTGGCATCAATGACAAAGGTTGTCAAGATGTCAGTAGAGTTTGTAGTTTCATCTATCCATATCCTCAACCTTGTAGCTGGGTAGTTATTATCTGAAAAAGATCTCCCAAAATTAAGTTTATACTATCCATAAACTTCTTACTATCCTTTATTGATGTCTCAGTTCTCTTTACTGTACTGGTGAGATGCTGGAAATGCTTTGCCAGTGTTTTGCTTCCTTGTGTTAATGCCTCAAAAATTTCCTTCCACAGAGATGCTAAATAGTCCAATCTTGGACTTAGTTTAGATCTCAAATGTTTTTCCTTATTTATTATTCTTTCTTTCTCTCTTTCCAATTTGAGTAGTTCTTCCTCAAAATTTGCTATCTTCTCTTCAATAACTGATAGTGAATTAGGTGAGTTGACAAAGTTGTCTACAAGTTTATTTATCTCATCCTGTGCCTTGCTTATTTTCTTGTCAATATCTATAGTCAAAAAATTTGTTTTGCATGTATCTTTATATAGATTTTTGTATTCTTTCAACAAACTACATAGTTTCGGTAGAAGTGTGTCAAAATCTCTATTACACTTCTTTATTTCCTCATCAAAGAATTTCTGTTTTTCAATTTCTACCTTATCCTTCACTGACTCTTCCTTTATTTTCTCAATGTTTTCTGAAATATATTTACACAATGTATCCAATTGTCCTAAAGAATCTTTATTATCTATATTATAGTTGGGAGCTATTACCTTCAAAATTGGTATAGAATCATCAATTGCTTTATAAGCCTGTGAGCTGCAGTTAGTTATTTTCTTGATAGAATCAAGTAATACCTCAGTCACATTTGTTGATTTAAATGTTGATGATGATCCAAAAATCTAAGTACCAGTGGAAGTAACCATGCTTGTATTGACCTTTGGTAGGTCAGTTTGGGTCTGCATTTCTTTAAGCACTGGTTTTCCTACTTCACTAGTTACTAGTGGCACTATTTCCTTATGTACCTATTTTGGTTGATGTTGTTCTGGAGCCTTTAGCTCTATTAGTTTCTCTGTATGTTGTGTTGTCTCTATCTGTGACTCAGTTTCTATCTTTTTCTCTATATCTTCTGCCGATTTCTCTACTTCCCTTGCTACCGGAGGCTCATTAGCCATATCTGGCTTATTTGTTGTATCTTTGTCTACTACTATGTTGATTTGAGTCTCTTATGCCATAACTAACTTTCGTCAATACGTGCAATCAAACATGTCTTATCACTGTTATTCAAATGAAAGATACTACATTTAGTCTGATTACCGGTTGCAATCTCCAATCCAGTTTTGTTCATGATTTTGCATTTTCCATTCTTGAATTGTAACTAAAATGCTTTTTCAACTAATTTACCAACACTCAAAAGATTATGTTAAAAATCTTCAACATAATAAACATTGTCAGTATTGTACCTGCCATCCCAAGATATAGTGCCTTTTCCTTTGATTAAACAAGCTTTATCATCACCAAATATTAGTAGACCTCCATTATATTCCTGAAAAGATAAGAATTTACTTTTATCACTAGTCATATGATGTGAACATCCACTATTAATGATCCATTCATCTTTTTCTTCAATTTTAGTTGCCAGAGCCTGCTCTACCGGTGGGATGGTAGGTGCTGGTTGATCTTCTTTTATTGAAACAAATGCCCATCCATTGTCTACTGGTTCTTCATCAGAATCATATGTAACTCCTTCACCAGGATAGTTACATGATTTATCTATGTTCTTCTTAAAATTTGTATCTCTGATATTCAGGGTTAGGCTTATATGTTCTTTTAGCTTCCTCTCTCAATCTTGCATGCCTATCAGGACATCTAGATGCTATGTGACCAACTCTATTACAATTAAAACATTTAAATGGTGATTTACCTTCATACTTACTTTCAACTGGACCTTTAGGCATCTTCCTTGCAAATAGTGTTTCAAGTTCTTCTAGTTCTTCATTTTTCTTCCTGATATCTTCAACTTCTTTTGCATAAAGTGCTTTCCAATCAGATTTGTCAGATGATGATGATTCTCTGAAGGCTAAATTAGTCCTAACTGTAGCAACATGACCAAATTCCTCAAGTTCAAATGCTAAAAGTTTTCCAACCAAGGTATCTCTAGATACTAATGTATTAGGCACTATCCTCAATTCATTAATAGCAGTTACTTTCATTTTGTAAGATGGTGGAAAAGCTCTTAAAACTATAGAAATAATTTTATCTTCACTTAAGGATCCTCCACAACATTGTATTCCTAAAAAAAATTCATTAACTTAATTCATAAAAGTAGAAATTATTTCATCTTCTTCCATTTTCAAATTTTTGTACCTGACCCGGTAACATTCTAGTTTTGCAATTTTGATAGTGGTATCTCCTTCATTCAGTGTTTCCAATTTATCCCAAATAGCTTTAGCAATAGATCAGTCTAATAATCCTATAATTTTTTGATCTGATAATGCGCTCAGAAGTGCTTCTCTTGCTTTTCAATCATTCTCCTAATCTTTACCGAAAGTTATCGGATTAGGTTGATTCGGAGTAGGACCAACACATCCATTCTTTGTAACTTCCCATATGTCTCTTCCAATCCAATTTAGATGTTTCTCCATTCTGAGCTTCCATATACCACAGTTAGTTCCATCAAGTTTAGGACTGTCCTTCCTGAAAATGTTTGTTGCCATAGGATCTCCTCAAGTCGTTAGGCTTCTGTAAAAACAAGACTTAGCTCTAATACCAATTGTTAGGAATCAGAAGGACAACTGAGAGGGGGGGGTGAATCAGTTTTCAATGAATTTCATCTCAATTATAACTTAATTCAACTTAATATTTAATATCGATAAACCAAACTTAATGTCGGTTAAAAGGTTAGCAGTTAATATCATTACCAGTGAAACTTAATGCATGAAACAGAAAGAGAAACATCATCCACAAAACATAACACAGATATTTTTGACGTGGAAACCCTGTAAGGGGAAAAACCATGGTGGGAAACCTTACCCACAATCAGATGATACTACTATAGATAGTATGTGTATACAAATGGGGTCTGCACATGCAAAAAGGCCAACTGCCTAGAGAACACTACTCAAATGCGAGTTGCAATGACTACAGTAGGATGGTTAAATCCTAGAATAATGTACTGGTTCAAAGTGCATCTGCAATGTTGGATTTAGTACTGGTTTAAGCTCAGATAAACACCTTCAAACCTTCCTTTAACCTTCAAATTATGTCTTCTTGATTCACTCTATGATCTGTTCATATGATCTTCAACATTCACACATACCATGATCATACCACAATTCCACACTTCATCTCACAAATGAGATCTTGCATTTATACAAAATCTAAGACCAAATGTGTAGGTTGGCTCACTATGAATATTATAATTAAATCAATTACAAATAAGTCTTGATGCAATACAACATGTTGGCTCAATACAATTACAATAATACCCAATCAATAAATCATCTCCATAACGTGTCGTGCTGATCTAGAATAGATAACATATACTGATCCATAACCTAGACCAATCTATCGGTAACAACAAATATGTCAACCCGATTAGACTAATAACCAAATCACCAAAACCAAGTATCCAAGACATGTCTTTGACATAGTAAAGTGATCTCCAAATAATAACAAGTCATCATTAGTGTCGGTGAACCATATAACCTATCAGTGAGCATATACCGGTGACTATGCATAAGTCATTAACCTTGTCGTTGATCACAATGTGTTGGTTCAATAGTAAACCCATATAACCATAGTGCCAAATCAATAATGTAGATCTCCAGAAGGATAAGTGTTGACATCAATGACAAAACTAATGCAACACATCCATAATACCAACATAGCTATCAGACTCATTATGAAGGTTCATTTAACTTATCAACCCAGGAACGTGAACTTGAAATGGGTCAGCATTGTATGTGCACTAAGACTTTGTTATGGCCATCATGACTTAAGCAAATAACAATGCTGGAATTGAAATCTTGTAAATAACTAGTGAAGGAAACTGAACTTAGATTAACAACTAATACGAACATGCAAATTTGAAACTAATGCAAACTACCAAAATGAAATTTCAAACAAATAGAGAAGAAACTACTATACCCACTTTGGTTGCAAGAACAAACACAGAGTAGAGTTTTGTGGCTATAGGAATAGTCAACTGCTGGAATAACTACTGAATGAAAAATAACTACTAAGCTAACTGAATAAAGTTCTCACCAAGTGGCCCCCCTTGAGTGAGACTCCAATATTAACACAAGTGCTGAAAACTCAGAATATCATTTTATTCATTAAAACATAAGTACACAAGATATGATAGCATGCTCTTGAATTGTATTCCAAAACTAAAAGTAGACTTACAACATCAGAATATCCAACCCCTACAAGAGATCATCTGAATCATTATTTATAGAAAGAAAAAGTACCAACTAATCCTAACTAACTAGGTGACCAACTCCACAATATAAGGAGGGTTCCATTTATAGAAAGCTTGAAAAGAGGAAAAGAAAGCTCATGCATGCGCTTAGCCAAGTCAAATAGGACTTCCTCAATAGAGATATAGCACAACATCCCCCTAAATAGACTCAACTGATTGTACATGATTAATTAAAAAGGTAGTTGCAACATTAAGTAGAGAAATATCCTCTACGTTGGTTACTCCTTGACTTCTTCAACAATCAGCCAACTCATAAGAGTCCTGCTCCTTGTTGCAAGCTTCATCATAAAACCACTTTCTTAGTATAGACCTACATAACATGTTAGCACATACAAACAACCAAATTTCCCAAATCATATTGAAACAAAATTATTTTCAACACATGCACATTTAATAGATAAGTACATATCATATGCATTAGTATCATGAATTATTTTATGGTTAAACTTAATCCCAAAAGGTAATAGTTTCTAAGGAAATAGCATAGTAAATAGTGACATCACAGTATCAAAGCCTAAAGTATCATCATGGAAAACATAATAAATCCTTAGAAAAAGAAGACTAAAAACTTATCTCATCACTCCCCCTAACCTAAGGTCTGTCTGGTCCTCCAGTAGCATTATTCCTTAGTTGCGTCAGGGTTCTCATATCACCAACTGCCAACTGTCTTACAACATTGGCTACTTCTTCTGATTCAGGATTCCAATAAAATCCATGCCTATGTTCTAACCTATTCCACCTTGGCCTTTCTTCTTCTATATCATTCCAATAGTATCTGTAGTCTGGTACTGGCCATAAGACCTTAGGTTGGCGGGAATGATGAGACAAGTTTATAGTCCTATTTTCTAAGGATTTATTATGTTGTTCATGATGATACTTTAGACTTTGATACTATGATGTCACTATTTACTATTCTATTTCCTTAGAAACTATTACCTTTTGGCCTTAAGTTTAACCTTGAAAAACTTTATGATACTAATTCATATGATATGTACTTATCTATTAAATGTGCATGTGTTGAAAATAATGTTGTTTCAAGATGATTTGAGAAATGTGGTTGTTTGTATGTGCTAACGTGTTATATAGGTATGTACTAAGAAAGTGGTGTTATGATGAAGCTTGCAACAAGGAGCGGGACTCTTACCAACTGGTTGGTTGTTGAAGAAGGTAAGGAGTAACCAACATAGAGGAGCATTTCTCTACATAATGTTGCAACTACCTTTTTAACTAACCATCTACAATTAGTTGAGTCTATTTAGAGGCACGTTGTGCTATATATTTGTTGAGGAAGTCCTATTTGGCTTGGTTAAGCACATGCATGAGCTTCCCTTTCCTCTTTTCATGCTTTCAATAAATGGCGCCCTCCTCATGTTGTGGAGTTGGTCATCCAGTTAGTTAGGATTAGTTGGTAGTTTTTATTTCTATAGATAATGATTTAGATGATCTCTTGTAAGGGTTGGATATTCTGATGTTGTAAGTTTACTTTCAGTTTTGGAATACAGTTTAAGAGCATGCTATCATATCTTGTGTACTTCTATTTTGATGAATAAAATGATATTTTGAGTTTTCAACACTTGTGTTAATCTTGGAGTCTCACTCAAGGGGGCCCACTTGGTGACAAATTTGTTCAGTTAGCTTAGTAGTTATTCTTCATTCAATAGTTAGTATCATTCCAACAACTGAGTGCTCCTGCAGCCACACAACTGTTCTTTGTGTCTGTTCCTACAGCCAAAGCGAGCATACTAGTTTCTTGTCTGTTTGTTTAGAGTTTTACTCCTATAGTTTGCGTTAGTTTAAGATTTGCATGTTCATATTAGTTGTTAATCTAAGTTTAGTTTCCTTCATTAGTTATTTACAACATTTCAATTCCAACATTATTTTCTTCTTAAGTCATGATGGCATTAACAGAGTCTTAGTATACATATAGTGTTGACCCATTTGAAGTTCACGTCCCTGGGCTGATAAGTTAAATGAAAATTCATAACGAGTCTTATAGCTACTTAGTGTAGATGTGTAATCTTTGATTTATAGCTTTACGGGATTAGCTATTGAACTATTAAAGGAGGCCAATAGTGTCTGGGGGGGAAGATAATTGTCTTTTAATGACATATTTCTCATATAAATTATTAAACTCATCATAAATAAATTCTCCTCCTCTATCATACCTTAAACACTTGATTTTATTATCAACTTCATTCTTAAATTTTTCCTTGAATATCTTTAATTTCTATAATGCCTCAGACTTCTCTCTTAAAAATGCAACTTGAGTCATTCTAGAATAACAATCAATCAATAAAATGAAATACCTCTCACCTTGCAAGCTCGTTGTTCTAGTCAAATCACATAGATCTATGTGTATCGAATCTAGTAATCTAGTGGATGAATACTCATTTCCTCTGAATGAGCTCTTTGTCTGGTTTTCTACTTGACATTCCTTGTAGATGTTGTTATCCTATTTTGTTAATCTTGGTAAGTCTCTCTCTACACACCTTGATCTGATTTGTACTGAATTATCAAAGTTTATATGACACATCCTTTGATGTCATATCCAGCTTCCATCAAGTTGAGATAACAAATAGTGCCTTGTATCTCCTTCTGGCTAATACATATTTCCATTTGTCCTTCTTCCAGCTGCAATAGTCGATCTGATCTCCTTTCAAATTTCACATCCATTATCTTGTAATTATATCCATTTTCATACATCTACCCAAAACTCAAAATATTATGATGTAAACCCTTCACATAGTATATATTGTTAGTGTTATGTTTTCCATTAAAATTAATTGAACCAATTCCAATAATTTGTGTTGTTCGATCATCTCTGAACCTAATATAACCTCCATCATATTTTTCAAGCTTTATGAACTTACTCTTAACACTAGTCATATGATTTGAGCATCCACTATCAATTAACCATTCATTCTTATCTCTTCTAGCATGAAATGAAGTAGCAATAGTCTTATAAATATTAAATATAGGTGTATCCTTTTCTACCAAAAACAAACAATGACCATCTTCATATTATTATTCATCATTTGAAATGCCAACATCATCCTTAACATAATAGGCTTTCTTATTGAACTTCCCTTTTTTTTCCCTAAAATTTTGTCTTGATCCCTTTCTTGGACATCTAATATCTATATAAGCAATCTTTCCTCACAAAATTTTCTTCCATCTCATTTAGGCTGTCATCATCCAGATCATCTTCAGATTCTTTGAATGATGTCTCTAATTTGTCTTTTTCCTTTCTAAACTTTGTCACTTCAAATGCAATCCAGGTACCAAATAACTTCTCTCTAGTGAATTGATAGACTTATAAATCATTGAGAAGGGGGTGTGAATCAATGATAGTAAAAACAATACCACTTTAAATACAAGCCAGTAAAAAAAATTAACCAGTTTACTTAAAACTATGCATGCAATCCAAAGTGTTATAAAAGCATCCACAATAAGTAAAATATTCACCATAACACAAGTGTTTATACATGGAAAACCCAACTGGGAAAAACCATGGTGAGATGGGACTCACAAGTTAACTACTATAGTAATAGGTAACTAACCGGTTAAGGTATACAAAGTGCTCTATTGGGAGAAAATCTTGTTAAAGATCCCAAAGCCCTGTTAGGAGCTATACTTGGTTAAAGGTAGTACCCTGTTAGGAGTAACCTTGGTAGAGGATTTTAAATCCAAACTAATGGATCACATGGTTGGAGGATTTGTACAATGAAGCTTGTTAGAGCTTACCCGGTTAGGGGATTTAACTATTGCAGTGATTAGAAAACAATAGGTGGAATGAGCTATAAATAACACATCTTGCTTGTATAGATCCTCTTCTTCTCACTCAATATTGTATCACCAACATACTCTGGAATACATATCAACTCAAACTCATAACAATACTTGTATCTTGCATCATAAAAATAGTTCATCACAATGTCATTTTATAGACATTAGATTTCATGTCGACCAGAACCTCATCACAATTTCCTAGGTTCAGTGTATCTGGACAATCTTACATAACACATCATAGATCACTACCAAAATTGTCGGTTAGAGATAACTCATCACAAAATCTATGAAATCGGTTTGAACAACAATACTGGTTGAGTGCTAACCACTTCCAACTCATATACTGATTCTCCTCCATTCACCTCCTTGTTGATCTTTGTTGTATCTCTAAACTAGTAACAAAGGTGTTAACCAAAACAAATTGCCATTCTTGCATATACTGGTTGTCTACATATACTAGTTTAGACACATTCATACCAGTTGGACTTCTCTTACACAAATGATACCGGTTTGCAATACAAAGACTTAGGAGTAGTACCAGTTTGACTTGACTAATATATGTGTGTATATGTGTTCCATAAATGACAACACATAAAGTCATCAAATACAAAAGTAATCACGAAGCCAACAATCTCCCCCTTTGGCATTGATGACAACAAGGAGAAAATTTTGAGACAACTAAGTGTGCTTACAAAAATATACATACATATTTCTACTCTGCCTTAATAGTACATACAAAATTTTACATCATATACATATTTCTACTCCCCCTTTGACAACAATGCCAAATTGAAAAGTAAAATACATATATATTACATCAAAATTTGTATAAAAATAACATATAGAAATATAAGTGTTTTTACAATGGAAGTCATAAGAAAATGGTAATAAAATGAGACTTCATCTATGCAAAATCATTATCCCATGTCTCTAATAATGTTTCAAAGATCTCAATAGTTATCATAACTTGTGCAACAAATTCTTCCATTGCATTCACTGTGCTCATCTCTAGTGTAGCCAAAATTGATTCAGAATCCTTATATGTCTTCTGTAGAATCTCAAGTTTGGGAATCAACTAGTTCTTGAGTTCTTTCAAGGTCTGACTCATTTAACCTGTTCAAAATCATATACATCTAACAAATGTTGCAAAGTATTTACCTATTTTCCAAAATCTAAAGCTGAGTCATGAACATGGTTATATGTTGTACTTATCTACTACAATTCTTTCTTTGTTTCTTCATGCTTTTGCTTCAAATCAAAATAGAAGAAAGAAACTCTAGATATATTGGCCAAAATTTTACCTCCTTTTTCTATAGCAATTCTCAAAAGATCTTTATTTACAGATAAGGCAATCCTGCCTTTATCAATATCTGACATTAATTGCTCTCCCCTCTTCTTCATGTAACCTTTTTCAGCTAAGGCATGAGCTGCCTCTTCAAGTGATTTCATTTGGTCAGTAGCATCAGTAACTAGTTGTCCAAGCTTGGAAATAGGGGTAGAAAAGTTACCAGTGTCAGTCTCCAGTAGAAGACTTGATAGAATGTCAACAACAATTTGAATTGTTTCTGCTTCTTTTCTCTGCTCATTTAACCTTTTCTTTTGAGCCCTAGATTGCATAACAAAAGCAATCTCCATAAGTTTAGATGCACTCAATTTATCCACATCAATTGGACCTTGTATACTAATTGAGTCATCATCATCATCAGTTTGCTACTTCACTATTTCTTTTTCCTTTTCATCTTTTTTCTCTGCAATCTTCTCCTTTGTTTTCTCTTTCTCTTCATCCTTTTTCTTTCCAGTCTTCTTCTCTTCAACCTCTTTCTCTGGTTTCTCTTTCTCTACCTATGTTTGTTTCTCTTGTGTAGCTATAGTGATAGATGGTAGTTTTCTTTCAACTTGAGGTTCACTATCTAGTGGTGGTTGAATATCCACACTAGGTTCATTGATCGGTGCTTCAACTGCATCCTATGTATCTAAAATATCCAGTTGTTGTACAATTTCCTTAATTGGTTCAATGACATTACTAGTTGTGTAAATAGTGTCCTGGATTCCATCAATATCATCTACAAAGAATATAACTAGTGGAGAACTAATGTCATCCTTATGCTTAACAGGATAGACAACATCCAGTGTAATAACCTCTTCAACATTTAGCTCTGGTGGATCTCTAGCCTTTATTTGATTAGGTTTATTTGCATAGACTTCCAAAAGTGCATTCATACTTTGAATATTTTAGGCTATAAGATGAGTATCATCTTCAAAAAGTTGAGTCTTTTCACCTAATAACCTCAATCTTCTTGTCTTAGAATGTAACTGTCCTTTGAACTTAGCAAGCAATGCTAACAAATCATCTCTAGACAAATCAAGAAAATATTGAATGAAAACTTTATTAATAATTTCTTGATCCTGATCTACAACCATTTTCTATTTATTTTCAAGAATAGGATACAAAAGAATTAGAAATGTCCTTTTTAATATCTTGAGGCAATCGATTGTATTGACACAGATGGTTGACTACCTCTTGAACAATTTCTTGTTTCTGACCATCATCAAATGAATCAAAATATTCCTTTACATTATCAAACCTTTTCCTCCCTAATTCTTTTAATGTCCTCTCAAAATCAGTCATTGGTTTGTATGATGTAACACTAATAGGAGTACTTTGCTTTGAAATGTCTCCTACTGGTTCGGATTTCTTACTAGTCAATTTCATCTTCTTTGGTTCCTCTTCAGTATTAGTATCCTTAGATTCTACTTGAAGAATGAGATGTCTACCTCTCTTCTTTATTGCAGTCTACTTCTTTGCATATACTTTGGGTACAAGTTCCTTTTTTATCTGAATACTTGTTGTCAGCCTTGTACTGGTGGTCAGAGAAGTTGCTTGCTCAACTTTCTTCTTTTTCTCCTTGGCACTACTGGGTTGAGCAGGTGCGATCCTTTCTTGGTACGTTCCTAGTACTTTCTTGTTCTTATCCTTAGGAGATTCCAAAAGGTTGTTGGCATAACCAATTAATAGGTCATATTTGACTTCATAGCTCATTTCTTCCATCTCTTCTTCCCTGGGTTCAACGACCTCCATAAGGCAAAAGTCAGTGGTTATAGTGAAATAGCTGTCTTTTTCAAAGTGTTTCACCACTTCATCTGATAGACTTAACCTCATGCTCATCTTCTTTTGAAACTCATTAAAAGATCTATTCATGGTAATAGGAAATGTGTTCTTCACAACCTTAATAATATTCTTGATTTGGGATGTAACCGTTATGTCCTTCAACCATTGAATGCCACCAATTCTTGGTATGAAATTCTAAAAGTAGAAGAATAGATCAATCAATAATTGATCATATTTGAACTTTTGGTTGTTGTCATTCTTAATTGATTTTAAGTTTAGCATCAATTGACTTCTCATTGCCTCAAATAAATCATAATCTACATTCTCTACTATCATCTTGTAGGCAGCATGCACAACAACATATGGTACACTATTCATCCTGCTAGAATGGAATATCTGATAGCCAATAACCATTGTTGCAAATTTGACTGTTGGATCTGCAATCATAGTATCCTTTGAGATTGTTCTCAATTTTGCAACTTGATCGGTTTTCCAGAAACCAGTCACTGCATGAATTGCTTCATTTGTGATTATGTGTGATCTGTCAAGATACATAGTCTCTCCATGTACACAACTAAGGATAATCCTAACATGCTCTTCCTCAAAATCTTCAAGAAATATGCCACATTATGAAAACCCTTTTCATAAATCCTAATTTATTTGGGTTTGATTTTCCCACTCTTATCACACAAAGATTTGAGTTGTGAATAGATTGACAGTGATCCTAGATCCTCAATTTTACAGTCTATATAACTGGATAAATCACCTTTGATCATAACACCTTGCGGAACATGAGACAATGCATTATAAGATTCTATTTTATCTACTTTTGTAGTACCCCTACCCTAATCAGACACTTTTAAACCCAATTTGACCTTGGTTGAATTTTTAGTAGCTTACTTGGATGGTTGATATACCATGTTGTGATGTTATATTCATGTATTATGCTTGATGTGGGTATCGGTAAATCTTGTTTACAAATTATTTATCTTAATGATGGTTAAATGTTATTATATTAGAATACTAACATGGACTGACACAATTATTTTATGCATGCGATGTGTTATATACATGTTTCATGTTTGTGAGTGTATGGGGTGAGAGGAGATGATTTTCCTTCACTCATTTTGGTGAGACAGGGAACGCCATGATTCTCCTTCAATGGTGTGTCTACTATGGTTGTGTATATATGCACATGTGGTTTGTTGTTGCAGGAGATTAGAGGTACTAGTATCATGAAGGTACGGGGTATTGTCTCCACCTGGCTTCACAGGTCTGAGCATGCCTTATTGGTCCGATGAAAGTGGATGAGATAGTCATAAGACCCTACATTTTAAACCTAGCCAAGTTCAATAGTGAGCATTATTAAGCATCCATCAGTTACCTATGCCTAGTATGTGGGTCATGTGCTTGTTAGTTTTTGAAAGTTGTGTGTTACGTGTTTCATGAAATCGAATATTATGCTTTAAATATTTAATTTTTAATGTGTGTTTGTATGCACTATTAATTAAAGGGATTGAATTAAATAGGACCCCTTTTTGTATTTTTAATTGGCAAATTATATTGCTTAAATGGGTAAAATTAGATTAATAAATTATATGATTTAATTATTATCAATTTGTGAAATTATATTTGTGTAATGTACTTTGCATATATGAAGAATAAACATTTTACAAAAAGAAAAGAAAATATCTCATGTTGGCTTCTTTTTTTCAAAAAAATATTCTCTGCAAGAGTTTCCTTTGGGTTTTGGCTTGGATTGTTGCTGGAGTTCCTTGGTTTGGCTTTTGTATTTGGCTGAAGCTCTACCTCAACTTTCTTCTATCACTAAGGGTACAGGTTGGGTTCCTTGTCTTTTGTTTATTTTCAGCCTTACAATTTCTCTATGCATGCTCTATGTCGAAAAATGTCTTCCGGGAGCTGGGGATGAAATATTTGGTTTATTGTAGTTTTCAGATTTATATATGGTGGAGGAAACTTTATATTATATGGGTGTTTGTATAGTTGTGTTGGAGAAATATTTAGTGTCCTGTATGTTGCTATTCACGACATTGAAAAGTTTGGTTTCATGGCTGCTTGTTGTGAGATCCTATATCATTGTCTAGATCATGTGATTGGTGTTTTGTTTGATGTAGCATTGGCCTTATTTGTTGTTGGTAGAGTTACCTGTGTATTTTAGACTCAAAAGAAGTCTCTGTGAATGAGTTCTAGGTCTCCCAGTTATGGATGTGTTTCAGAATTCCTCTCTATATTTAATTAAACTTTCTTCTATTTATTTCTTCTTACTTGTTGGTTTTGGGTGACTCTATGTATATGTTTTTCGAAGCTTTATGTTTCAACTTTAATTTTTAATCTCTGTCAAAAATTCTGTGTTTTTTCGTCTCTTTTATGCAAAAGTGTTGACTCTGCATATGCACTATCTTTTTTTGCATTTGCGTTGTCCTTTCATTCATTTGTGTTATCCTTTCATGCATTTGTGATATTTGTTATTGCATTTGCGCTATCCTTCAGTGTATATGCATTGTCCTCTTTGTAAAAGCATTATTCTAGATTACAAAAGCGTTGTCTTTAACTGCACAGGCGCTAAACTGTTAACATGGGCACTAACCTACAATGCATATGCACTAATTTGTTAACACGAGCGCTAACCTGCAATGCATATGCACTAAATTTAAGTGCAAAAGCATTGTTCTGCCTATTTTGGTGTTTTTCACTGTTTTCCTAGTCAGTTTTCGATTCTCGAGTTTGGTTTCATTCTAGAGGCTTTTTGGGATTCTTGCAGACATTTTCTAGCTACTAATATTTATTAGTTTGATGTGATTTTATGTTTTATGTCCTAAAACATTCTTATCTTATTTATTGTTGAAGATTTGAGTCTTTTCTTATATTGAGATGTTGCAATGGAAATATGTTATTGTTGTGGAGATAGCAAGATGTTAATGTTGTGGAGACAACAAGGTGATAATGTTGTGAAGACAACATAATTGATATATTTTATTGATGGAATGTTTCTTATATTATATGGATTTCCACTTTGAGGCTCATTTTGCATTATAATGGATTTAATCCCTTTGCACTTTTTAGCTATGGTTTTTCCTTGCATGTTTTTATGTGTTGTTGGGATGCATGATGAAGTTATGGATATTTTCTTGGAATTTAAATTGGAGCCTCTTGTGATTTATTGTTGGGCCATTTTAGGAGGATTTAGCTTCCTTGTGATGACCGGGGGTCATGAGAGATAGCCTTGCATGAGGTTCCTTGTAAGGATGCATGAAGTCTAGACCACCAGGGCACATTGGAGTTTTCTATGATTTTTAAACAAGTGATAAAATTAATAAACAATTAATTGGAATGGGTAATTAGATCTCATTTAAACAAGATAATTAATAGTTTGAGCCTCATGGCTAATTCCTAGGGAGGATGTTTTAGGATAAGCATGTGAAGGCCATAAAGAGGGTAAGTCAAATCTCCCTTGACTATCTCATGGGTAGAAATGGTTCCACATGTCTATCGGGGTTATGCCATTAAGAGTTGTGTTTTGGAAATATTATGGGGGAGGATAGCATGTGATTACACTCCACTCCTACATGTGTCCTTTGCTTGAGATGTATTATTGCCTTGATAATTTGTGCGCCTCTGGGAGTCTTCTATTTGTGCTATCTTGTGATTGGTTCTTGCTTGAGTGTCCTTGTGTTGGTTAGTCTCTTTGGTTCTAAGTGTCAGCCTAGATGTAGAGTGTGTGTTGGGACCTTGTGTCATCTCCTATCATGGGGGTGGTTCCTTTGGTTCCACATTGTCAAGTGGTTGCTGCTTTTAAACCATTGGGATGTTCCTGTCTTTAGATTCTTCTTGCGTGGATAAGGATGCTTCTTCAGATTGTTCTTGGATAATAATTTCAGGAAGAATGTAAATGATTATGTGATTTATGTAATGAAATTATTATATAATGGTTGTAAAAGGAATCATGTTTATGAGAAATGATTATGTTGTTCTAGTTGTAGTGATAACTTTGGTTGTGGTAGATGATTGTAATGATGAACCTTGAGTTGTATTGTAACACATTTATATTGAACAAAATGGATGCATGAGATGTTGATAAGTAATATGGTTTGGAATTAAAAGATGGAAATTGTATTCTTGATGAGCCATGTTAAAAGGAATGGTGTAAATGTTATGATAATGGTATTAGTCTTGAAATGGTGTCTTTAACTAATGCTTGACTAGAAGAAATGCTATGCCTTGGTAGGATGTATGAGTATGAGTACTAATGGAAGGTATCTTAGGACATGTTTATATGTTGTGATTAAAGAATTTAAACTTATAGTATCATACTTCATAGTTAGTGATCTAATGGTTGGATTGAAATCTTATAATGCTTGGGATGTAATTGAATGTCCCTTATGAAAATATTGTATGGATGATCTTAATGAATGAATTACTAATTTTATTAATGGTAATTACTAATAAGTGTATGGGTAGGCGGTAAAATGAATGCTTGTCTTTTAGGAAAGGATTAGAATGTATTTTGTGTTATGGTTTAAGATTATATCTCCATTTGGTGGATGCTATTAGTTGTTATCGAATTAGGATATTGTATCTTAGTTTGTGTTGAAATGAATTCGTGTTGTTACCTAATTTGTAATGAGATGATTGTTGGTTAATTGATATATTGTAAGATATTTTATGAGAATTCAATGGGCTATGGACTAAATGTTTAAGGAGACTTTTTTGAGTATTGCATTATGTGCTTTTGGAATCATGATGAAATAATAAGTATGTTAGGGGCATAGAATTATAACTGACTATGTAGAAGTTAATTGTAAATGGAAATTATGTTAATGCAATATAAGGGTCAATCTTGGTATGTGTATGGTGATGTTTATAGTCAGAGGTTGGTTAATGGTAATAGGAACATTTGGACTCTGTGTATAAAATGATCCTAATAGAAAAGAGAAATAGCTATGCATAAAAAGATAGAATCTCATATTAAATGAAAGATTAAGTAGGTTGCATATCATGAGTGTTAGGTATTGCTATGTTGCACCTATGTGTGTATAATGATTAATATTATGAGGTATTGATCTAGATGAAAGTAAATGTTTACTGCTTATGTAGGTAGATTAAGTAATGGTGTTGAGATACCCTAGGGAGTTAATAGAAATGATTTATTGTATTCCGCTTGTGTAATTGTTTGAATAGCTTGAGTGAATTATTCTATGTTCATAACACTTAAATGTTGTTGTGTGCCCGGTGTATTTCTTAAGTGATGTTATGTGTTGCATTAATAAAAAATTAGTGTGTATTTAGCTATATTTCTCTGGGGTATTTTGGCGGGCATTGCATTTGGTATCAGAGACCATGTTGCAATGCTAGGATTTTTGGTTAAGGATGTTGCTATTAGTCTTGTGAATGTGTCTTGATGTTCTTTGAATCAAGTTACTCTTTGAGATTTGTGTTAGAAAAAGTGTTATAGGAATTTTTGAAATATTAGATATCTATGCCTTGTATTTCTCTCTAATTCCTTTTAGGAATCATAAACTTTAAGTAAAGTGTGTATTTATTCCATATGCATGTCTCCAAAATAAAAGAAGTGTCTATATGTTCTTACTTGCTCTATAAATTTCTAGTGCTTACTTGAATGATTAGGGTTGCTTTCCTTATACATAATTAATTATGTTGCAAAATGAGAAAAGAATATGTGTATCCTCTTAACTAATGCTATGTTCATAAAATTAGCCTGTTATGTTGATCTTTCTATGAATAGAAAGATGAAGTGTTTGTATTATGCATTTAGGAATAATTTAGTATGGATCATGATGTGAAAATCAAAGAAATTGTATGTGGTTCTTAATAAAAGTAGTTGGAATTCTCTTTTTCTTATTTCAACCTCCTACGTGAAATGTAAGGAAATTAGTTGGTAATGTTATAATTCCCCCATAGAACTGTTGGTTATTTTGGTATATGTGTGATTTTGTATGTAATAAAATATTGTTTGAGGAAATCATATCTATCAAAGGATTTGGGATTTCTAGTTGCACGTGTATTTGTAGGAGATCTTATGGAAGTTGAAATTGCATACCTTTAAAAGTAGTAGCTATATTTGGCATAGCTAGGAAATTCAAACTGAGTTTGCATAAATTTGTGTGTATTGATTTGTGTGTCAATATCCCTTCCTTCCTCATCTCTCTTTGGGGTAAAAGATTCAAACACTTGGGGGTTATTGATATTAAGTAGAAGGATTGGATAATGATTGATGAATATGAATTGTATACGTTAAAGGGAACATTAGATGAAATTAATTTGCATTGAAAACTGAAATTTAGGTATTGCATTTATGATCCTTGTTCTTTAAAGGGAAGAATTGATTAAATAAAATATCCCATCATTTAAATAGGAAATGTATTGCAAAACTAAAGGGAGATAAAAATGTTTATTGAAGAAAGGATTGGTGCATTGTATATGTAGAAATCAAAATGATACCATTGTGTCTTTATTTGGTTTGGCAAGTTAAAAAGTTTTAGCTTTGTGTAGGAATTGTGTGGCATTGAATAAGTATTTCTCTTAACTAGATGGATAAATTAAGAAAGGTTACTATATCATTTCCTTATGTGAATTTTAAGAAGTGCTTCCTTAGAAAATTCTAATGAGATAAAATGATAACTAGTTATATGAAATTGTGTTGGGATTATAAATGTCAAATTTGTCTTGAAATGTCAAAAATGCATAGTCGATGAATGATAGTAATCAAGTAATAATAGGAAGTGAGTTTAAATAGAATAAAACTAAGTTCTTGAAGTGGGACTGAGACATTCTTAACTTAGATAACTAGAAGTATGTCAGAAGATTATTATTGGTAAGAGTAGAAATTGATATTAAACTTTGGATTTTGTAATAAGACCTATTTTACTTGTTTAAATATATGATTGAATAAATTTATTAAAGGCCTTGTGAAGGACTTTCTAATCTTCTATGGGTTATTAGTTGTGCATTAATGGAAATGATGCATGTCATAGTCTATTATCAAGTGATTAATTGAAACTCTAACCTTTGTTTCTGTTATAACTTGGTGAATATGATCATGGTATAGATAGGATATCTTGAAAATTAGTCATGGTATGAGTATTATCCTTGAGCATGTGTGAATGCGTAGTTTCTTTATCTCTTCCTACCTATGTCAACCTTCATAAAGGATAATTGTCTAGATTTTCAAAAAGATTGCATTGCATTAAAAAAAAAAATGAAAAGAATACAGACATCTTATTTAATGAAAAGAATTGCATTAATGTATTATTTAGTTTATAGCTCCACTGCCATCTTCTTCTCGTACTTTTATTTTTGATGAAAGGTTGCAATTAATGATGTATTTTGTATTAATTAGGAGTATTGAGTGTAGACGTATAAAAATGACCATATACCTAAATGAATATTTTATGTTCATTTGTCTATTTGATTAAATCTAATTTAATTGAATCACCCACATTCTTCTATTTAAATTAAGTAAATTACTCAATTTATTTAAATTAAATTTACTAGACTTCTTTTTACCATTTAATGAATAAATCATTTTATTCAATTAAATCCCTTCCATCCACTTTTAATTAAATTCAAATTTAATTAAATAGTTTATCCTAAATTGAATAAATCTAATTTATTTGATTTCCCCAATTGCAACCAAATTGAATGAAATTCATTTTATTCAATTAAAGTCCTATTATCCCTCCATCCACTTGCAAAATCCTACATCTCCCACTTGCTTCCTAAACCCTATTCCTAACCCCCTTTTAGACTCTTCTAATCGCTTCTAAATTAACCTAACCCATCTTCTAAACTTTGTCACATCCCTAAACAAAGGGAAGTAACTTCTCAAACCCTCAAAGTCTTCAATAACCATTAAAGGCTCCAAGTCTCCAACAACTTTCTCTTACAAACCATTAATGGTTAACTCAACCCCCTTGCATGATTAGAGACTTTCTCTAAACTCAACCTCTATGTAACCCAAGGGTCTCATCAAGCATTCATTGCTTTGACCATGGTTATCCCTTAATTATTTGCACAAGGGTTTATCCTTTGATAAAAGCTTAATCTAATGGGTAATCTTAACTTAAGCTTGACCCTTACCCCCTAAGATAACCATGAGGTCTTCTCAAACATTTAATGTCTCCAACCCCTTCTCTCAACCAATATTATGTTGACATTTGTCACCATTTCATTGGTACAAATTACAAACATGGATTCCCAACTTTCAAACTCAACCCTTGATTAACTCTTTCAATCCTGGCCATCCATTGCCCTATTTTTGCTATAAATAGAGCTCTCATTCCTCCATTTTTAAGAGAGAGATCCAAGTTTGTAGTATCATACTTATGCTCAAATATATTCAAGCTTTCATTTCATATATGCTCATCATTTAGCCTCTCTTTAAAATAGAAATTAATCTAATATGCATTTTAGAGTATTTCTATTATCATTAGCTTAAATCATTAACTAATATAGCATGCTAGGATAGTTTGTTTACTAACCTTGTCATCTTATAATTAGTTTATTGCATTTCTAGAATCATGCATATCTTAGGATGCATCTCACATTAAAATCAACAAAAGCATCCCTCATTCTTGCATTTGCCATCCCTAAACCATTTTGCTTAGTGATCTGAGAGCAAAAACCTTGGTTTGAGGGACCGTGCAAGATAGAGAACCATGGAACCATCCTTGGGAAGCTGAGTTATGCTTCATGACTCCATAGCTTGCACCAAGAAGTCCTGTGGGTGTGTGAGTAATGCTCCATAGAGCTCCATTTTCCACATATTGAGTTCTATCGACCCACTTTTCCCGCATACATTGAGTTTTTCGCAAGAGGCCTTGCATAAAAGAATAGATTGTCTATCTTGAGTTCATTTTTGGAAATTTAGGACATTCAGTTGCATCCATAATATTTGGAAATGTCATAATAGGCCAATTGGCACTCTTCTAAAATGGTAGTGAAATTAAAATCGTACAATAAAGATGATAGTCATATAGATATAAATTTAAGCATGCTTGTGTGACCTTGTTGATTTATGTGCATATGTATGAAATGGGTCGACTATCAAAATCTCTTCCTCTTCTCTCTACCTAGTTATAAGATTCCTAGAAATGCTACTAAATGATGCATTGATTTGAATAGAAGTATTTAATTTCTTGTCAATAAATATTATAGGGCAATAATAAGGAATGTTCGATCAATTCTGCATTAAGAATCCAAAGTGTTACATCGCATATTAGGATATCATGAAAAGTATGTTTACAAGTAAGCAGAACAATTTTTGCATATATTGTGATTAGTCATATGATTTTGTCACTTAACATATAATGTTAGGGAACACGTATTGATTGAGATAGAATTATCCATGGTGTGTAGAATGTGTATAAAGCATATGAAATTGTATTTTTGTGTTTTGGCTTCATGTTGAAAGATAGAAGTCTTAAGCTTCATGAAGAAAATTTGCATGGTTAGTAATGTGAATGTTGAGTGGAATTAGTGAAAGATATAGAAATGATGTTGCTTCCTTAATTTATTTGAATTGTAAGAATGTGTTATTTAATGAAAATCTTAGTAGAGTGGATAAATGGTGACAGATATAGTGCGTCCACGTGTTCTTAATTTTATTGTGAGTATTGGAAATCATTAAATGATTTGAAATCTATGCTTAAGAGTTGCTTAAAAGGGTATTGTTAGGAATGTGATTACTTTATAATATGATATCATGTAGAATGAAATTTACATAATGAGTGTATTCTCTATTTGTGTGAAATGATATATTATTACCTCCTGGCATATGGATGCCTACGTAAAGAATAATCGGATGAGCTTTCATGTGTATACAAGATTGCATTAATAAAGAAATATAGTTAGTATAATAGCCTTAAATGTTTAAATTTTCACTCTCTATTGCACTCAGGACATGTGATCTTGGGTTTTGTGTGTCGGTTCCTCCCTAAGGTGTGACTAAAGATGATCACCTTGTTTTGAGTTTTGAATGCGATAGTATTTTAACTGTCTTTTGACTAGTATTATGTGACTATGGGGCTAGCATTTTACTTTGAGATTTCTTATTACGGAATGACCACTAAATTCTCGTTTCTTTTTATTTTAATTATGACACTTGTCATGTTTTTTATTTTGTTGAATTTTGAAATTGCTAGTGTCTTTCTTTATTTCATAGTGGATTTGGTAATTTTAAATTGGAATTAGTATCGGTTGAGGTGTCACGTGGTTATTCTAAATGTTTGACTTAGTTGGCCTTAGTTATGTGATCAATGTTTAATCTATCATGTTCATTAGAACCTCTGATAGTGTGTTAAGGGAGAACACCACAAATAGTGGATTTAGGCATAACGAGGTAATCAATAGTATTATATTAAATTAAGAAAATTAAAGTGTCTTTCTATGATGAAACTCATTGTAATCATTTGCATCAAATATTTTTTAGATAGAAGTGTAAGCTAGATTTAGTGAATTGTGCAATACGCCTTGGATAATTGTGAATGATTTGTAAACTCATTGCTTGACAAATGTAAATTATATTCACTTACTCTCTTAGAATGAGATTGTATTATTCCTTAATATTTGATGTAATGGTGATACTATTGTTTTAGTTTTATACCATGAACCTTTATGCTTTCAATGTCTATACATTATGGACCCTTAAGGTCGTATGCTACCCTTTTAATGATGAAATTTGTGTACTTAACCTTGAGTATGTTATGCTACCCTAGTAATGTAGGAAGGAAAATATATGTGTAAGGTGATATATTAGATGTGAAATTATCATCATTATGATGAGTTTTGATGTGAAATGAGTGTTTTTCATGTTTGGGTAGAGTAAGTTATGATGTTTGTACTCGATGTTATATGCTTTGGATAAGAATTTAAATAGATACTATATGACTTATGCGAATACTTTATGAAATCATGGTTCCTAGTAGTTGAATAAATAATTGGCATGTGTAACCCAAATAGTGAAAGATGATGTGATTGTTGTCATGTTTGTGTAGTGTATTGCTTTCTAGTAATTAAGGATTGTGCAAGGGAAATTTGTTGAAAACCTATTTGAGTTAGAAAGGATTGAAATAATTTTGTTAAGATGGTTGATTTGAATGTTGATCTCAGTATGTTAGTAGGCCATCTTTGTAGATTGCATCTTCCTAAAAGATAGTCAAGATTTTGTCTTATTTAATGTGAAATCTATGACTTATTGTGTCCCTATGTTTCTAACCTAGCCTTGCGACTTCCAAGAGTAAGTTGAACCCTAGGGGGTAGAATGTAGTACCCCTACCCTAATCAAACTCTTTTAGACCCAATTTGACCTTGGTTGACTTTTTAGTAGCTTACTTGGATGGTTGATATACCATGTTGTGATGTTATATTCAGGTATTATGCTTGATGTGTGTATCGGTGAATCTTGTTTACATATTATTTCTCTTAATAATGGTTAAATGTCATTAAATTAGAATACTGACATGGACTGACATATTTATTTTATGCATGTGATGTGTGATATACATGTTTCATGTTTGTGAGTGTATGGGGTGAGAGGAGACAATTTTCCTTCACTCATTTGGTGAGATACGAAACGCCATGATTCTCCTTCATTGGTGTGTCTACTATGGTTGTATATATATGCACATGTGGTTCATTGTCGTAGGAGATTGTAGGTACTAGTACTATGAAGGTACAGGGTATCATCTCAACTTGGCTTCACAAGTCTGAGCATGCCTTATTGGTTCGATGAAAGTGGATGAGATAGTCGTAAGACCAAACATTTTAACCCTAGCCAAGCTCAATAGTCAGAATTATCAATCGTCCATCAACTACCTATGTCTAGTATGTGGGTCATGTGCTTGTTAGTTTTTGAAAGTTCTGTGTTATGTGTTTCATGAAATTGAATATTATGCTTTAATATTTAATTTTTAATGTGTGTTAGTATGCACTTTTAATTAAACGGATTGAATTAAATAGGACCCTTTTTATGTATTTTTAATTGGCAAATTATATTGCTCAATTGGTTAAATTAGATTAATAAATTATATGATTTAATTATTATCAATTTATGAAATTATATTTGTGTAATGTACTTTTCATATACGAAAAATAAACATTTTAGAAAAATAAAATAAAATATCTCATGTTGGCTTCTTTTTTGCAAAAAAATATTCTCTGCAAGAGTTTCCTTTGGGTTTTGGCTTGGATTGTTGCTGGAGTTTCTTGGTTTGGCTTTTGGATTTGGTTGGAGCTCTACCTCAACTTTCATCCATCACTTAGGGTGCAGGTTGGGTTCCTTGTCTTTTGTTTATTTTTAGCCTTACAATTTCTCTGTGTATGCTCTGTGTCTAAAAATGTCTTCTGGGTGCTGGGGATGAAATATTTGGTTTATTGTAGTTTTCTGATTTATATATGGTGGAGGAAACTTTATATTGTATTGGTCTTTGTATAGTTGTGTTGGAGAAATATTTAGTCTCCTGTATGTTGATGTTCACGGTATTGTAAAGTTTGGTTTTGTGGCTGCTTGTTGTGAGATCATATATCATTGTCTGGATCAGTGATTGGTGTTTTGTTTGATGTAGCATTGGCCTTATCTATTGTTGGTAGAGTTACCTATGTATTTTAAACTCAAAATAAGTCTTTGTGAATGAATTCTATGTCTCCTAGCTATGGATGTGTTTTTGAATTCCTCTCTCTATATTTTATTAAACTTTATTCTTTTTATTTCTTCTTACTTGTTGGTTCTGGGCAACTCTATATATATGTTTTTCGAAGCTTTATGTTTCAAGTTTAATTTTTAATGTCTACCAAAAATTCTGTGTTTTTTTGTCTCTTTTATGCAAAAGCACTGACTCTGCATATGCGCTATCTTTTGTTGCATTTGCATTGTACTTCCATTCATTTATGATGTCTTTTCATGCATTTGCGCTATCTATTATTGCATTTGCATTGTCCTTTAGTGTATATGCGATGTTTGTTGTGTAAAAGTGGTTTTTTGTATTACAAAAGCGTTATCTTTAACTACACAGGTGCTAACCTGCAATGCATATGCGCTAAAATTAAGTGCAAAAGCGTTGTTATGCATCACAGAAGTGTTGTTCTACCTATTTTGGTGTTTTTCAATTTTTTCCCAGTCAGTTTTTGATTCTCGAGTCTGGTTTCATTCTAGAGGCTTTTTGGGATTCTTAAAGACATTTTCCAGCTACTTTTATTTATCAGTTTGATGTGATTTGATGTTTTATATGCTGAAACATTCTTGGCTTATTTATTGTTAAAGATTTGAGTATTTTCTTATATTGAGATGTTGCAATGGAAAGATGTTATTGTTGTGGAGACAACAAGATGTTAATGTTGTGGAGACAACAAGGTGATATTGTTGTGAAGACAGTATTGATATATTTTATTGATGGAATATTTCTTATATGATATGGATTTCCACTTTGAGGCTCATTTTGCACTATAATGGATATAATCCCTTTGCGCTCTTTAGCTATGGTTTTTCCTTGCATGTTTTTATGTGTTGTTGGTCTGCATGATGAAGTTATGGATCTTTTCTTGGAATTTAAATTGGAGCCTCTTGTGATTTATTGTTGGGCCATGTTAGGAGGAGTGGGCTTCCTTGTGATGAATAGGGGTCACAAGAGATAGGCTTACATGAGGTTCCTTGTAAGGATGCATGAAGTCTAGACCACCAGGGCACATTGGAGTTTTTTATGATTTGTAAATAAGTGATAACATTAATAATGAATTAATAATAATGGGTAATTATATCTCATTTAAACAAGATAATTAATAGTTTGAGCCTCATGGTTGATTCCCAGGGAGGATGTTTTAGGATAAGCATGAGAAGGCCATGAATATGGTAAGTTAAATCTCCCTTGATTTTCTCATGGGTAGAAATGGCTCCACATGTATATCCAGGTTATGTCGTGAAGAGTTGTGTTTTGGCAATATTATGGGGGAGGATAGGATGTGATGACACTCCGCTCCTACATTTGTCCTCTCCTTGAGATTTATTGTTGCCTTGATGATTTGTGCACCTCTGGGAGTCCTCTATTTGTTCTATCTTGTGATTGGTTCTTGCTTGAGTGTCCTTTTATTGGTTAGCCTATTTGGTTCTAAGTGTCAGCCTAGATGTAGAGTGTGTGTTGGGACCATGTGTCATCTCCTAGCACAGGGGGTGGTTCCTTTGGTTCCACATGGTCGGGTCGTTTGTGCTTTTAAACCATTGGGATGTTCATGTCTTTGGATTCTTCTTGCATGGATAAGGATGCTTCTTCAGGTCATTCATGGATAATAATTGCAGCAAGAATGTAAATGATTATGTGATTTATGTAATGAAATTATTATGTAATGGTTGTAAAAGGAATCATGTTTATGAGAAATGACTATGTTGTGCTAGTTGTAGTGATAACTTTGGTTGTGGTAGATGATTGTACTGATGAACCTTGAGTTGTATTGTAATGCATTTATATTGAACAAACTGGATGCATGAGATGTGGATAAGTAATATGGTTTGGAATTAAAAGATGCAATTTGTATTCTTGATCAGCCATGTTAAAAGGAATGGTGTAAATGTTATGATAATGGTATTAGTCTTGAAATGATGTCTTTAACTAATGTTTGACTAGAAGAAATGATATGCCTTGGTAGGATGTATGAGTATGAGTAATAATGGAAGATATCTTAGGATATGTTTATGTGTTATCATTAAAGAATTTAAACTTATATTATCATACTTCGTAGTTCATGATCTAATGGTTGGATTGAAATCTTATAATGCTTGGGATGTAATTGAATGTTCCTTATGAAAATATTGTATGGATGATCTTAATGAATGAATTACTAATCTTATTAATGGTAATTACTAATAAGTGTATGGGTAGGTGATAAAATGAATGCTTGTCTTTTAGGAAAGGATTAGAATGCATTTTGTGTTATGATTTAAGATTATATCTCCATTTGGTGGATGCTATTAGTTGTTATGGAATTAGGATATTTTATCTTAGTTTGTGTTGAGATGAATTCGTGTAGTTACCTGATTTGTAATGAGATGATTGTTGGTTAATTGATATAGTGTAAGAGATTTTATGAGAATTCAATGGGCTATGGATTAAATGTTTAAGGAGACTTTGTGAGTATTGCATTATGTGCTTTTGGAATCATGATGAAGTAATAAGTATTCTAGGGGCATAGAATTTAAAATGACTATGTAGAAGTTAATTGTAAATGGAAATTGTGTTAATGCAGTTTATGGGTCAATCTTGCTATGTGTATGGTGATGTTTATAGTCGGAGGTTGGTTAATGGTAATAGGAACATTTGGACTTGGTGTATAAAATGAACCTAATAGAAAAGGGAAATAGCTATGCATAAAAAGATAGATTCTCATTTTGAATGAAAGATTAAGTAGGTTGCATATCATTAGTGTTAGGTATTGCTATGTTGCACCTATGTGTGTATAATGATTATGATTATGAGGTATTGATCTGGATGAAAGTAAATGTTTATTGCTTATGTAGGTAGATTAAGTAATGGTGTTGAGATACCCTACGGAGTGAGTAGAAATAATTTATTGTATTCCGCTTGGGTAATTGGTTGAATAGCTTGAGTGAATTATTATATGTTCATAACACTTAAATGTTGTTGTGTGCTTGCTGCATTGCTTAAGTGATGTTATGTGTTGCAATAATAAAAGAAGAAATTAAATTAGTGTGTATTTAGCTATATTTCTCTTTGGTATTTTGGCTAGCATTACAGTTTCCATAGCTTCAATAGTAATCATAAGTCTCTCTGCTCGTGTAGATGATGATGCCATCCTAGATAATCTTGATTTGAGAGAGAATAATAGAAGAATACTTTATTCCTTTCATGCTCATAGGATTTATGATTGATCTCTTGAATGCACACCCATTTCATCTTTTCTTATCTTTGAATCTGATTCAACTTTTGATCTGCAATGAAAATCCCTTCACAATCAGCTAACAATGCTCTGTTTCACTTTGCAAATGTAGGGTAAAATTAACTTAGTAAAACGTTCTCTTATAAACTTACCCACTGCATTAATTACACAATCGATAGGGTAACAAACCCTAATTACCACTTAACAAACTCTCCTATATCGGTAGGTATATAACCAGTTGGTAATCCTTAGAAAATCAATAGGTAATAATATTAAAAATTCTCAAGTTATAACTCAGAATGCAAAAATCTCTTACCATACACCCTTCAAGGGGTATGAAAGTAGATTTACCACTATGCTCCCCTTAGGGTTGTTGAAAATCTCAGTTCACCGGTGCAGGATTCTCCACACTAGGTGAAGGGTTTGATTCTTTTGTTGGCTTGTCTCACTTTTCTTCTTCCATATTTTGTTCATTTCTACTCTGGTTTCTTCAACATCAACCTTTTGTTTCCCTATTTGATCTTCAGAGTGGTTTACCAGTTTTTTCTTCTTTGTTTTATAGAACTTTTCCATGTGTCTTGGTTTGTGATAATGATAGCAGGCCATCCCAGATGCTCTCCAAGTTCCTGCATTACCTCTTCTAGTCCTTCTCCTACAATTCATAGCCACATGACCAAAGTTATTGCAAATTGTGCAAATTACATTGGTTACCTTTTCCATCTCATAGGGACTGAACCGGTTGACATAGGGTTTTTTCTAGTTCATGTTTCTTTGGTTGTCATAGGTCCTTCTCCAATCATAGATAGGTCTTTGATTCATGTGAGGTGCTAGATTGTTCACTCCATATCTGCATTCAACTGATCTATGTCCATACATATTGTATGTGTAACAATGACCTTCAAATCTTCTAAACCTATATTTAGCATTTGCATTATAGCCTGTGTTCTCATTAGATCTTCTTCTACACACATTATCTGTATGTCTAGGTTTGTGATAGATAAAGAAAACATATTTGAAATCTTTCTTACTGGTAGGCTTATTAGCATTAGGAGTAGTTTTACCTTCATGCATGTTTCTCTTGGTACCAGAAGATTCTCCTTTCTCTGATGTGTGGAATCCTAATCTAGATGTGTCACCTTTCATTCTTTGAGATTGGATCTATTCATCCAACATAGAAGAGTTCTTGTTAAATGTGTCAAGCTTCCCATTAGCCTTAGTAATCTCTTTGGTAAGATCTTCATTATGCTTAGTAAGAGTCTCTCTAAGAGATATTGCCATCTCAATATCTAACTGCGGTGCCTCTTTCTCTTCCTTCTCCTCTTGCCAATATTCATGTAAAGATGCATTCTCTTGCTTGATCTTGGAAATCTCATGATCTCTCTCTCTTTGATCAGCTCTTCATCTACCCTCCTTGCCTCAAGTTCTTGACTCATACAGATTGTTAGGGCTTAAAGTTATCTCCTCAGGTTTTTCTTTTCACCATTCAGTTTCTTTGCTTCTTTAGCTAACACATCAATATTAGCCTCATCTGAAGAATTGTTATAAAATATCTCTAATAATTTCTTAGTCATATCTCTCCTCTTGACTTGCAAAGCTTTGAATCTATCTCTTAGGGTTTCAAGCTCTTCCATGGTTGCATCAAGTACTCTAGCCATCTCTTTGTAACTCATATCCCCCATATTGACTTTAGGTTTTCCTTCCAAGCAGTTAGGCCTTAAGGAAGTTAGGCTTTGATACCAATTGATAGACTTATAAAAAATTGAGAGGGAGGAGGGGTGAATCAGTGATAGTACAAACAATACCACTTTAAATACAGACTGGTAAAAACAATTAACCAGTTTACTTAAAACTATGCATGCAATCCAAAGTGTTATAAAAACATCCACAATAAGTAAAACATTCACCATAACACAATTATTTATACATGGAAAGCCCAACTGGGAAAAACCATGCTGAGATGGGACTCACAAGTTAACTATCTGTAGTAATAGGTATCTGACCAGTTAAGGTCTACAAAGTGCTATGTTGGGAGAAAATCCTGTTAAAGATCCCAAAGCCCTATTAGGAGCTATACCTAGTTAAAGGTAGTACCCTATTAGGAGTAACCTCGATAGAGAATTTCAAGTCCAAACAAATGGATCACCTGGTTAGAAGATTTGTACAATGAAGCTTGTTAGAGATTACCTAATTAGGGGATTTAACTATTGCAGTGATTAGAAAACAATAGGTGGAATGATCTAGAAATAGCACATCTTGCTTGTATAGATCCTCTTCTACTCACTCAATATTTTATCACCAACATACTCTACAATATGCATCAACTCAAACTCATAACACCACTTGTATCTTGCATAATAAAAATAGTTCATCACAATGTCATTTTATAGACATTAGATTTCATGTCGGCCACAAGAACCTCATCAAAATTTCCTAGGTTCAGTGTATCTGGATAATCTTACATAACACATCATAGATCACCGCCAAAACTGTCGGTTAGAGATAACTCATCACAACTGGTGATAACTCATCAAAAAATATGGGAAACTGGTTTGAACACCAATACCGATTGAGTGTTAACCACTTCCAACTCATATACTGATTGTCCTCCATTCACCTCCTTTGCGATCTCTAATGTATCTCAAAAATGGTAACAAAGGAATTGACCAAAACAAATTTTGTTTCCTACATATACAGGTTGTCTACATATACCAGTTTAGACACCTTCATACCGGTTGGACATCTCTTACACAAATGATACTGGTTTTCAATACAAAGACTTAGGAGTAGTGCCAGTTTGACTTAAATAATATGTGCATGTATATGTGTTCCATCAATCACAACACATAAAGTTATCCAATACAAAAATGATCATCAAGCCAACATGAACTTCTATGGATCATAAGTTTCTTCAATCGTTGAGATCTTATCTCTGCAACTCACTAATAGAGTCATCAAGATTTTATCAATTGCATCTTCATCATTCAAAGTACCTCTGAGTTCTCTGATTTCATTCACTGCACTATCAACCTTCTCAAAGTAGCTTACTATATCTTCTCCTTCTTCCATCTTCGGGTTTTCATACCTTTTCTTAGATATTAGCCTCTTTGTCAACTTAACTCTCTCATTTCCTTCGTAGATGTCTTTTAGCTTCTGCCAAACCTCATAAGTAGTATTCAAGGAAATAACTTTTGTCTATTTAGTTTTTGATAATGTACTAAAGATAGCATACCTTGCCTTTTCATTTTCTTCAAGGCTTGAATCTCATCTAGAGTAGTAAGACTATTTGCCAGTTGTACATACTTAGTCTCCACTACCTTCCAAGTGTTGTAACCTAGAGAAACCAGATAAACTCACATCTTTACTTTCTAGAAACTCTAATTATATTTTTCAAAGATAGGGATAGATAATTTGTGTGCAATCAGATCAAGATCTACCTCAAGCAGTTAAGATCTATATCAAGGAACCAAAGCTAACCAATTATTGGATATTCATGCAACTGAGAGGGGGGTGAAATTGACAATTAAAATATTCTTTAAAACTTTATTCACAGATCAAAAAAATTTAGTAGAATTAATCAAAATAGATAAAGCATGAAACCATATGCACATAACAAATCAGACACAAAGAACACCAGAATTTACATGGAAAACCCAAGAAGAGAAAACCCACAGAGAATGCTAATTCTCAATATGAAAACACTAGTTAAGGTGACATCAATTAAGGTGATTTTTACAAAGGATGGTTCACTGACAAGAATGCTCACTATGGGAGGGTTCACTACCCAGAAAGGCTCATTGTCAAAGTAAGAAAGATAGAAAAGAAAATCCACCACTAAAACACAGTTTGTACAGCTGGAACAACTTCTGGTAACTATCCACAACACAAATTCACACAATAACTCAGTTCTTTCAATCTCACATATCTTCTGCACAATAATCCATTCAAATCATACACATACATATACTGTCTTTAAAAAAACATAATCTTCCGAGTTGGCCAAGACAAAGATCTTAAATAGGTCACTACTAAACATTCTTGTGGTGGGAAGGAATGAGAAGTAGACAACATCAAAATGTTCCTCATCAAATATAACAACACGTTACATATATTGCCAATGTCGGACCCAAAAACTTTATTCCCATGCTAAACAAATGCCATTTACCATCCTCAAATTTCAAACCAAAAAACTTGAGTTTCAGATCAAAACGAACCCAAACATAGCACTGAGTAACATAAAAAACAAACCTTCTGAGAAGCCAAGTCTTCTTGGAAATCTCCAAATGATCATAAATATCACATGCATACCAAATTTCCATTGCTTCTCAATATACCACATCTAGACCTAACTAGACCATAGAATTTGACATCAATGACAACATATAACATAATTCTAACATAATCACAACAAGCTTAATGGTGCATAGAGATTTAAGGAAGATTATGCTAGTCTATGATATAAGGATTTTGATGATTGGAGAAATTTATTTATATTTAATGATGAAGAGATTATTAAGATTATGTTAAGAAGAATTCATGAAGATTGTTTATGGTTGGATTGACCATATCCAATTTCCAAGGAAATCCTAAGGGATATGACTGGATTGTGTCCAATTGGAATGGTACCTACTTTGAAGTTTGTAAAGAATGATGAAATGAATAGATTGAATGGTGATGTGTCAAATAAGAGAGACCTTTGGATTGATAGTATTGTTGAATTTGCGGTTAGATATATGACTATGGTAATTTCATACAAGGTGTATTACAAGAATCAAGAAGGTTTGTCTTCTTCCATAATGATATATGTAGCCTATAAAATGGTGAAAGAAAATGTTGATTATGATTAGTGTGAATTTTTGAGATGACAATTATTGGACAAGCTCTAGTTGATGAAGACTAGGATGCACCCCTTCTGGTATGGATCACTTATTATATGCTTGCTATTTTATTTTCTCAATGCTTTACCTAGAATAAATAATGTTGTATGGAGAAGAGATGTTTCTATCAATTCTTAGATTAAGTAATATTTTGAGTTTTAATAATTGTGATGTTGTTTGTCACAAGTTTTTTATGAATATTTAGAAAGAGATGGTTGTGAGGAATCAAATTATTCCAAAACTTTTTGAATGGTATAAAGATGATATTACTTGAAACGTAGTTGTTCAACACAATGTACCACTGAGAGGGGGGTGAATCAGTGGTTCCTAAAATATTTTCTTCTTAACCAAGCTTGGAATACTGATTATCAACCTAAACACTAAATATTGAAATTGGTGAGATAAAATTGGATATCAAAGAGGAAAACACACAAATGCATGACCCACAACACTAGATGTACAAGGAAAACCCAATATGAGAAAAACCTCAGTGAGAAATTTTGTTGGAGTCTACTACTACAATCCAACCTCACAATGAAACAACTTATTACAATGATTTAGAGCACCAACCCAAGGAGCACCAACCCCTACTAATTTAGGGCACCAACCCAAGAAGCACCAACCCCTACACCAAGCACCAACTCAGTGTAATATAATGAAATACAATTTTAATATAAAGATAGCATCTAGTTGCAAATGAGTTCTGCAACACCCGATCAATGGATTTCTATCAGTTAACAACCTCCTCTTCTTCACTGGTTCTCACATTTCTGGTTATCAAATTACTCTGTCTAATCACTCACCAGTTACTCCCAACCTCTCTTCTCTCTATCTCTCTCTTAGCCTTACACTCCATAGTGTCACTCTTGGATGCCTTCTTAACCATTCATTCCTCATCGATTCGCTTGACTGTCAGAACTACAACAATTTACCGATTAGTCTAGCACTACCAGTTAGACCCTCTCAACGGTTACCTACTAACACCCACTCTAACTCTCTAAGAAATAACTCTAAGGTTGATTATCTATCTTTCTCAAGCTCTCTTTTTCTCCAACACCTCGCATCAAGCTAACATATTTATCTTATAGGGTTCCCTCTAAAGCAACATTCAAATGTAATCATGTTAGGCTTTCCTTCACCAACTTGATCCATATTAGATTTGATCCAATCTTCTTTTTTGGAGTGATAATATGCATGCCATCGATCAACATTACCAACACACTACATTCCAATGTGCATTTTCTATATTTGGATGTCTATAGCATGCTTTTCTGCATTTCTCTATCAAACACCATTAATGGCTCAGTTGTTTCCTTAGGAAAATAGGTACAAAGATTAGATCTTTTTGCGGGTCAGTTCAATCACTTTGCCACCTTCTCTTCATCAAGCCGTAATATTTTTCCATCCTCCCATGATTTATAGGTTCTTCATTAAAGTCAACCTGCTTGTTGACTATTACATCGATGCACATTTCACCGACCTTTGTGTGCTAGCCACCTAGTTTCCACCTATCATTCTTGTCAACATCCACCTATGCTCGGTTTGACATCCTTCATCAACCAAGATTGACTACCAGTTCAACTCACCTTACCAGTATAACCTATCTTCTCCGATGGTCCTTCATACCTATAGACCTCTTCTCTATCAGTGGATCAACTTGCCCTTCCATCAAACATGTTGGTCCTTCATACTTGCAGACCTCTTCTCTATCAGTGGATCAACTTGGCCTTCCATCAAACATGTTGGTCCTTCATACCTGTAGACCTCTTCTCTATCGGTGGATCAACTTGGCCTTCCATCAAACATGTTGGTCATTCTACTAAGTCCATTTATCAGCAGCATTAAACTTCTCCATGTATACCAGTTCACATCCTTCAGTTCTTCTTTTGCTTGCTTGCTTTGCCTTGTCAGTGGTTCTTCTTTATCAATCAATGATGCATTTCATATGTATCGATAACATACCTATCTATCTTCTTACACACATATGGATTGAGATCATCATGTATTACTTCACCCATACCTATCACCACTACTTACTCATCGGTGACCATGCCAAACTAGTTGACATCAATGACAACCTAATGCCAATAATGCCAACAATCTCCCCCTTTGGCATTGATGTCAACTCACTACAAGACTTCACACTAGTAGATTTATTCCCCTTTGACACAATGACAAAGGGTCAAGGTACTTCATTCTCCCCCTTTGATTCATACTTGTCTCCCCCTTCATCAATTCTTCTCTCAGTGAATACACCCGGTATTGAGACATACAACTTTGAACTTTCCCTAGGGTCAACATGTGGTTCAAGAGATATAGATGCTGCTACAAACTCCCCCTAAACCATATAACTCCTTACAAAATTAAGTGCATGAGGCAAGTGATACAACTCCCAACTTGTGTTGTGAGTACTCAAAAGTGCTTACCAACAATGGTTTGGTGAAGATTTGTGACACTTGTTCTCCTATAGGGACATATTCCATCTTTAATTCCTATCCTTCAACCTTCTCTCTAAGAAAATGATACTTGATGGCTATATGCTTTGTCCTTGAATGCATCATCGGGTTCTTTGATATGTTGATTGCACTTGAATTGTCACACCGGATGGGAATAGGATCAAATATGTCCATGTGTATGTCCTTGAGTGTTTGCTTCATCCAAAGCACCTAAGAGAAGCATGTAGAAGCAACAATGTATTCTGCTTTAGCAATTGATAGGGAGACTGAATCCTACTTCTTGCTATGCCATGAGACCAACCGGTCACCTAGGAAGAATACACCACCACTTGTGCTCTTTCGATCATCAATGCAATCGACCCAATCAACATCAATATATGCTTCCAAGATGAATTCCCCTTGTTTAGGGTATCACAATCCATAACCAAGTTTCCCTTGTAGGTACCTAAAAATTCTCCTTACGACATTCATATGTGACTGCTTAGGTGCTGCTTGAAATCTAGCCACCATACACACTACCTACAATATATTTGGTCTGGAAGCAGTAAGATACATTAATATTCCTATCATGGATCTATACAATTTCTGATCCACCACCGATGATTCATCATTCTTTCTTAATTTTCTTCTAGTCACCATATGGGTACTTACTGGTTTACAGTCCTCCATTTGAAATTTCTTTAACATATCCTTTGCATACTTGGTTTGTGAGATAAATATTCCCTTATCTACCTGTGATATCTGCAAACCAAGGAAGTATGTCAATTCTCCAAGCCTTGGAATCCCAAATTCTGACTGCATGTGATCAGCAAAATCCTTGCAAAGAGTGTCCTTATTTCCTCCAAAAATAATGTCATCTACATACACAACCACAATGATCATGTGATTCCCATTTGCCTTGATGGATAAATTATTTTCAACACTCCCCTTTTTGAATTGTTTCTCCTTTAGATACCGATCTAGCCTTGAATACCATTCTCTAGGAGCTTTCTTTAAACCATACAAGGCTTTCTTCAACTGGCACACAAGATTTTCATCATGTAACAGAAACCCTTCTGGTTGCTCCATGTATACTTATTCTTCCAAATTACCATTTAGGAAGGAAAATTTCACATCCACTTGATATACTATATAACCCTTGTAGGCAGAAAAAGCTAGAAACATTTTAATTTCTTCTAATCTAGCTACCGATGCAAATGTTTCTTTGAAATCAATGCCCTCTACTTGAGAGTAACCCTTGCACACAAGTATAGCTTTATGCCTAACAATTTTACCTTCTTCATTCATCTTATTCTGGTAGACCCATTTGGTGCCAATGATGTTCTTGTCTTTTGTTCTAGGGACTAATTCTGAAGTCTTGTTCTTCTCAATCTACTACAACTCTTCTTCCATGGCATCCATCCATTTCTGAATTTTTCTAGCCTCATTGAATATTTTAGGTTCTACTTCAGTCATGAGGCAGAAATTGACTTGTTCATCAAGCAAGTCTTCTCCTAGTCTTCTCCAAGTCTGCACACCATCACTCTTATTACCTAAAATTTTCTCTTTTGGGTGATTTATCTGCACATACTGGTTAGGAACCTATTTAGATGAATCTTCCGGTTCATTATCTAATTGAGATTCTTCACCTTCATCACTGTAATCATCATACGGGTTCACTTGTGCTTGTCTTCCTTTGTGCATATCCTCATCAAATATTACATGCACACTCTCAATGACTCTTCTTAGTCTTTTGTTGTAGCATTTAAAGGCCTTGTTGTTAGTTGAGTAACCAAGGAAGATTCCTTCATCAGTCTTGGAATCAAAACTACCTAAACAATCCATGTCTCTCTTGATAAAACACTTGCTTCCAAATACCTTGAAGTACTTGACAGATGGTTTTTGGTTATATTGATGAATAATGATGAACAGTAAATACTCAATAGATATTGAGAGGGGGGGTGAATCAGTATAGACAAATACTTCCTAAAACCACTTTGACTGCAAAGACTACACTAACTAGTAAATAGGATCACCGATCTAAATCAGGCACTACCAGTAAAACACAGTGAGACTGTGAAACACATAAACTGGTAACACTTAGATCTTCACAAAACCTAATAACTCATTTCCACTTCACCCATATGCTTAAACAAGTAATACATTATCAAAAATATAAAGACCACTAGATCAGGATGCTTTACCACTTGACAAAAAATACTAAGACATCACATGAAAGCATCACACATAACACACTTATTTTTCACATGGAAACCCAACTAGGAAAAACCACGGTGGGGATGAATACCCACAAGTTGTTCTTGAAGTCTTCTAAAGTGTGCTCTGTTAGGAGCCTAATCTGGTTAAGGACTTTACAATAGGTTCAGCTAGGAACCGATCTTGCTAGGGATCACCTGGTTAAGGGATGGCTAAATACTCATTGAAAGGTTAGAACCCTACTAAAGGTTAACTCACAAGAGGATTTGAAGAACTCAATGAATTTGAGTCACCCTGTTAAAGCTACCCAGATAAGGGATTTTCCAACTGTTGAAATGGTTAGAAGTCAATAGGTAATACATTGATCTGATAACAACCCTCAATGCCAAGGCAGATCCACTTTAGCTCCTTTGCTTCTGCAATCACACTCTGCAGGTATCAACACACTTCTCCAATCTGGAAAGAATCAAGTATCTCTTCACTTGGATACACACATAATATTTGCCAACAACTTCACAATGCAAATCATCATCAACCTTATAGACAATGAATAGGTCAGTGACATAAACCCTAAACCCTAAACATTTAGGTTATCAATACAGTCGGTTCAATCCTGACCATTAAAACACATTGCATTGCATAAAGCAGTCTTGAACAGATCTCAAGATGTTCTCCATCGTTCATTCTTTGCCACTTTTGGAAGTTGATAACCCATCACGCACTCTCCACCATTTACTGAGACTTTGCACATTCCCAAGGTAGATAGAATCAATCTTCTTCATGCAAGATCGTCAAGGAAATACTTCACGTGCACATGGCTGATGTGGAAATACAATATGATCTTCATTGCAATGCTAACTCATCACAAAATATTATTGATCGAATCACACAGACTTGGAATGCATCAACTGGAAACCCTGAAGCTGAGACTACCAATTGGTAGTCATACCAAATGAAACCTCAATACAAAACTTTCTATATACCTGTTCACATTCCAACATACCGGTTCACTTGCACAAACATACCACTTCACTTTTTCACATATACCGGTTCACATCATCATACCGATTCACTTGCTAGTTTGCTTAGTTCGATATACCGGTTCATACTTCAACATATTGACATCAATGACAACATACCATATCATCATGTCATCACACTCTGCACATATGCCAACAATCTCCCCCTTTGGCATTGATGGTAATATACAAAGATATCTCTCTGCTTCACATCTTCTCCCCCTTTGACAACAATGCCAAAGTGAAGGCACAAACAACTATGTTCCATTATGTTGCTCCCCCTGAGGAGTAGCTTCCTTCAACACACCAATCCTGAAAAGATTTGACAATGCAATACTTGACTAATGTGGAGAACATACCTTTAGTTCACCTCTTGAAGGGGAAACACCCCTAATTCACCTCTTAAATAGGTAAATGTAGCCTTCGGTAGAGGCTTGGTGAATATGTCTGCTAACTGCTCCTTATTGGAAACATGTTCCAATACAACCTCTTTGTTCTGAAATTTCTCCCTTAAGAAATGATACTTGAGCTCAAAGTTCTTGATTCTAGCATGCAATACCAGATTCTTGGATAGATCAATTGCACTTGTGTTATCACAAAATATGCTCACCAGTTCAGATACAGGGACTTTGAAACCATTTATTACATGCTTCATCCAGATTGTCTGAGTATAGCTCATAAATGTTGCTACATATTCTACTTGTGCTATAGACTGAGAGATACAACTCTGCTTCTTACTCATCCATGAGACTAGTCTACCACTAAGAAATAATGCACCATCAGTTGTGCTCTTCCAATCATCCACATTACCAACCCAATCAACATCTATAAACACTTTGAGATTGAAATAATTACTGCATGGATACCACAATCCATAGTCAATAGTTCCCTTCAAATATCTAAGAATCTGCTTGACTGCTACCAAGTGGGATTCTCTTGGATTTTTCTGGAAATGTGCAGTAATGCCCACTACATGTGCAATGTTCGGTCTATTGTGTACTACATAGTGCAACTTACCAATCATTGATTGATATTCCTTCTCATTCACCAATGTTGGGTCATCTTCTTTTTACAATTTACAACCAGTCACCATTGGTGTACCAACCGGTTTGCTTTCTTTCATGCCAAAGGTCTTCAACACCTCTTTGACATACTTGGACCGAGTTATAAAGATACCATCTTTCATTTGTTGAATCTATAGTCTAATGAAGAACTTAATCTTTCGAAAAGTGAAATCTCAAATTCCTTCTTCATCTCATCTGCAAAATCATGACTCATCTTGTCATCTCCACCAAAAATTATGTCATTAACAAATACTTCATAGATTAGAATTTGATCTCCTTCTGACTTTCGATAGATATTGCTATCTTCATTTGTTCTTTCAAATCCAATCTTTGCAAGATGGGAGTGTAAACATTCATACCATGCTCTAGGGGCCTACGTCAATCCATACAAGGCTTTATGTAGCCTAGACATCATATCATTGTCTTCTAATAGAGAAAACCCATTTGGTTGCTCTATATACACTTCCTCTTCAAGTATTCCATTCAGGAATGCAGATTTTACATCCATCTGATACACTTTGAATCCCTTGAAGGTTGCATATGCAAGAAGCATTCAAACTCCTTCCAATCTAGCTACTGGAGCAAAGGTTTCTCCATATTCTTCTCCTTCTTCTTGAGCATATTCCTTACACACAGGTCTGGCTTTGTTTCTTACCACTGTGCCATCTTCATTCAGTTTGTTTTTGAAAACCCATTTGGTGCCAATAACATTTTTATGCATAGGTCTAGGTACCAAAGACCATGTACCATTCTTTTCTATCTGGTCAATTTCCTCTTCCATAGCCTTGATCCAGTATTCATCTTTATGTGCCTCTTTAAATGTTTTAGGCTCAAATTCAGAGATCATGCAAGAGTTTTCTTTGACCTTTCTTGTAAGAATTTATGTATCCTTATCTCCTATGATCTGCTTTGGATCATGATTCATCTTTGCATACCTAGGAATGATCTTAATAGATTCCTCTTGCTTTTCTTCTTCATCCTCGTCTTCATCAGCATCAACATCTATCGGTGTAGGAGCACTATTACTGGTACTTGGTTGTTTTGCAACTGGTTCCCAGAAGGTTACAACTGGTTCATCTACCACTTGCTCACTGCTGGTTTCCTTAGGTTTCTCAAAGGTTTCATCAACTCTAACATTGATACTTTCGATAATTCTCTGAGTCCTATTGTTAAAACACTTGAGAGCTTTTATCTTGGTGGAATATCCTAGGAATACTCCCTCATCACATTTTGCATCAAACTTGCTCTTCTGTTCACTCCTCTTGATATAACGTTTGCTACAAAACACTTTAAAGTATATTACTACAAGAGTCTTACCAGTCTAATACTCATAAGGAATTTTATCCTTACCTTTCTTGATGAGTACTCGGTTCATAGTGTAGACTGCAATGCTCACCGCTTCTCTCCAAAAGGTGTGAGCAACCTTTCCTTGAATCAACATTGTTTTGGCTACTTCAACTACAATCCGGTTGTTCCTTTTTGCTAGGCCATTCTGTTGTGGAGTCTGATGGATAGACAGTTGCCTCTTGATGTCATTTTCTTCACAGTTTTTATTGAACTCACTAGAAGTGAACTCACCTCCTTGGTTAGTTCTAAGGCATTTGATTCTCTTACCACTTTCTTTTTCAACTAGTGCTCTGAAGGCTTTGAACTTTCCAAAAGCTTCAGACTTGTCTTTCAAGAATGTGACCCACATCATTCTTGAGAAATCATTAGTAAGAATCATGAAGTACCTATCTCCTTGAACACTCCTAGTTTTCATAGGACCACACAAATTAGTATGCACAAGATCAAGTAAATTTTCTACTGTAAAAGATTTACCTTTGAAGGTTGAGGAAGACATTTTCCCCAGTTGACATTCTTTGCATAGAGGATTCTCCAGTTTGTTTAGCATGGGAAATCCTCTAACTGCCTTGATCTTGCTTGCCTTCACAATATTATCAAAATTTGCATGACAAAGTCTCCTATGCCATATCCAACTGTCATCAAACATAGCCATTAGACATTGGCTGATATTTGCATTTAATAGAAATAAGTTACCTTTGGTCTGCATATCAGTGGCCATTAGTTCACCACTCTTTCCTTTTATTTTGCATACTCCATCTTTGAATTCCAGAGTCAATCCATTATCATTTAGTTGAGCAACACTCAAAAGGTTATGCTTGAGACCTTCTACCCAATACACATTATTAGCACTACTTTTTCCATTTAAAGAGATGTACCCTTTGCCTTTTACCATAAAAGGTGCATCACTACCAAATCGGACTATACCTCCATCATACTCCTCCAGAGATAGAAACTTTCTCCGGTCACTAGTCATGTGGTGAGAACAACCACTATCAATAATCCACTCATTAGAATTATCAAAGTGGGAGACAAGAGCCTTCTTGTCTGACACATCTTCCTTAATAGCTACAAATACTATGTCTTCACTTTCTTCATCTTCTGATTCATCATCAGTGACACCTTCATCAACTACAACAAGACAGTTTCTCCTATTTCCTCCTTTGAACTTTTTGAACCTCTTCAGTTTGTCCTTATTATCACCATTAGGACAATTAATAGCAATGTGTCCAATCCTATTGCAAGAAAAGAATTTCAAAGGGAGCTTACCTCTATATTTACTGGTTCCCGTAGGAAGTCTCTTGGCTAGAAGAGCTTCAAATTCCATCAGGATCTCCTCATCATCCATATCTCTGCTTTGTCTAGGTTCACAACTGGTACTAACTTCTTTACCCTTTCTAGATAGTGTAGCAGATGCTTTAAAGGCTGAATAAGTCTTCTGAACACTACCATCATAACTATTTAGCTCATAAGCGGTCAACTTAGAAATAATAGAATCAAGGGATACCTTTGTTTTGTCAATAGATCTCAACTCCTAAATAGTGGAAACCCTTATTGCATAGACCGGTAATAAGGTTCTCAAGACTTTTCTAACAATGGTGGAATCATCCATTGTACCTCCTGCACTCTTGATGTCTCCAACAACAATTTGAATCCTTATCCCATATTATTGAATGGTCTCTCCTTCAACCATCTGCATGTCTCCAAAATTTCCTCTAAGGCTTTCTTCCTTAGCTTTCTTCACATGCTCATCACTGCAATAGATAAACTCTAGAGTATCCCATATATCTTTGAGATTGTCTTTTTCCTGAACATCTATAAACTCAACATCAGATAGACTGCTGATAAGAGCTTCCATTACCTGCTCATTCTCCTGAATTTCTCTTCTTTGATCATCGGTGAGAGTACCGGTAGGGACAACATAAGTATTCTTAACATAGCTCTAGTGTTGAGCACCCATGCTTTTAATGTATATATTCAATATGTCCTTCCATATATTAAAGTTGTCTCTATTAAACTTAGGACCTTCCCTCTTCATCATTAGAATATGATCTTTTTCTCAAGCGGTTAAGCTTACAACATAGAGGAACTTGAGGATGCTCTGATACCAATTGATGAATAATGATGAACAATAAATACTCAACAGATACTAAGAGGGGGGTGGTGAACCAATATAGACAAAAACTTCCTAAAAAACACTTTGACTGCAAAGACTGCACTAACTAGTAAACAGGATCACCAATCTAAATCAGAGCACTATCAGTAAAACATAGTGAGACTGTGAAACACATAAACCAGTAACACTTAGATCTTCACAAAACCTAATAACTCATTCCCACTTCACCCATATGCTTAAACAAGTAATACATCATCAGAAATATAAAGACCACTGGATCAGCATGCTTTACCACTTGACAGAAAATACTAAGACATCACATGAAAGCATCATACATAACACACTTTTTTTTCACGTGGAAACCCAACTGGGAAAAACCACAGTGGGGATGAATACCCACAAGTTGTTCTTGAACTCTTCTGAAGTCTGCTCTGTTAGGAGCCTAATCTAGTTAAGGACTTTACAATAGGTTCAGCTAGGAACCGATCTTGCTAGGGATCACCTGGTTAAGGGATGGCTAAATACCCAGTTAAAAGGTAGAACCCTACAAAAGGTTACCTCACAAGAGGATTTGAAGGACTCAATTAATTTGAGTCACCCTGTTAAAGGATTTATTGAAAGCTTGTTAAAGCTATCCAGTTAAGGGGTTTTCCTATTGCTAAAATGGTTAAAAGTCAATAGGTAATACACTGATCTGATAATAGCACTCAATACCAAGGCAGATCCACTTTAGTTCCTTTGCTTCTGCAATCACACTCTGCAAGTATTAACACACTTCTCCAGTCTAACAAGAACAAAGTATCTCTTTACTTGGGTACACACATAACATTTGCCAACAACTTCACAATGCAAATCATCATCAACCTTATAGACAATAGATAGGTCGGTGGCATAAACCCTAAACCCTAAACATTTAGGTTATCAATACAATCAGTTCAACCCTGACCGTTCAAACACATTGCATTGAATAAAATAGTCTTGAACAGATCTCAAGACGTTCTCCATCATTCGTTCTTTTCCGCTTCTAGAATCTGATAACCCATCATGTGCTCTCCACCATTTACTAAGACTTTGCACATTCTCGAGGTAGATAGAATCCATCTTCTTCCTGCAAGATCCTCAAGGAATTATTTCACGTGCACAGGGTTGACGTGGCAATATGATTTGATTTTCATTGCAATTCTAACTCATCACAGAATGCCACCAGTTGAATCACATAGACTTGGAATGCATCAACCAAAAACCTTGAAGTTGAGACTACCAACCGGTAGTCATACCAAATGAAACCCTAATACAAAACTTTTCATATACTTGTTTACATTCCAACATACCAGTTCACTTGAACAAACATACCACTTCACTTTTTCACATATATCGGTTCACATCATCATACCGGTTCACTTGCCAGTTTGCTTACTTTGATATACTGGTTCATACTTCAACATATTGACATCAATGACAACATACAATACCATCTTTTTATAACACTTTACACATATGCCAACACATACCACATCTCATAAGGTGTCATTCTATTGTTTGTTCTTAGTTGAACCCTATTCAAGGTATATGCAGCAGTATGTACTGCTTCCTTCTAATACATGTCTGGAAACTTGCCTCATTTAACATGGTTCTGGCCATCTACTTGATTGTCATATTCTTCCTTTCTACCACACCATTTTGTTGTGGTGTCCTGGGGTTGAGTATTGCCTTTTGATTCCATGTCTTTCACAATAATCTTCAATCTCATTTAATGCAAACTCTCCACCCCAGTCTAATCTTAGACATTTTAGCTTGCACCCACTTTCCTTCTCTACCATCTTTCAAAAGATCTTGAATTTGTCAAATGTTTGTGATTTATCTTGTAGGAAAGTGACCCATGTCACTCTTGAATAGTCATCAATGAAGAGCATAAATTATCTTTCACCGGTAAGAGCTCTTGTCCTAGTTGGACCACATAGATCTATATGTAGAATTTCAAGTGGTCTTAAGGTGTTGTGTTCTTTTGTCCTAAAGCTCACCTTAGTTTGCTTTCCTTTCACACATTCATCACAAAATGTGTTCACCAGTTTGATAATTGGTGGTATATTTCTTACATACCCCTTTTTTCTTACTGCAACTAGATTATCAAAATTTATGTGGCCTAATCATCTGTGCCACAACCAACTTTCATCCACTTGTCCCAACATGCATTAGGATTAAAAACATTCTTTCATAGTGTATACATTACCAACCATCTGTCCTTTAGCCTTTGGCTACAATCTGACCGATACTCTCCTTTATCTGGTAGCCAGTAGAATCAAAGGTGAATTTATAACCTTTGTCACACATCTGACTCATACTCAGCAAATTGTGCTTCAGGCCTTCCACATAATATACATTATGTTCTTTCAGTTTGCCATCAATGTATAGAGTACCTTTTCCTTTTATTTTGATGGATGAGTTGTCTCCAAATCTCACAAAACCACCATTCAAATATGAAACTTGATAAATTTCTTTTTTATCACCGGTCATGTGGTTGAAACAAACACTGTCTACAACCCATACATTTCTTCTTTCAGCATGTAGGGTAGTTTGCACTATAAGATTTGATTCTTCTTTGTCCTTTTCCTTCTCAACCCAAACCGGTTGGGGTTCCTTCTTCTTATCATCTATAATTTTGTGCTACAATTTGGCTACTGGTTCCTGATTAGGATTTGTCCTCTTCTACTTGATTTTCCTATTCTTACATAGCATTTCTATATGTCCAAACTCTTGATAGTTATAGCATTTCACATTTACATTAAAAGATGAATCTTTGAAACTATTATAGGACACTAGTTTACTCTTCCTAAATTTAAAACTCTTATGACCAAATCCATTACACTGATAACAAACAACATTCATATCCTAAAATGCATTAAATGGATTTATACTTTCATAAATCATAGTGGGCTTATTGTTTAATCTATAATTAGCTAACCTATGTCCATATTTGTTACGCCAGTAACAATAACCATAAAAGTTTGGAACATACCAGTTAGGTTGCCTTGGTCCTGCAAATGTCCTCCTCATCGAGGGTCTTCCTTTCATGCTACTAACTCTAGTAAATCCTTCATGATCAACTCTTGTATTTCTCCTAGGATCTACATTTCGGTACATTGAATGTGGCCTTCGATTCATTGATTGTGTATACCAGTTTGTGTGATGGTTTCTAATAGCTTATGCATAATTCTTTTTGCTAGTATCCTTTCTTACTATGAATGTCTTCTTCTTTTCACCTTCACTTGAAGAAGTGGACTATATCTCCTTACCAAATGTGTATTTTTTGTTTGAACTTTGTACTTCTTCAAATCCTGAGCCACCGATATCTTTAGATGCTTATGTTTGATCAACATCTTGTCCAAGTATTTTGTGCTACCTTCATATTTTCTTCTCACTTTTAGTTCATCCTTACTCTTTTCAAGCTCCTTTCTGATCTTCACTATATCTTCTTCCAGATCTTGATGCTCCTTTTCCTTCTTCATCAGATTAGAGAATGTAACTTCACATATCCTCTTCACTTCTTCCAACTGGAGTTTCAAGTTAGATATAACTTGATTGGAATCATCTAGGGATTTCTTCAAGAGGCCTTGTTCTTCTACTGCAATAAGCTTGAAATTCTTGAGTTCTCTTCTTGTTTTACTTATCTCCTTAAGAGAACTTATGATCTCACCTTCCAGATCCACTTTGGTTTCAATGTCTTCTTCATCCTCATCTTCACCGACTGGTTCATCTAGAGCAATAAAGAGATTAATTTCTCTTTCATTTTCATGGTAGCCATCTTCTGATGCACTTTCTTTGTCTATGGCATCATCCTCAATAGTATATAAGCTATTCTTCTTTTGGTAGCTTCTTCTTCCTTGCTAGTAGACATTCCTTTTTTTTTCTTTACTGACAGATTTGCCAAAACTTCTTTGCTCATCTCCATCAGTTTCATTGTAAGTACATTTTGCAGCAAAGTGCCCAACTTTACCACAGTTAAAGAATTTGAGTGGTAACCTTCCTTTATACTTGCCGGATCCTCTCTTGAGCTTTCTGACAAAATTTTCTACCTCTAAATCCAAGTCTTCACTAGATCCTTTATGAGAAACCTCTTCATTGCCCTTTCTGGTGGAGTTTAATGTGTTGGCAATATGGAGGACTTGATGACATGTTGTATTGATGATTTGTCACTGATGTCAATACTAGCTATTATGGTTAGTTACCAGCAGATAGGTTTTGGTTACCGATAGAAGAACTATTGTTACCGGTAAAGGTTTAAGGTTTTATCGACAGAGCTTTTACTGAGAATATTTGACAGGATGGATAAGTGGTGTTGGTGAGGCTTCTAGATGGAATTCAAGATGCAGAAGGTGACCCTTGATCATGCCTCAACTAATTGGAGACATTTCTTTGGCATGGCAGACCCAAATTAGGTTTGGTACCTACTTAGGTTATGGACCGGTATCATGTTAACGTGTTCTCTACACATTACCAGGATGTTTTATGGATTGGTTAATGTTATTTTGGTCTAAAGCCGACATGGCATATCATTGTAATATCTTTTAGGAGGCCGACCTAATTTTTTTAGGCCTTAGAGTTTGTATAAATTGATGCAAGATCTCATTGTAGATCATATGTCATGGTCGTGGAAAGAAATATCATATGCAAAGCAGATTTGGTCGATCATAGGTGATCGAATTGGGTTTATGTAAGAGGTCAAAGGCCTCTCGTATTGAGCTTAATTGGGACTATAATTAGGCATGGTAGATGCTATCATTGGCATTCCATTCATCTGAATTATTGTCCAATTATCTTGAGGTGGTTATAACCTCTCTATAGTCAGTGAGACTCCTTTGTAATTAGCAGTACGCTATAGGTAGTGTGCCTTCCTGCATGTGTAGGCCCCTCATTGCATCACATACTTTCTCTAGAAGTATCATCTGACTATGGGTAGGCTTCCCACCCTATTTTTTTCCTTTATTGGGTTTTCCACGTACAAATCATGGTGTTATGTGGTATGGTTGCATTGTGATAATTCTCTATTTCATTCTTAAGTTTTATTCCTTACCGATATTGTTTCTACTATTTCGGTATTCAATGTTTATGTGCTTCAGTTAAAGGTTATAAAGTGGTTTGATTAATATAATCTATTGACAACTAATCCACCCACCCACCTCTCAGTTGTCCTTTGGTTATCCTAACAATTGGTATCAGAGCTTTGGTCCTCTTTTGCAGAAGCTTAACTACTTGGGGTAGATCCTATGGCAACTAATACTTCAAATCCACCAGCAACTATTTTCAGAAGAGAAATCCCTAAGCTTGATGGAACAAATTATGGGATATGGAAAATCCAAATGGAGAGTCATCTTAGATGTCTTGGGAAGGATATTTGGGAGATCACTAAGAAAGGTTATACACCTTATGATCTAGCATCTGTAATCTTGCTCTTGCAGACTTGGACAAGAATATTAAAAATGATTGTAGAGCTAGAGAAGCCCTCTTCTGTGCACTCACTGATCAACAAATCATGTGATTGACTGATAAATCATTTGCAAAGGTTATGTGGGATAAATTGAAAACTCTGAATGAAGGTGATCCTACTGTCAAAATTGTTAAACTTGATGGATACAGGGTAAGATATGAGAAGCTGAAGATGGAAGATAATGAAAGAATTCCTACATTTATGAAAAGAGAAAATGAGTTTGTCTTGAGAATTCAATGTTGTGGAGGATCTTTGAGTGAAGATGAAATAGTTTCCAAAGTCTTGAGAGCCCTACCATTGGCTTACAAGATGAAGGTGACTGCAATTAATGAATTGAGAATAATGGCAAATACTTCAGTTAACAGAGATATTCTAATTGGGAAATTATCTACTTTTGAGCTTGAAGAATTTGGAACCTCTAGAGCTATAAAGTCTGAACCTGCTTTTCATGCATCATTATCTACCGACAAAAAAGATTGGAAAGCCTTATATGAAAAAGAATTGGAAGATATGAGGAAAGAGGATGAATAATTTGAGCAACTTGAAGCCTTATTTGCTAGAAGATTACCTAAAGGACCGACAAGAAGTAAGTATGAAGGAAAAGCACCTTTTGAATGTTTTGCATTTAATAAGATTGGTCATTTTGCATCTAGATGTCCTGAAAGGAATGAAATATTTGAAGAGAGAGTTAAGAAATCATTTAAGCCTAATCAGAATAGATATAGATTCAAGAAAAGAAAACAATGCTACATTATGGATGAGGAAAGAGTAAGTGATGACTCTGAGGATGAGCTAACAATAGACTCTGCTAGTGGATCTAACAATGGAAAAGAATGGGTGTTCTACGCCTTAAAGGAATATGAACCAAAACCGGCTATCAAGAATGAAGAAAAGGCCCTGGTAGCAAAAAAGAAGACAAGGATGATGTTAGGTCCCGGAGACAATTGAGAGGGGGGGGTGAATCAGTTGTCTAATAAATTCAAACCAAAAACTAATTAACCAACTTAATGCTTAATACTGGTAAACCAGTTAAGTATGTTGGTAGACATTGTTAATAGTAAATTGCTATACCAGTAATAATTAATGCATGAAACATAAACATAAAGTCATCCACAACACATAACACCAATATTTGTACATAGAAACCCTGTAAGGGGAAAAACCATGGTGGGAAACCTTACCCACAATTAGAGGATACTACTACAGATAGTAAGTGTACATAATGGGTTCTACACATGTAGAAAGGTCAACAGCCTAGAGCTCACTGCTTAATCACACAAAATTGGAGTCACACTAACTACATTTGGATGGTTAAATCCAATAAGAATGTACTTCACAAAATAACATCTTTATATGCTAGATTCAGTACCGGTGTAATGCTGATATGCTTCTACAAAAACCTAAATTCTCCTTCAAATGATGTCTTCATGTATTCCTCTACTTAATCTCGCATATACCTTCACTTAATTCTTTTTCGCATTCCACACTTGATCTTACAAATAGGATCTTACATTTATACCATACCCTAAGACCAATTTTAGTAGGTCCGCTCTACAAGATATTACAATAAAATCATTTTACATACAATATCATATCCGATGCAATAACCAATTAAACATGTTGGCTTAATGCATTTACATCAATAATAAATCATCTCCATAACGTGCCATGCTGATCTGGAAAAGATAAACCTGCTAGTGTAACCCTAGATAACCTGGACCTATTTGTCAGTAAAAGCAAATATACAAATATTAATATACCAATGATTAGTTATTCAAAACAAAGTGTCCACATGATGTCTTCGACATTACCAAGTGTCTTCCATATCATTCCAGGTGCCGGTGAACATTATATCCTATCGGTGAACCATATACCAGTAACTATTGCAATAGTTACTTGCTTGTCGGTGAATGTTGTTGGATCTTCAAAGTGCTTGTTTTCAGTAGGTGTTGACATCAATGAAAAAGCCATACCAAAATACCAACAATCTCCCCCTTTGTCATTGATGGCAACACAAGATGGAAAAACCATCAAACTGCCAAAACAGAAATGCCAAATACCAAAAACCAACAATCTCCATTTCTCCCTTTGGGAGCAACATGTGTTTATCCGAAGATTTATTTTCAATACCAATCTCTTGCTCAAAAGATAATGTGTTTTTCAATAGATATCTCTCCCCCTTTGACATCAAATGCTAGAGCTACAAAATTCAAGTTCATACAAAATACCAACTACTCCCCCTGAGAAGTAGCTTCCTCATCAAAGACCGGAATAAAAGATTTGTCTTTTTTAATTCTGTCGGTTGATGACAATCATCAACTGTCTAAGTCTCTACCTGTGGTGGTATGACTCCAAGCTGATCTCTGAGATATTCAAAAGTCTCCTTAGGCAAAGGTTTTGTAAAAATATCTGCAAGCTGTTCTTTAGTATTCACATAAACCAGTTTTATCTCATTTTCTTCAACTTTTTCCCTTAGAAAATTTAGTTTGATAGAAACATGTTTTGTTTTAGAATGTAATACCAGATTCTTAGATATATCAATTTCTGTAGTGTTATCATAGTAGATAGTAATAGGTTCCTTGGATTTTACCTAAATGTCTTTCAACATTTGCTTAAGCCATAGTACCTGTGCACAGTTAGTTGCTGCTGCAACATATTTTGATTCTGTTGTTGATAAAGATGTACAACTCTGTTTCTTACTCAACCAAGAAAATAATCTCTTTCCAAGAAAGAATGCTCCTCCAGTGGTGCTCTTTCTATCATCCACATCTCCTACCCAGTTTGCATCTGTGTATGCACATAGGTCAAAATTTTCATCTCTAGGATACCATAATCCAAGATTTGTTGTGCCTTGTAAGTACCGGAAAATCCTTTTTACTGCTGATTCATGATTTTCCCTAGGATTATTTTGAAATCTAGAAACAATATATACTGCATTCATAATATCAAGCCTGGTTTGTGTCAAATATAGTAGACCTCCTATCATATATTTGTATCTAGTTGGATTAAGAGGTGTAGATTTATCCAATTGAGATAATTTGTCATTTGTAGTCATAGGTGTGCTTACCGGTTTAGAGTTCTCCATCCCAAATTTCTCTAGTAATTCTTTCAAGTACTTGGATTGACTCAAAAATATACCTTTATCAGTCTAAGAAATCTGCAAACCTAAAAAGAATTTTATTTCTCCAATCATAGACATTTCAAATTCTTGTTGCATTTTAATAGAAAATTCCTTACATAATCCATCTTCTCCTCCAAAGATTATATCATCAAGAAATACTTCAATAATCAAGATGTCATCATTAGCTATTTTGTAATATAAATTGCTATCTACATTTCCTTTAGTAAAACCAATCTTCAAAAGATATTTATCCAACCTTGCATACCAAGCTCTTGGGGCTTGTTTCAATCCATACAGAGCTTTTCTTAACCTGCAAACCATATCATTTTCATCTGTCAAAGAAAATCCATCTTGTTGTTCAATATATACTTCTTCTTCAAGATCTCCATTCAAAATTGCACATTTAATATCCATTTGATAAACTTTGTAGTCCTTGTGAGTTGCAAATGCCAAGAATAATCTAACTGCCTCAATTCTGGCTACCGATGCAAAGGTTTCATTGTAATCAACTCCTTCTTTTTTAGAATATCCCTTACACACTAGTCTTTCTTTATTTATAACAACCTTACCATCTTCATTAAGTTTGTTTCTAAATACCCATTTGGTTCCAATTACATTTTTATCTTTAGGCTGGGGAACTAATGTCCAAGTATTATTTTTCTCAGTTTGTCCTAATTCTTCTTCCATTGCTTTAATTGAAAATTTATCTTCACATGCCTCATTGATAGATGATGGTTCAATTTGAGAAATAAGACATACCTCTTCATTTGCCAATCTTCCTCTTGTCATAACTCCTTTAAATTTGTTTCCAATTATCTGATCTTTAGAATGATTCAATCTTGCATACCTGGGTGTCTTAGTTTGTTGTTGTTCTTCAATTATTGTGGAATCTTTTGATGATACCGGGGTAACTAGATCTTCATTTTGTACCAGTGGATTCAGTGTAGGTTCATTTGTCACAATTTCTATTGCTGGTTCAGAGTCTATATACCTTGAAGTTCCTTTGAATTGTTCATCAATCTTTACATTTGTACTCTCAACAATTTTTTGCAATCTCTTATTAAAACATCTATATGCCTTGCTCTTAGATGAATAACCAAGAAATATTCCTTCAACACTTCTAGGATCAAATTTTCCAATATACTCATCTCTTCTAATAGAACATTTACTTCCAAAAATTCTGAAATACTTAAGAGTAGGAGTATTCCCAAACCATAGTTCATGAGGGGTCTTACCGGTTTCACCTTTGATGTGAACTTTGTTGAATGTATAGATAGAAGTGCTAACTGCCTCTCTCCAATACACATGTGGTAGATTTGCTTCTGATAACATACTTCTTGCTACATCCAAGATAGTTCTATTTTTCCTTTCAACTACTCCATTCTGTTGTGGTGTCTGAGGTGCTGATAACTATCTTTTGATTCCATTCACTTCATAGAATGTATTAAAGTCCTTAGATGTGAATTCTCCTCCTTGATCTGATCTTAAACATTTTATTTTCTTACCGGTTTCATTTTCAACCATTGCTTTGAATAGTTTGAACTTTACAAGTGTTTCTGATTTTTCTCTGAGAAAAGTAACCCAACACATTCTAGAATAATCATCAATAATTAGCATGAAATATCTATCACCTTGTAAGCTTCTAGTTCTAGCTGGATGACATAAATTAGTGTGAATTAAATCAAGAGCATTATTGGATTTTTCTGGAATACTTTTGAAACTAGCTCTAACTTGTTTTCCAAATTGACATTCCTTACAAATTGTATTTTGAGGTTTCACAATTTTAGGTAGATCTCTAACTGCCTTAGAAGTACTGATTTTTACCATGCAATCAAAGTTTACATAACATAGTCTTTTATGCCATAACCAACTTTCATCTATATGTGCAATTAAGTATGCCTTTTCACTATTATTCAAATGAAGGATATTGCCTCTAGTCTGATTACCAATTGCAATTTCCAAACTAGTTCTATTCATGATTTTACATTTTCCATTTTTAAATTGTAATTGAAATCCCTTCTCAACTAATTGACCAACACTTAAAAGATTATGCTTTAATCCTTCAACATAGTAGACATTGTCAATGTTATGCTTACCAATAAGAGATATTGAACCCTTACCTTTGATTGAATAGGCTTTGTCATGTACAAATCTTACTAAACCTCCATTGTATTCTTCAAAGTTCAAGAATTTACCTTTGTCTCTAGTCATATGATGTGAGCATCCTGAGTCAATGATCGATTCATCCTTTGCTTCAACTTTATCTTCTAGGGCTTGTTCTACCGGTTGAGCGATAGGTGCCGGTTGATCTTCTATTATAGCAACAAAAACCCATCCATTGTCTATTGGATCCTCATCAGAATCATTACTCACACCTTCATCAGCAATGTAACAAGATTTGTCTTTGTTCTTCTTAAATCTGTATCTCTGGTATTCAGGATTAGGCTTGTATGTTCTTCTAGCTTCTTCTCTTAGTATAGCATGTCTATCAGGGCATCTTCAAGCCATATGACCAATCTTATTGCAGTTAAAACATTTAAATGGTGCTTTACCTTCATACTTCCTTCCAATTGGACCTTTTGGCATTTTTCTTGCAAATAATGCTTCAAGCTCTTCAAGCTCTTCATTCTCCTTCCTAGTTTCTACAAGTTCTCTTGCATAAAAGGCTTTCCAGTCTAATTTGTCAAATGATGGAGTAGACGATGTTGATGCTTTAAAGGCCAAATCTGTCTTTATAGTAGCAATAGGACCAAATTCCTCGATTTCAAAGGTTGAAAGTTTTCTAATCAATGTATCCCTAGTTACTGATGTATTAGGCATTGTTCTCAACTCATTTATAGCAATAACCTTTATTTTATATGCCGGTGGCAAACCTCTTAAGATTTTTGAAACAATTTCATCCTCACTCAAAGTTCCTCCAGAACATTTAATACCCAAAACAATTTCATTTACTCTTTCCATAAAAGTAGAAATCCTTTCATCTTCTTCCATTTTCAGATGTTCATACCTGACTCAGAAGCTTTCAAGTTTTGCAATCTTGACTATGGAATCTCCTTCGTTCAGTGTTTCCAAATAATCCCAAATAGATTTAGTAGTAGACCTATCTAATAATCCCATGATTTGTTGATCTGATAATGCGCTCAAAAGTGCTTCTCTTGCTTTGCAATCATTCTCTTCATCTTTAGCTAAGGTAGTTGGAGTAGTCTGACCAACTACAACAGCAATATAACCATTCTTTGTAACTTCCTAGATGTCTTTACCAATGCAAGTCAGATGTGTCTCCATTTTGATCTTCCATATCCCATAGTTGGTTCCATCAAGTTTAGGACTGTCCTTCCTAAAATAATTAGTAGACATTGGATCTCCTCAAGTTGTTAAACTTCTACAAAAGAGGACTAGGCTCTGATACCAATTGTTAGGTCCCGAAGAAAACTGAGAGGGGGGGTGAATTAGTTGTCTAATAAATTCAAACCAAAAAAAATTAACCAAGTTAATGCTTAATACCAATAAAGTAGTTAAGTATGTTGGTAGACAATGTTAATGGTAAATTTCTATACCGGTAAGAACTAATTCATGAAACATAAACATAAAGTCATCCACAACACATTACACCAATATTTGTATGTGGAAACCCTATATGGGGAAAAACCACGGTGGGAAACCTTACCCACAATCAAAGGATACTACTACAGATAGTAAGTGTACATAATGGGGTCTGCACATGCAGAAAGGCCAACAGCCTAGAGCTCACTGCTCAATCACATAAAATGGGAGTCACACTAACTACAGTTGGATGGTTAAATCCAATAAGAATGTACTGCACAAAATAGCATCTTTATATGCTGATATACTTCTACAAAAACCTAACTTCTCCTTCAAATTATGTCTTCGTGCATTCCTCTACTTAATCTCGCATATACCTTCACTTAATTCATTTTTGCATTCCACACTTGATCTTACAAATAGGATCTTACATTTATACCATACCCTAAGACCAATTTTGGTAGGTCGGCTCTACAAGATATTACAATAAAATCATTTTACATACAATATCATATCCAATGCAATAACCGATTAAACATGTCAGCTTAATGCATTTACATCAATAATAAATCATCTCCATAGCATGCCATGCTGATCTAGAAAAGATAAACTTGCCGGTGTAACCCTAAATAACCTAGACCTATTTTCCGATAAAAGCAAATATGCAAATATGAATATAACAATGATTAATTCTTCAAAACAAAGTGTCCACACGATGTCTTCGACATTACCAAGTGTCTTCCATATCATTCTAGGTGCCGATGAACATTATATCCTATCGGTGAACCATATACCAGTAACTGTTGCAATAGTTACTTGCTTGTCGGTGAATGTTGCTAGATTTTCAAAGTGCTTGTTTTCAATAGGTGTTGACATCAATGAAAAAACCTTACCAAAATATCAATAGATGAATAGGTAATTGATAGTGGGTTCTCACCTCATTATGTAGAAGTTTTAAAGAATAATCTTTTAAGTGTTGGTAAATTGGTCGATAAGGGATCCCAACTTTAGTTTAAAGATAGAAAATTTAAAATCATTAACAAAACTGGTTTGGAGATCACAACCGATACTCAGACTGGAGGTAATATCTTTCACTCGAGCACTCATAATAGGACATGTTTGATTGCTCAAATTGATGAGAGTTGGTTATTGCATAAGAGGTTGTGTCATGTTAATTTTGATTGTACTGTTAAGATCAGTTCAACAAAGGCAGTTAGAGATATACCTAAGATTATAAAGCCTCATAATCTAGTAAGTAAGAAATGTCAATTGGGAAAGCAAGTTAGAAGTTCTTTTAAGAGAATACATGATAAATATAATGATGTACTTGATTTTATTCATACTAACTTATGTGGTCTAGTAAGGACTAGAAGCTTTCAAGGTGATAGATACTTCATGATGATAATTGATAATTATTCTAGAATGATGTGGGTGACTTTTCTAAGGGAGAATTCTGAAGCTTTTGACAAATTCAAGATCTGCAAAGCTAAGGTAGAAATAGAAACTGGATTGAAAATCAAATGTCTGAGATCAGATCAAGGTGGTGAGTTCACTTCTCATAAATTTAATAGTTATTTTGAGACAAATGGAATTAGGCAACAATTATCTGTACCTTGGACTCCTTAGAAGAATGGAGTAGTAGAATGGAAGAATAGAACTATTTTGGATGCAACAAAAACCATGATGATGGAAGCCAAATTGCCTCATATCTACTGGAGAGAAGTAGTAAGTACAACAGTCTGCACATTCAACAAAGTTCGCATCAAAGGTGAAACCCTTAAGACCCCTTATGAATTATGGTTTGGACATACACCTATTGTTAAATATTTTAAAATTTTTGGAAGTAAATGTTATATCAAAAGGGGTGATTCAATTGGGAATTTTGATCATAGATGTGATGAAGGGATATTTCTTGGATATTCAATTTAGAGAAAAGCATATAGATGTTATAACAAAAGATTGCAAAAAATTATGGAGAGAACAAATGTGAAAGTGGATAAGCAATACAAAAATAAAATGATCATAATTGAACTGATAATGCCTCAACCGATACAAGATGCTAAGATAGTTACACCAGTACAATCAGAAAATTCAACTGTGACTGATGATCAGAACAGTGAACCTAAAGTTTAGAAGACACCAAGGTATGTAAGATTAAATCATTTTGAAGATCAAATCATTGGAGATAGGAATAAGGGAGTTATGACAAGAAGAAGACTATCAAATGAAGAGGTATGTATTATTTCTTAAATTAAACTGGCATTTGTTATTGAAACTTGTAAAGATAAACATTGGTTAAAGGCTATGGAAGATGAATTAGATTAGATATAGAAGAATGAGACTTAGACTTTAGTTCCTCGACCTAAAAATAAGAATGTTATTGGAACTAAATGGGTTTCTAAAAATAAACTAAATAAGGATGGTCAAGTTGTCAGAAACAAGGCTAGATTGGTTTGTAAAGAATATTCTCAAATAGAAGGAATAGATTATGGTGAGACATTTGCACCTGTAGCTAGAATTGAACCTATTAGACTATTTCTTGCCTATGCAGCATATAAGAACTATAAGGTCTGTCAAATGGATGTTAAATGTGCATTTTTGAATGGTTAACTTGAGGAAGAGGTATACATTAAGAATCCTGATAGATTTTTACTGGTAGATGACAAAGATATGGTTTGTAGGTTAAGGAAAGCATTATATGGATTGAAACAAGATCTTAGAGCTTGGTATGCAAGGTTGGATAAATATCTTTTGAAGCTTAGTTTTACTAAAGGCAATGTTGACAGTAATTTGTATTACAAGATCACTGATGATGATATTCTAATTATTTAAGTATTTGTTGATGATATCATTTTTGGAGGTGAAGATAAATTGTGCATGAAATTGTCTAAAAATATGAAGAATGAATTTGAAATGTCCATGATTGGTGAGACGAGATTTTTATTATGTTTGCAGATTACTCAAACTGACAAAGACATCTTTATCTTTCAAACTAAGTATCTAAGGGAATTGTTGAAGAAGTTTGGTATGGATTATTCCAAACCGGTAAGTACTCCTATGGTAACTATTGTCACTAAGGATTGCACCCATGATGCTAAGTTCGAAAACAAGCAATCTTGTGAAACATGGAAATACCTTCGAGCTTGTGGGTTGCTCAAAGTGAAGGTTAATCTCCAGAGATTGGGATGGCTTCCTATTTCGATGGATCTTAAGACTAACTTCTTGTGGGGAAAAGGGTAAATGTCTTGCATGTAATGAAAAACCTATCCTAATGGAGGTGATACACCAAAATGATGCAGTTACACTTGTTGTCCTAAAACTATAACCAACTGCAACAAGACCCAAAAATTATCTCACAAATCAAATAAGATCATGAAATTCATAAACATTTCATGCGAAGGCTCGAAGTTATCTAACTTAAGCATGTAGGAAAAGTGATTTTTTCACAAACATACAAAGAAGTAGAAACCAAATGAACACAACCCACAACCTAAATTTACTATGAAATATTCCCCTCTCTATAAAGCATAAATGAGACAAAGAAAAGGATTCAGAATTAAATCACAATAAATTTGTCAAATCATTCATCTGACAATGGAAAAATAAGAAAATTTGACAAGGAAACTGAAACTCTCTATTGCAAACTGAAAATAATCTCTATTACAATGCTGAAATCAGGAAATAAAAAGTGCTGAGATACAACGCTTTTTTGCAAAAATGTGTATGCAAAAAAGAAAGAACCAGAGGGAAAAATAAAGAGAAGGAATATATAGAAATCATGATGAATCCCCTTCAAAAACCCTAAAAACACTACATAAGAAAAGCCCTGGGTGAATCTGCCCCAAAAAATGGCATAAAAAGTCATGCATAAACTATAAAATAATAATCCTTACTGCTCAAAAGGTGTGAGGCCTCACCTCGACTCAGTCTGACATTTCAATGATTTTTATATTGAGACTATTATGGATACTTTATTTTGATGCATTTTGGAATTTAGAACTTATATGATTTCAGGATTTGGATAACATTGCTATATATTGATGATTTATTTATATGCTTTATGAGATAGAACACTACATGATTTTTAGATAAGATGAAATTGCAGTGATAAATGTTGTTATTGAATTTACAGGACTTTACTATGATAATAGAATTATGATGTATGTTTAAGTTTATGAGAATTAGGATGAATTGCTTATGTGAAATTGCTTGGATAAAAGATGTATTTAATTTGTTCAGATGTAAATTGTATGCAAGTGATGATGTGAATTATTATTCCTTTGAATTATATTATATGTGGATATTTGAAAGTACTAATGTGTAAATTGAGATGCGCAGGAAGTTATCCATGTGATCATGGAAATATTATGAAGAACCAAACCTAGACCTATGTATGTTCATAAGCCAGGGGTTGTCTATTTGGAGAGACACCACCCCGTTTGTGTTGTATTTTATTCATAATAGTATATGATGCATGTGTGTTAAGTGTTATTTAATTGATTTGTGTAAAATCCACAAGAGACGATTTCATGTATTAAATTGTAAAAGTGTTTTCTTTGTGTCACTTGACACGTGTAGATTTAAGTTTAAGATTTATTTTTGTCTCTTGGTGGGAAAGTGTTCAACTATAGTTTTTTTTCAATTAATGTAACATGATGTCATAAATACCTTGGGTAGAGAATCTTTGGGGAGGTCAACATAGGTTTGACCCGAAAATAAACTTCAGAGGGGTTTAAAATGGGTTAAATGAACACCTAGGGGTAGTTTAATAGGGTTTCCTAAAGCCCATAAGGTATACCTAAGCGTTAGGGGTAATTTTAGGCAAGTTTCTACTCCTAAGTGACCTTTTAGACACCCTAAAATTTGACTTTTCTGAGTTGTGAGAAAATTGAAATTAGAAGATTGAACCTAGTTGTAAACTTTCCTTTTCAAATGAGAGTTCCCTTTCCCATTCTATCTTACCTTCCTCTTTAGTTTTTAGAAACTTGTGAGAACTCTCACAATGAGCTTCTTAAGCAAGATTTAGAATATTTGAGGGTAATCATCCACTGTCCATTTTTGGAGACAAGAGAAATTTTGAAAAGAATAGAATACATTTGGAATAGGGAAATTTGGCTAAGGGTAGAAGGAGAAGATCCATGGAATTGGGCAGCTCTTCCTCAACAATACTATCCTACCTTTGGGCAAATTAAGGCTGGTTACATTCTTCTTAAAATGACTTCTTTTTGCATGTGTTTGAAAGTATGTTGGTGTAAGAAATTTGTTTCCTTGTATGTCCTTTTTGGGAATTTCATTTTTATATTTTGTATTATGTTTGTATGTGTTTTTGGGAGTCTTCAAGACCTCTTACTCTTGGGAGAGAGGAGGATCTTATGGGTGGTAGTAGTGACAACCCTTGAGTGAGAGACTCTCGTTATGAGAGAAATCACAAGGGATTTTTGTGTGACCCTTGCTGCATGGCCTGTTTGTGCAATGGGGGTCATAAGGAGGGATATAAGGCTAGAATGCCTTTGGGGACATAAGGAATAAGGGGTTGAAAATTCTTGATGTATTTGTTGTGCCATGAGGTGGCTACATGTTTTTTCATACTTGTAGTTCTCCTTAGGGTATTGGTCCACTACCACCCTTAAAAAGGTCATCACCAAAGTGTGGTGCAGTGTAGCTAGGATGGGAGTGTGTTTGAAATCTGTGTGCATTCTATCTTCTATGTATCTACATGCTTGTTTACTATCTAGGGCTTGGTTCTCTGAGCTCGGGGGTGGCTACCAGTTAGCTTAGGCTGGGAGGTGAGCACTCCATGGTCATAGTTGAGATTTAATATGTAGGATTTTTGGGAGAAAAGAATAGGACAAGTGGAAGGTTGCAGGAGTCATTGTTGCAGAAATTATTTGTAGTTGTAAATATTAGTTTTAAAAGGAGAAATATACCCTCATTAGTTGAAATGAGAGGCTAATTGTAAATTAGAAATAAAGACATGAGATTTAGTTATTTGTTATTTAGATAAAAAAACATCTTGTAAATTTTGCAGAATACTTTTTGGAATGAAATAAGCTAGATATACTCTTCTTTTGTATTTGAAAAGAAATGCTTTTGAATTGTATGGAATAGCCCACTGAAATATAAAAATCATTTCTATTTAATTATGTGTTTTCCTTTTATCGACGATTTTGTCTTCATTTTATTTGCAGAAAACATGAGTTGTAGTTGTTGATAGATTTTAATAAATAAATATATTATCTATTTAGTTGTTGTAGTAATTGCAGAATCAGTAAATTTATTTATTGCAGAAAAGAAATAAGTATTCCTAAATTAGTATTCCCAAAGTAAAAAAAAATCGTATATCTGATGTGTTTATGATAAATTGATTTCCAAGAAATTTATTCCATTCTTAAGCATTTAAAATAAAATAAAAACAGGAAAGGCATAAATTAGATTTGCATGCATATTGTAGATTGAAAATAAATTGTATATTTTTGTTTTATGTAAAAGCAATCTAGTACAATAAAGTTCTGGAAATTATTCTTTCATCTATTTCAGAAAGTTAGCATCTCAATAGATATTTCATCTAGTAAATGTAAAATTTTAACTTGTTAAATTTGTTGTATAAAATTAATTTAATTCAGTTAGTTACTATATGTAGAAGATAAATTTAAGGTTAATATAGTTCATCTATGTTTTAGCAATAAAGCATTTTGGTTTTAAAAACAAAAAAATACCCTTGTTGTGAATGATCTAGGAAAGTATTAAACCATTTATATTTTTCTATCTAAAATCAGAATAATGGTCACCAAAATACAAATAAGAAATTTATGTCTCCATGTATATAAAAATGATATATATATATATATATATATATATATATATATATATATATATATATATATTGACATATATATATATATACATAAATATATAAATATATAATCAAATATATATATATATATGTATATATATATATAAATATATATACATATTTATATATATATATATATATATAAATATATATATATATATAAATATATATATACATATTTATATATATATATAAATATATATATACATATTTTTTATAAAAAAAAACATTTAACAAATTTTATTTTGTTTAAATAAAACAAAAAAAATTATTTATTTAGCAAAGGGGAAAGGTGAGGGCCGCACAGGGCATGCAGTCCGTGTGCGGGCTGCGACCAGCACAGAGGTCGCAGCCTCTATGCGGGCCGCGACACCTACAAGGGCCTGCGGCTCCTTGTGTGGGCCGCGCTCCGCGCCAGTGGCCGCAACCACTATGCAGGCCGCGACACACACAGTGGCCAAGGCCGTTGTGTGGGCTGCAACCCCCACAGTGGGTCGTCCCACTGGTGGCGCCTCCCTCCGCCTCTCCCACATTTGGCCACCACTGTCAAAATCACCGCTGACCCCTCACACAAAAAAAGATAAGATGAAACCCTAGCCAGATTAGGGCTAGGGTAATTAAGTAAAGAGTAAATAAAAATAAGGGACTATTTTATAGATTAAAATAAGGGTTAGGGTTTGCATGGGTAAATCCATTTAGGTTTAAAATATATTTATATTTATATATATGTATGGCTGACTTATTTAATTATAATTTTCAAGAGATTGAAATGTTATGAATCCAATAATAATGAATTAATATTTGACTTTAATTTTAAATAAGTTGACTTGTTTAAATATTAGTGAAGTCAATATTTATTTTAAATTTAAATTGATTGAGAAGTCCATGAACTGAATATCAATGAAATTAATATTTATTTTAATTTAAATAGGTTTAGGTATTCATGAAATGAATATTAATAAAGTTAATATTGATTTTAAATTTGAAGAGCTTGAATGTTTATGAACTAAATATTATGAAGTTGATATTTAATTATAAATTAAATAGATTGAGAGACATTAAGCTAGTCCCTTTTTAATCCGTATTTAATCTTAAATTATTTTTCGTTATTTAAGTTAGTAGGTTGAGTTAACTCTAAACATAGCTAAGACCAAAACTGGTTAGTGTGTTTTTGTGTTAGAAACTTATTGTTAGTTAGTTAGTATTTAAAAAAAAAATTATTCCGTTCTTGCCCTAAATTTTGGGCATGACATTTTGGTATCAGAGCAAGGTTTCCACACTAGGAACCTTACTCCACTTACGTTTCACCTTAGACTATTTAAATTATTTTTGTTAAATTGATTTTATAAGACATTTAAATTTAATTGAATTAATATTATTCTAAAAGAAATTAATTATTTATTTTACTTTATCTTCCTCTTAGAATGCCTCCAACAACTTGACAAGCTCGCAAGCACGGATAGGGTCCTAGACGTGTGCGCATAACACGCGAAGAGGTAGTGAGGGAGGCATCGGTTCTAGAAGAGAACCCAGGAGCACCTCCCAAACAACCAAATGAACCTAACCAAGACCTCTTAGAAGTAATACAAAATCTTATTGGCATAGTTCAGGAAAGGATTCCAGCAGAGAACCCTTAGGATAGAAATCAGGACTCTGGGAGTCATAGATCAGTTGATAGAGAACGAAGCAGGATCCCAGCTCCTATTCCTATAGAAAGTCAAGGTGGAAATGAGCCATAGTTTGTGCACATGCCAGGTCCACCTCCAGTGGTGGAACCAATTTATTTTGAGAGAGCTCATCAGGATCTAGCGGATCTTATCAGGGAGGTCATGCACTTCCAGCCACCATCCTTCGAAGGTTCTACTGACGGGGTAGAGGTCGAGGCATGGCTTTTGATTCTTGAGAGGTTCTTTGTGTTGCGTTCTTACGAGAGCAACCTAAAAGCACATGTTGTAGTCCATCTGCTGAGAGGATCGGCCTCCACTTGGTGGAGATAGGAAGAGTACAAATGCGGATTAGTTCCTAATACTCTCAGTTGGGAGATATTCACAAAGAGGTTCCGTGAGAGGTACCTATCAGAACACTTCAAATAGCGTCATATAGACGAATTTCATGATCTCCAACAAAAAGGCTCATCAGTAACCCAATATGAGAGAAAATTCTTTGAACTGTTGCCTTATGTAGATTATCTAAAGGATGAGAAACTTCTTGTAAACCACTTCATCAGAGGGTTAAATGCCGGTATAGCCGGGCCTGTTAGGATGTCTGCTCCAGAGAGCCTTCAGGTTGCTATGGAGAAGGCACTGATTGTCGAGGAAATTCAGGTCAAACCACAAGACAATAGGGATCAATTTTAGAACCGAAACCCCACACTTCAGACTTATGGATTCCAAAAACCACATTGGAAAGGAAACAACCGAAACTCACAGGGGTTCTCCAAACCCCCTCCTTCGCAACAGACATCACAGAACCAGAGTCAGAAGCCTCCACAATATCAGTAGGGTTCCAAGCTAAAGTAGTGGCAGACTCAGGGACAAAGACGTGATTAGAGAGCATAGGTGCAATACACACCTCCAGGAAGGACTCAGCAGTCCTCTAGAGGTGGGTACAGTGGATCCAGTAGGACAGGAGGTCAGGCTTTCTCTAGGCCTTAGGGTGCCTAGTTTCAGGCTCGGGGTGCTTTCTTTACATGTGGAGCCATGGGGCATATGGTGAGGGATTGCCCTCAAGGTCAGATGGCAGGGAATCAACAGATGGCCACTTCAGAGCCAACAGTTGGTGATATGGGCAGGTCCCATAGAGTATTCGCAGCAGTTGACAACCGCCAGGCTGAGCATTAGGCCACGATCATCGAGTTTGCATGTATGATCAAAGGTAATAATGTATCTATTTTGTTTGATTCAGGAGCTACTAACTCCTTTATATCTCCATTGGTTGTGGAGCATTGCGGGCTAGTGGCAACTAGATAGGGTGTCAGTTGGGAAGTGGAATTAGCTTCAGGGGCTAGAGTGTCAATGGAATCAGAGGCTAGGGCATGTCAGCTGCAGATTAGCAAGACCACCACTTTAGTAGACCTTAGAGTGACACCACTTGGATCTTATGGTATCGTACTTGGCATGGATTGGCTTTATGCCCATAGAGACAGGATAGATTGCTGCCAGAAAAAGATTGAGTGTGAGGATGATCATGGTTCGCCCATAGTTATCACCAAGATTCAGAGGCCCGTGTCTCTTTGTATGATCTCTGTAATGCAGCTTAAGCGGAGCATGCAAAAGGGATTTCAGCTTTTTGCTATCACTATTAGTGATAGAGGAGAAGAGGAAGAAAAAGAAATATCACTTGACAACCATCCTATCCTTAAGGGATATTTAGATGTATTTCCTTTAGAGTTACCGGGAATGTCGCCCCGTAGAGAGATTGATTTTCATATAGACCTAGTACCAAGAGCCGAGCCAGTTTCCAGAGCACCTTCTGGGATGACCACAAATGAGCTTAATGAACTCAAAATATAGCTTGAGGAACTCCTTGAGAAGGGTCATATTCATCCTAGCATATCCCCTTGGGGTGCACCAGTCATCTTTGTTAAGAAGAAGGACGGATCTCTCTAATTATGTATGGATTATCAACAGCTAAATAAAGTAACCATCAAGAACCGATATCCTTTGCCCAGAATTGATGATTTATTCAACTAGCTTCAGGGTGCCAAAGTCTTTTCCAAAATAGATCTGAAGTCAGGATACCATCAGCCAAGAATAGTGGAGAGTGATATCTACAAGACCGCATTTCGCACTAGATTTGGTCACTATGAGTTCACCGTAGTTCCATTCAGACTTACGAATGCCCCAGCAGTTTTTATGAGCCTCATGAATGAGGCATTCTATACATTTCTGGACTATTTTGTTATTGTGTTTCTCTATGATATATTGATATAATCTTGGAATGAGAAGGAGCATGAGGAGCACCTGAAACAGGTATTGTAGTGTTTGCGGGATAACCAATTGTTTGGCAGTTTGTCCAAGTGTGCTTTCTTTCAGTCAGAGGTCAAGTACCTTGGGCACGTTATTTCCAATGATGGGATCTCAGTTGATCCATCAAAGATTAGGGCTATTATGGATTGGCTAGTGCCAACTAGTGTGATAGAGGTCAGGAGTTTCATGGGCTTAGCAGGGTATTACCAACATTTTTTTGAGGGATTCTCCAGAGTTGCACACCCTATTACTTCTCTTCAGCATAAAGGGAAGAAATTTGAGTGGATAGAGAAGTGTGAGAAGGCCTTTTAGGAACTCAAGAAGGCACTTACTAGTGCTCCTATCCTTGTTGTACCATATCCCACAGCTAACTTCATCATTTGTACAAATGCTTCACTATAGGGTTTAGGAGCAGTTCTTATGTAGGATGGTAGGGCCATAGCTTTCAAGTCTTGGAAACTTAAGACTCATGAACTTAATTATCCCACTCATGACCTTTAGCTCACAGCAATAGTGCATGCACTTGTGAGGTGGAGACACTTCCTTTTAGATCATCACTTCGAGCTACATTCAGATCATCAGAGTCTTCAGTACATCTTCACTCAGCCAAACCTTAATGCACATTAGAGGAGATGGATGGAGTTCTTGTGTGAATATGATTTTGATGCTCACTACATCCAAGGAAAGGAAAACATAGTTGCAGATGCTTTGAGTAGGAGACGTCATGAGGTTTACACCATATTTGTGGGCACGGATTTGAGAGACCATATACTACAACACTTGCCAGAGGATGGATGGTATGCAGAGGTTGGTCAGGTAATACGATCTCAGGTTACTCTAGAGGGGAAATATGTGGATTATTCTTTGGAGTCCGATGGACTCTTATGCCACAGTGGGCGCATTTATGTACCTTCCTCCGGGGGATTGTGAGAGTTTATTGTCACGGAGGCTCATAGAGCTCCTTATACAGCGCATCCCAGAGTTAAAAAGTTGCATGTTGACTTGAGGCAGTTATATCATTGGCCAGGAATGTGGTAGCTCATTGCTAAGATAGTAGCTTGATGCCTCAAGTGTTAGAGAGTAAAGGTGGAGCACTGCCATCTAGGTGGGTTGCTCTAGTCTCATGCTATACCAGAGTGGAAGTGGGATACTATATCCATGGATTTCATCATTGGTCTTCCTATGTCTTCTCGTCGCCATGATGCTATCTTGGTAATAGTTGACAAGTTGACCAAAGTGGCCCACTTTTCACCAGTCCGTACTACATTCACAGCTCCAGCAGTAGCACAGGTGTTCTTACGAGACATTGTTAGACTTCATGGCGTGCCCCGCAAGATTATTTCTGATAGGGATTCTCTTTTCACTTCTTCCTTTTGGAAGTCATTATAGGCAGCTATGGGCACTAAGCTCAATTTCAGTACAGCCTATCACTCGAAAATAGATGGTCAGACAGAGAGGGTCAATTAGGTGTTAGAGGATATGCTTCACATGTACGTCATGGATCATCAAACCCAGTGGGAGGAGTATCTTCCTTTAGTGGAGTTTGCCTATAATAATGGGCATCACACTTCTTTGGGGATGCCACCCTATCAAGCATTATATGGCAGGCCTTGCAGGACACCTTTGAGTTGGGATCGCATAGAGGACAAAGTTGCTATTGGTCCTGAGATAGTTCGGGATACAGAACAATAGGTGGATTTGATTAGGTAGCATCTCATAGAGGTTCAGGATAGACAGAAGAAATATGTTGATGCAAAGAAGATAGATCGTAGCTACTTGGTTGGAGACAGAGTCTTCTTGAGAGTGCAAATGCATAAGAGTCCAATCCGTTACGGAAAGGGTTCTAAGCTCGCACCTCACTTTGTAGGACCTTTTGAGATTCTTGAGAGGATAGGCCCAGTTGCCTACCATTTAGCATTGCTACCTAGCTTGTCACGCATCCACGATGTGTTTCATGTATTAGTTTTGAGGAAATATATCTATGATGAGTCTCATATTCTATATTGGGATGCCTTGTAGGTGGAGTCAGATGGGCAGCTAGCTTTGGAGCCCATTCGCATTTTGGCATGCCAGACGCTAGCCCTTCGAGGTCGAGAGCTGGACCAGGTTAGGGTCCAGTGGGATTGTTATGATGAGGTTACGACTTCTTGGGAGGATGCAACACGTATGAGATTAGAGTACCCCCACCTCTTTGATGAACTCTAGGAGGAAGTTCATGCCTAGAGGGGGAGGGTGTGAGGCCTCACCTCGACTCAGTCTGACATTTCAATGATTTTTATATTGAGACTATTATGGATACTTTATTTTGATGCATTTTAGAATTTAGAACTTATATGATTTCAAGATTTAGATAACATTGCTATATATTGATGATTTATTTATATGCTTTATGAGATAGAACACTACATGATTGTTAGATAAGATGAAATTGCAGTGATAAATGTCATTATTGAATTTGCAGGACTTTACTATGATAATAGAATTATGATGTATGTTTAAGTTTATGAGAATTAGGATGAATTGTTTATGTGAAATTGCTTGGATAAAAGATGTATTTAATTTGTTCAGATGTAAATTGTATGCAAGTGATGATGTGAATCATTATTCCTTTGAATTATATTATATGTGGATATTTGAAAGTACTAATGTGTAAATTGAGATGCGCAGGAAGTTATCCATGTGACCATGGAAATATTACAGAGAACCAAACCTAGACCTATGTATGTTCGTAAGCTAGGGGTTGTCTATTTGGAGAGACACCACCCCGTTTGTGTTGTATTTTATTTGTAACAATATATGTTGCATGTGTGTTAAGTGTTATTTAATTGATTTGTGATGATTCCATGTATTAAATTGTAAAAGTGTTTTCTTTGTGTCACTTGACACATTTGTGGATTTAAGTTTAAATTTTTATTTTTGTCTCTTGGTGGAAAAGTGTTCAACTATAGTTTTTTTTCAATTAATGTAACGTGATGTCATAAATACCTTGGGTAAAGAATCTTTGGGGAGGTCAACATAGGTTTGACCCGAAAATAAACTTTAGAGGGGTTTAAAATGGGTTAAATGAACACCTAGGGGTAGTTTAATAGGGTTTCCTAAAGCCCATAAGGTATACCTAAGGGTTAGGGGTAATTTTAGGCAAGTTTCTACTCCTAAGTGACCTTTTAGACACCCTAAAATTTGACTTTTCTGAGTTGTGCGAAAATTGAAATTAGAAGATTGAACCTAGTTGTAAACTTTCCTTTTCGAATGAGAGTTCTCTTTCCCATACTATCTTACCTTCCTCTTTCGTTTTTAGAAACTTGTGAGAACTCTCACAATGAGCTTCTTAAGCAAGAATTGGAAAATTTGAGGGTAATCACCCACTGTCCATTTTTGGAGACAAGAGAAATTTTGAAAACAATAGAATAGATTTGGAATAGGGAAATTTGGCTAACGGTAGAAGGAGAAGATCCGTGGAATTGGGCAGCTCTTCCTCAACAATATTATCCTACCTTTGGGCAGATTAAGGTTGGTTACATTCTTCTTAAAATGACTTCTTTTTGCATGTGTTTGAAATTATGTTGGTGTAAGAAATCTGTTTCCTTGTATGTCCTTTTTGGGAATTTCATTTGGTATTTTGTATTATGTTTGTATGTGTTTTTGGGAGTCTTCAAGACCTCTTACTCTTGGGAGAGAGGAGGATCTTGTGGGTGGTAGCAATGACAACCCTCGAGTGAGAGACTCTCATTATGAGAGTGATCACAAGGGATTTTTGTGTGACCCTTGCTGCATGACCTATTTGTGCAATGGGGGTCATAAGGAGGGATATAAGGCTAGAATGCCTTGGGGGACATAAGGAATAAGGGGTTGAAAATTCTTGATGTATTTGTTGTGCCATGAGGTGGCTACATATTTTTCCATACTTGCAATTCTCTTCAGGGTATTGGTCCACTACCACCCTTAAAAAGGTCATCACCAAAGTGTGGTGCAGTGTAGCCAGGATGGGAGTGTGTTTGAAATCTATGTGCATTCTATCTTCTATGTGTTTGCATGTTTGTTTCCCATCTAGGGCTTGGTTCTCTGAGCTCAGGGGTGGCTACCAGTTAGCCTAGGCTGGGAGGTGAGCACTCCATGGTCATAGTTGAGATTTAATATGTAGGATTTTCGGGAGAAAAGAATAGGACAAGTGGAAGGTTGCAGGAGTCATTGTTGCAGAAATTATTTGCAGTTGTAAATATTAGTTTTAAAAGGAGAAATATACCCTCATTCGTTGAAATGAGAGGCTAATTGTAAATTAGAAATAAAGACATGAGATTTAGTTATTTGTTATTTAGATAAAGAAACATCTTGTAATTTTTGTAGAATACTTTTTGGAATGAAATAAGCTAGATATATTCTTCTTTCCTATTTGAAAAGAAATACTTTTGAATTGCATGCAATAGCCCACTGAAATATAAAAAACATTTTTATTTAATTCTGTGTTTTCCTTTTATCTACGATTTTGTCTTCATTTTAATTGCAGAAAATATGAGTTGTAGTTGTTAATAGATTTTAATAAATAAAAATATTATCTATTTAGTTGTTGTAGTAATTGTAGAATCAGTAAATTTATTTATTGCAGAAAAGAAATAAGTATTCCTAAATTAGTATTCCCAAAGTAAAAAAAAAATCGTATATCTGATGTGTTTATGATAAATTGATTTGCAGGAAATTTATTCCATTTTTAAGCATTTAAAATAAAATAAAAACAGGAAAGGCATAAATTAGATTTGCATGCATATTGTAGATTGAAAATAAATTATATATTTTTGTTTTTTGTAAAAGCAATCTAGTACAATAAAGTTCTAGAAATTATTCTTTCATCTATTTCAGAAAGTTAGCATCTCAATAGATATTTCATCTAGTAGATGTAAAATTTTAACTTGTTAAATTTGTTGTATAAAATTAATTTAATTTAGTCAATTACTCTATGTAGAAGATAAATTTAAGGTTAATATAGTTCATCTATGTTTTAGCAATAAGCATTTTGGTTTTAAAAACAAAAAAATACCCTTGTTGTGAGTGATCTAGGAAAGTATTAAACCATTTATATTTTTCTATCTAAAATTAGAATAATGGTCACCAAAATACAAATAAGAAATTTATGTCTGCATGTATATAAAAATGCTATGAATATATATATATATATATATATATATATATATATATATATATATATATATATATATATATATATATACAATGAAATATATATATGTGTATATATATATATAAATATATATACATATTTATATATATATATATAAATATATATAATTATATTTTTTATTAAAAAAAACATTTAACAAATTTTATTTTGTTGAAATAAAACAAAAATTTTTAAATTTTTTTTAGCAAAGGGGAAAGGTGGGGCCACATAGGGCACAAGTCCCTATGCGGGCCGCGACCAGCATAGAGGTTACAACCTCTGTGCGGGCCGTGACACCCATAGGGGCCTGCGGTTCCCTGTGTGGGCCACGCTCCACGCCAATGGCCGTAGCCACTGTGCGGGCCACAACACACATAGCGGCCAAGGCCGTTGTGTGGGTTGCAACCCCCATAGTGGGTCATCCCACTGGTGGCACCTCCCTTCGCCTCTCCCACATTCGGCTACCACTGTAAAAATCGCCGCCGACCCTATACACAAAAACCCTGCAACACCAAAAAAGATAAGATGAAACCCTAGCCTGGTTAGGGCTAGGGTAATTAAGTAAAGATTAAATAAAAATAAAAATAAGGGACTATTTTATAGATTAAAATAAGGGTTAGGGTTTGCATGGGTAAACCCATTTAGGTTTAAAATATATTTATATTTATATATATGTATGGCTGACTTATTTAATTTTAATTTTCAAGAGATTGAAATGTTATGAATCCAATAATAATGAATTAATATTTGACTTTAATTTTAAATAAGTTGACTTGTTTAAATATTAGTGAAGTCAATATTTATTTTAAATTTAAATTGATTGAGAAGTCCATGAACTGAATATTAATATCTATTTTAATTTAAATAGGTTTAGGTATTCATGAAATGAGTATTAATAAAGTTAATATTGATTTTAAATTTGAAGAGCTTGAATGTTTATGAACTAAATATTATGAAGTTGATATTTAATTATAAATTAAATAGATTGAGTGACATTAAGCTAGTCCCTTTTTAATCCATATTTAATCTTAAATTATTTTTTCGTTATTTAAGTTAGTAGGTTGAGTTAACTCTAAACATAGTTAAGACCAAAACTGGTTAGTGTGTTTTTGTGTTAGAAACTTATTGTTAGTTAGTATTTAAAAAAAAAATTATTCCGTTCTTGCGCTAAATTTTGCGCATGACAAAAGGACTACCACTGATCCTCTTGTAAGAAAATCTGCATATCTAAATGCAAAAAATTGTTATCTCCATATGAAAGTTGCATGGTGAACTGAACTGTAACTATGTTTAAAAGAAATCCCACTAAGAAAATATTATGCATCCCATGGCAACTGCTCTCCGTGTTGAAAATTTTTGTTAGAAATGGTTGTGGAAATGATCTCCCTATTTCGCGAGCTTTCCAATGGTATGTAGCACTTGCATATTCAGATAATTAAATGCATTAATCTATCATGTAGAAATCATCCCCTTGCTTGGTGGGCTTTTCACTGTTCAAACAACCAATTCTGAGTCTACTGTGCAATTTTTATTTACTAGCCATTGGATCACCTGCATGAACCATGTCCACTTGCATTTAAATTTTTTGTTTACTTCTTAGCAGGCCCCATGTCATGCCCAAAATTTAGGGCAAAAACGGAACAATTTTTTTTTTTTTTAAAAACATACTAAATTAATTAACAAGTTCACTCTTGCGACAAACGTTAAAGAAACTTTCATTATTAAACTCGAGCTAATTCCGAAACGAACTAAGTATCGATTAATCGTTAAGTTTTAATTGCGGAAAACCTACTAGTTAAATTCTATCTCCCAGAGATACTTAGACAATAGGTTTATTAAATTAATCAAACTAAAGGAAATAGGAGAGGTATTTTAATTTTATCTCCCGATATGACTATATAGTCCTTTCAAATTTTTTTTTAAAAAATTTCTCTTTATAATTTATCCCAAATTAAAATCAGGATTATTTAAATATATACATATATTCATATTTGAATATGCATATATTTATATATTAAAATTTAATTACTATACCAATGCTCAAAAATTCATATATATATATATATATATATATATATATATATATATATATATATATATATATATATATATATATATATATATATATATATATATATATATATATATTCCCATATATATATATATGGAAACACACATATATATATATATATATTACTTAAATGGCAGATATTTTAATTCTAAATTTGAATACCATTATAATTTCTTAATTAAAAAACCATATTGTTGCCCAACCCTAATTAGGGTTCTAATTTCTTTTATAAATATTTTCTAAACTAAATAATATATTTATTTATTTTTTTAAATATAATATATAATAATATATATATATATATATTATATATACATTTTCATAACTTAAATAAGCATTGTTAAAAAGATGAAATTTATTTCAATATAAATTTATATATGGTTTTTTTTTTTGAAAGATAATTTTACATGCAAAATTTTAAACCAATATAATCAAGGGAAAAAACATTAAGTTAAATAAAAAATATAAAAAAAAATATATATATATATATATATATATATATATATATATACATATATATATATATATTTGAATACATCTATAAAATAAGCTTTTAAATCAATGCTAACTAAAATACAATTTAGAGTATTATTCAAAGATTCATTATACTTTTTTTGGAAATAAAGAAATTCATATTTTTTTTCTTTTTTTCTTTTTTCCAATAAAATATTCAAATAAAACAACTTTTTTTCCATTTTAAAATACTTATAATCTTTCAGCATAATTAGACTTCTATTTTGCCTCAAGTAAAAATATAGGTAAAATCTAAATGAAAACAATTCTTTTATTTCTTTCCAAAATACATAAAGCTTTTGCATGCTACACAAATTAACTTTCCTTTTTAAAATAAGCCAGAAGTAGAAATAACAAGCTTTTCTTATTTACAACATCTCTAAGATAATCTTCCAATTTACAGAATGTATTCTCTGAATAGTCACAACAATAAAGCTTCAAATCTACTTTCACAAAATACAACTTGTTTCTCTTTTCTATAAATGAGGCATATTTCCATAGCAACTTTAAACAAACTTCTGCAATTGAATTTAAGTATCTTCAATAACAATCTTCTGTATCTCTTTCATGGTTCCTATTCTCTTTCCACTGATTTTCCTGCATAAAAGAAGACACATATATGACCACGGAGTGCTCACCTCCCAGCCTAGGCTAACTGGTAGCCACCCCCGAGCTCGGAGAACCAATTCCTAGACGGGTAACAAACAGGCAAACACATAGAAAACAATGCATACAGATATTCCAGACACATTCCCAACCTGGCTTTCACAACACCACACTTTGGTGATGAACATTTTCAAAGGGTGGTAGTGGACCAAATACCCTGAGGAGAACTGCAAGTATGAAATAAACAAGAAGCCACCTCATGGCACAATAATAATATCAATAATCTCAACCCCTTATTCCTTATGCCCCCCAAAGGCATTCTAGCCTTATATCCCTCCTTATGACCCCCATTGCACAAACAAGCCATGCAGCAAGAGTCACACAAAGATCCCTTGTGATCGCTCTCAAAAGAGAGTCTCTCACTCGAGGGCTGTCACTGCTACCACCCTCAAGATCCTCTTCTCTCCCAAGAGTAAGAGATCTTGAGAAAACTCCCAAAACACAACAATTCATAAAGCAAAAATACCAAAAGATTTTCTAACACAAACTTTCAAAAACACAGATTTCTTATACCAACAATTTCCAGACAAAAACAAGAAGAAGATATTAAAAATAATAATTGAAGCCAACCTTAATTTGCCCAAAGGTTATTATGATATTTGATGAAGAGCTGCCCAATCCACAATTCTCTTTTCTTCTACCCATAATCAATTTTTTTCTATTCCATAACATTATTTTCTTTTCAAATTTTCTTCTGTCTCCAAAAATGGAGAGTGGGTGATTACCCTGCTATTCCCAAAAATCTTCCTTAAGAAGCTCACTCTCTGAGTTCTCACAGGATTCTTAAAAAAAACAAAAAAAAGAAAGAAAGCAAAAATGCAAAAAGACTCTCAATCCAAAAGGAAAAATCTTGATTAGATTTAACTTGTAATTTTCAATTTTCGCTCAACTCAAAAAAACCAATTTTTAAAGCGTTAAAAAGATCATTATAAAGTAGAAACTTGCCTAAAATTACCCCTAACCCCTAGGTATACCTTATGGGCTTTAGGAAACCCTATTAAACTACCCCTAGGTGTTCATTTAACCCATTTTAAACCCTTCTGAAGTTTATTTTCGGGTCAAACATAAGTTGACCACCCCAAATATTATATTCTCAAAGTATTTATGACAACACATTATTTTATTTAAGATTAATTATAATTAAACACTTTCCCACCAAGAGACAAAATAAAACATATAAATTTAAATCCACACATGTGTCAAGTGACACCAATAAAACACCTTTACAAAAATAAAACATGAAATTGCCTCTCGTGGTTTTTACATATAAAATTTAATTAACACTTAACACTCATGCAGCATATACTGATACGAATAAAATACAACACAAACGGGGTGTGGTCTCTCCAAATAGACAACCCCTGGCTTACGAACATACATAAGTCTAGGTTTGATTCTCCGTAATTTCCATGGTCACATGGTAAATTTCCTGCGCATCTCAATTTACACATTAGTACTTCCAAATAATCTCATATAACATAAAACACATGAATAATAATGCACTACAAGCACTCTGCATACAATATACATTTATCAATCAATACATCCTTTATCCAAATAACTCCACATAACAATTATCATCATTCACATAATTTTGATCCATACATTAAAACATGCATTCCTATTTCTATCATCATAGTAAGTCCTGCAAATCCAATAATGATATACCTCCTCTCATATTTATCCTATTTTAGGATCATATAGAGTTCTTTATCATAAAGCATATAAATGAAGCATCAACATTCATCAATGTTATCAAATCACGAAATCATATACGTTCTACATTCAGACATAGCTGACATACGTTAAATCAAGATTATCTAGTCATTGAATCTTTTAGGATTTCAAATTCATAATAAATCAAAATGCACACCACAAGGTGCAATAACTCTATAACTTGGTTCAATTACCTTTCTCACCAATCTATCTGTCTAACACAGTCCATTCTATCGAATTATAAAGCATTTATTAATAAGTCAAACATGGTCAACTAAGTAAATCAAAGCTTGGTTTGGGGAGGGCCTTACATCCTCCTCCCCTAGGGTTCGACTTACTCCTGGAAGTCGCATGAGTAGAATTTCAAAGTAGGGACATAACATTGCCCTCCATTTCCATAAGTTACTCAAACTATTACCCTGTCTACTAAAATGATGAAATACCAAAATCAACTTATTATTGTAATTAACTTACTATCTTCACAAGGTTAAATTCTTAGTATTTTTATTACATTTCCCTTTGATCTCAGGTAGGTGTTTTGCAAAGTTCTATCTTTCAACAATTTACATTATTTCGCCATCCAAATCATATCAATAACACACATCAACTCCCACAATCAAGGTTACACATTAGAATTTTCTAGGAGATCTACTAATTTAGGATTTGTTTTAAAAGCATGCTTATGCTACTATATTCACGTCCAAGCATGTTACTTAAGAAAACCGACATCACACTTAACCACCATGAAGCTACTTATTCTACATTCGAGGCACCTCATTAGGGTGTTAATATAATATTCGTAAAATCGTCCTAGGTGCATAATTTCTTCCTACTTTCTTAGGTGACAAGGCAAAAGCATATTTAGGTTCTTCAATTTCCGCCCTTATATAGGGTAGTTTTCTACCACTAGGGATTAACATGTTTTTATATTTATAGGCTCCAAGGTTTAAGTTTTATAGGGAGCATCATTCGCAATTTTCCAACCATTAAGGTACACAACAACCCCATTCTAAGGGAATGATAGAAATTATTAAAACTTATTTTAGATATCATCCACACAATCATCTCCATACCCATGCCAAATTTACCAGTCGATAATCATTACTTTCACAATTTATTAGGTCTAGGTCACACTATTGTTATAAACTTTCTTTTTCAGATTACTCGCAATTAATTTTACTTAGGAGGATATTCCTTCCTTTATCTTAATTCGATAAAACACGTCCTTTGTTAATTCTGGTGCCTAATTTCACTCCTTGTGGTATTCTCCCTTGACACACTATCAGTGGTTCAACGAACATGATAGACATTTACACAAATCACATCACTAGGGCTAGTTGTATCAACCATCAAAATGACCACTTGACACTTTACAAGACCAAAATACAAGTTACTTCTGCGAAGTCCAATAAAAGAAGAAAAATGCCGGCAATTGAAAAATATTAAAACTAGAAACACGGCAAGTGCCATAGTTCATATAAAAAGAAACATAAATTTTAGTGGTCTTCTCTTCATAAACAAAATAAACCAAAAAGAAAGTCCTAGCCCCAGTGTCACAATATACTCTTCAAAGAAAAATCAAAATTAATGTTGGATCAAACTCGAAACAAGATGACCAATTCTAGCCATGCTATAGGGAGTAACCGCAGCACATCACCCAAGATCACGCGTCCTGAGTGTGTTAGGAAGTGATTATTAGACTCTTTGAGATTTTAGATCCTTAAAACTCCTTTATCAATTTATGAAATACATTCTTATATGCAAGAGATCACATTCATTTTTTTTTTTTTATAACTCATGCTCGATTTTTAACCTTCACGTGCTAACTATTTCAAGCTATACTTTCCGATATAATCCACTATCTATACAGGGCTATTAGCATCCTTAATTATATTCTAACAGGAGTTTGCACTAACTCTACCATTCTCCGCCCATTCCTCTTGCACTAATCCTTTTGAACACTTAATTATTCGCAACCTATGCTTAATTAGAAGTTAAAGCTGATAGGATTAAGAACATTACTAACGTAATAAATACGATAACTCTTATTCTCAAGAGGGTTGAATAAATTTAATAAGGGCGACTATAATTTCACTCAAAAGTCTCTTCCATTACAGTTGCATTTAATAGCACTTAATTAGGCCATCTTCTACTAGATAGACTTTTTATGTAGTTACTTGGTTCAATATCCATTATTTAATAAATATCCAATTTTCTCCATCATGTTATTGCATCCTTCCTTAATAACTTAATTTATTATGGTTTCCATTAACTATCTTAATATGCAAATCCTTGATTCAATGATACGTGGCAACTCAAGTGTCGACACTTTCATGTCTTACACACTCGGTTGATAGTTCGGTACCAAATTGACACTTGTTTACTTAGAACCACTTAGGATTTGAATAAAATAATCTTATAGTTTTTACTAGGGACATTATTTGATTTCTTAGCACCTTATGCCAATTTTTGTATTTTCACCTCCAATATTCACTTGCCTTCCTTAGGTAGGAGCTTGTTGCCAAAATTACTAACACTTATGGTTAAGAGCCATTTGGGGTGGAATTATTGTCAAGTAAGATTGAAAACGGTTGACATCAATTTCAACCCACACATTTCATGACATAACTCAAACAACTCAAAGAGTGGACTTATTCTTTTCTACTTTACTTAATCACTTTGAAATCAAGGGGGTGTGCACTCGAAAAGTGGCCAACACCCATCCTTTTAATTAAAAATTTAGTAAAAAGGGAAGTTATCTCCTTCCATGTTACTTATTTATATTTACTTACTAGTCAAATCTGGCATATCACACCTTCAATCTTCTTGATCTAAACAAATCATCTTACCTTTCTAGTATCCAGTTACTCTATTATGGTATAACATAAGGATGTCCAACAATTACCAATGTCTTAAGACTCCCATAATTTCCAAATTCTTAGCTAACCACATAATTTGGCTCCTTATCAATGTTCTCATCAAAAGTTTTATACTTCCAACTAATCCTCATTAACACTTTAGTATTATATTACTATTATACTCTCGATCCCTAAGCCATTTCCATCTGCACGTTGCTTCGTCCATACTTAATGTTTTCGCATACTCTCACACTTGAGTGTCAAAATTTGCAAGGCTTCTTCGATTGTGCCTAGTAGTTAAACTGTGTTACATACTGTCTTGTACCTAGCGACTAACCATGATTGGATTGCACTTTCCTTCTTAGTTTCTGAATGACATCTAGTTACCCATTTCTAGATCATAAAATTCTAATACTCTTACACTCCTTGCACTTCAATGGGGATCTTTTGTTCGATTCCCAAATCAACTCTCCTCTCTCTTGCATTATTTACTTTCGTCAAGGTTATCTTTTCGTAAAGGAATCAATTTGAGGCTTTACTTGCTTGTTTCCCCAATCATATAACCCACAGATGAACTTAGGGTTTATTGTAATTACGTGTTTTTACCCGAGAAGTTCATGCTGCCTTTCTCTTTATCTAACTCATCTATAGTATTACTAGGGTTCTCTGATCAAGGGGATTGTCATTCATAAGTTTAGTTCTTATCTCTAAGGTTATCCAACTCTAGCTTCACTATACTGCTACAACCATTGTCTAACAAATGTTCTTAATAAGAAATTTATCCTGACCACATTCTTAAGGTACCTAGCCATTAGGATAGGTTAATGCTTCTTTCCTGAGATTTGCAAGAGTACCCCTTAACTCTTCTTCATTTATGTTCTCTATGTCGGCCTTGATCTTTTAACCATTATAATTTTCACATAACTTAAAAATTTAATTTATCTTGTTTATGGTGCCTCCATCTAAGGTCTATTTATCTCATTTGATTTGCCATGTCAAGAACGTATTTCGATGGATGGCATTCTTTTAGTTATCATCAAGAGTATTTTATTGAAAAAATTAACTCCTCATACTTGATTTGATTAGGGTAGTTATTGCGTTTTAGGTTCCAATTGAATGGTAACCTCGTAGGTACAAAAGGTCTAGTTTTTCGTTAATAGACACCGAAATTACTTCATATGAATAAATAGTTGAATATTTCACAGCCCTCGGGGTTTTATTTAAGCCATAAATATTATGACTAATAAGTTCAAATTTCAAGGTTTTTAGTGACCCTTGGAACCCCTTGAATTGCTATATATTGATCTATCGATCCACAAGCATTTTCACTCATGTTTCACTTTGTTATTTCGCAAGTTCCACCTAAGTGTTATACTTTAAGCCATAGTTTGTTTGCAACTAAGTTATGAATGTAGCCCATGTTCACCAGTGTATGAACCTAGGGCTCTGATACCAAAATGTCATGCCCAAAATTTAGGGCAAAAACGGAACAATTTTTTTTTTTTTTAAAAACATACTAAATTAATTAACAAGTTCACTCTTGCGACAAACGTTAAAGAAACTTTCATTATTAAACTCGAGCTAATTCCGAAACGAACTAAGTATCGATTAATCGTTAAGTTTTAATTGCGGAAAACCTACTAGTTAAATTCTATCTCCCAGAGATACTTAGACAATAGGTTTATTAAATTAATCAAACTAAAGGAAATAGGAGAGGTATTTTAATTTTATCTCCCGATATGACTATATAGTCCTTTCAAATTTTTTTTTAAAAAATTTCTCTTTATAATTTATCCCAAATTAAAATCAGGATTATTTAAATATATACATATATTCATATTTGAATATGCATATATTTATATATTAAAATTTAATTACTATACCAATGCTCAAAAATTCATATATTTACATATATATATATATATATATTCCCATATATATATATATGGAAACACACATATATATATATATATATATTACTTAAATGGCAGATATTTTAATTCTAAATTTGAATACCATTATAATTTCCTAATTAAAAAACCATATTGTTGCCCAACCCTAATTAGGGTTCTAATTTCTTTTATAAATATTTTCTAAACTAAATAATATATTTATTTATTTTTTTAAATATAATATATAATAATATATATATATATATATATATATATATATATATATATTATATATACATTTTCATAACTTAAATAAGCATAGTTAAAAAGATGAAATTTATTTCAATATAAATTTATATATGGTTTTTTTTTTGAAAGATAATTTTACATGCAAAATTTTAAACCAATATAATCAAGGGAAAAAACATTAAGTTAAATAAAAAATATAAACATATATATATATATATATATATATATATATATATTTGAATACATCTATAAAATAAGCTTTTAAATCAATGCTAACTAAAATACAATTTAGAGTATTATTCAAAGATTCATTATACTTTTTTTGGAAATAAAGAAATTCATATTTTTTTTCTTTTTTTCTTTTTTCCAATAAAATATTCAAATAAAACAACTTTTTTTCCATTTTAAAATACTTATAATCTTTCAGCATAATTAGACTTCTATTTTGCCTCAAGTAAAAATATAGGTAAAATCTAAATGAAAACAATTCTTTTATTTCTTTCCAAAATACATAAAGCTTTTGCATGCTACACAAATTAACTTTCCTTTTTTAAATAAGCCAGAAGTAGAAATAACAAGCTTTTCTTATTTACAACATCTCTAAGATAATCTTCCAATTTACAGAATGTATTCTCTGAATAGTCACAACAATAAAGCTTCAAATCTACTTTCACAAAATACAACTTGTTTCTCTTTTCTATAAATGAGGCATATTTCCATAGCAACTTTAAACAAACTTCTGCAATTGAATTTAAGTATCTTCAATAACAATCTTCTGTATCTCTTTCATGGTTCCTATTCTCTTTCCACTGATTTTCCTGCATAAAAGAAGACACATATATGACCACGGAGTGCTCACCTCCCAGCCTAGGCTAACTGGTAGCCACCCCCGAGCTCGGAGAACCAATTCCTAGACGGGTAACAAACAGGCAAACACATAGAAAACAATGCATACAGATATTCCAGACACATTCCCAACCTGGCTTTCACAGCACCACACTTTGGTGATGAACATTTTCAAAGGGTGGTAGTGGACCAAATACCCTGAGGAGAACTGCAAGTATGAAATAAACAAGAAGCCACCTCATGGCACAATAATAATATCAATAATCTCAACCCCTTATTCCTTATGCCCCCCAAAGGCATTCTAGCCTTATATCCCTCCTTATGACCCCCATTGCACAAACAAGCCATGCAGCAAGAGTCACACAAAGATCCCTTGTGATCGCTCTCAAAAGAGAGTCTCTCACTCGAGGGCTGTCACTGCTACCACCCTCAAGATCCTCTTCTCTCCCAAGAGTAAGAGATCTTGAGAAAACTCCCAAAACACAACAATTCATAAAGCAAAAATACCAAAAGATTTTCTAACACAAACTTTCAAGAACACAGATTTCTTATACCAACAATTTCCAGACAAAAACAAGAAGAAGATATTAAAAATAATAATTGAAGCCAACCTTAATTTGCCCAAAGGTTATTATGATATTTGATGAAGAGCTGCCCAATCCACAATTCTCTTTTCTTCTACCCATAATCAATTTTTTTCTATTCCATAACATTATTTTCTTTTCAAATTTTCTTCTGTCTCCAAAAATGGAGAGTGGGTGATTACCCTGCTATTCCCAAAAATCTTCCTTAAGAAGCTCACTCTCTGAGTTCTCACAGGATTCTTAAAAAAAACAAAAAAAAGAAAGAAAGCAAAAATGCAAAAAGACTCTCAATCCAAAAGGAAAAATCTTGATTAGATTTAACTTGTAATTTTCAATTTTCGCTCAACTCAAAAAAACCAATTTTTAAAGCGTTAAAAAGATCATTATAAAGTAGAAACTTGCCTAAAATTACCCCTAACCCCTAGGTATACCTTATGGGCTTTAGGAAACCCTATTAAACTACCCCTAGGTGTTCATTTAACCCATTTTAAACCCTTCTGAAGTTTATTTTCGGGTCAAACATAAGTTGACCACCCCAAATATTATATTCTCAAAGTATTTATGACAACACATTATTTTATTTAAGATTAATTATAATTAAACACTTTCCCACCAAGAGACAAAATAAAACATATAAATTTAAATCCACACATGTGTCAAGTGACACCAATAAAACACCTTTACAAAAATAAAACATGAAATTGCCTCTCGTGGTTTTTACATATAAAATTTAATTAACACTTAACACTCATGCAGCATATACTGATACGAATAAAATACAACACAAACGGGGTGTGGTCTCTCCAAATAGACAACCCCTGGCTTACGAACATACATAAGTCTAGGTTTGATTCTCCGTAATTTCCATGGTCACATGGTAAATTTCCTGCGCATCTCAATTTACACATTAGTACTTCCAAATAATCTCATATAACATAAAACACATGAATAATAATGCACTACAAGCACTCTGCATACAATATACATTTATCAATCAATACATCCTTTATCCAAATAACTCCACATAACAATTATCATCATTCACATAATTTTGATCCATACATTAAAACATGCATTCCTATTTCTATCATCATAGTAAGTCCTGCAAATCCAATAATGATATACCTCCTCTCATATTTATCCTATTTTAGGATCATATAGAGTTCTTTATCATAAAGCATATAAATGAAGCATCAACATTCATCAATGTTATCAAATCACGAAATCATATACGTTCTACATTCAGACATAGCTGACATACGTTAAATCAAGATTATCCAGTCATTGAATCTTTTAGGATTTCAAATTCATAATAAATCAAAATGCACACCACAAGGTGCAATAACTCTATAACTTGGTTCAATTACCTTTCTCACCAATCTATCTGTCTAACACAGTCCATTCTATCGAATTATAAAGCATTTATTAATAAGTCAAACATGGTCAACTAAGTAAATCAAAGCTTGGTTTGGGGAGGGCCTTACACCCCACCATTTGTCACAAAGTCACTATTATTATCCACTGAGCATTTTTTATCTTGTGGTATAGCGACGACCGTCTATCTATCGGGAACCTGCTTGCCATTTAGTCTGCTTGTTTTCTTTTATCTTCGTGGGCCCATGGGGATGAGTGATGCTAATGAACTTTGAACCATTGAACCACTTTAGAAACATTGATCCAATGAACTTTGAACCATTGAACCATTTTGAAGCGTTGAACCACTTTGAACTAGTTCAAAGTTCAAGTTCAAAGTTGATTTAAAAATATAGACATCTGCTCGTCTGTATATTTTTTGCTATGCGTCAGCCTCTGATTTTCTCGTGGGTCCACTTTGTCTGCTATCTAAACCTAGACCCACCTTGTCACCAAGTCACAGTGATAACCTGGTGTGCATCTTTCATTAGCGCCTTAGCGACCACCATCTAATCTTTTGCTTGACTGTTGGATGTGATTAGTCTACTCGATATTTACTCTTGGTCTGCCCAGCTGGACCTAGACCCACCTTGTATTCTCTATACCATGCAGTGCATCCTTATTCATTTTGAGTCCACCTAGATGGCCACCTAGACGAGCACATCATCAATCGCCAAGTTGCATGAGATAACCAGAGAGCATTTTTATCTTGCGGTATAGCAACGACCGTCGATCTATTAGGAACCTGCTTGCCTTTTAGTTTGCTTGTTTTCTTTTATCTTCCTGTGCCCAGGGGAATGAGCGATGCTAATTAACTTTGAAAAATTGAACCACTTTAGAAATGATGATCCAATAAACTTTGAACCATTGAACCATTTTGAAGTGTTGAACCAATTTGAACCGGTTCAAAGTTCAAGTTCAAAGTTGATTTAAAAATATAGGCATTTGCTCATCTGTAGATTTTTTGCCACATGTTAGCCTCTGATTTGCTCATGGGTCCACTTTGTTTACCATCTGGACCTGGACCGACCTTGTTGCCAAGTCACGGTGATAACCTAGTGTGCAGCTTTCATTAGCACCTTAGCGACCATTGTCTGATCTTTTGTCTGACCATTGGATGTGATCAATCTACTCAATCTTTACTCTTGGTCTGCTCATCTAGACCTGGACCCACCTTGTCTTCTCTCTACCATGTGGCACATCCTTATTTTTTTTGAGTCCACCTAGATGGCCACATCATCAGTCGCTCTGAGTTTCTTTTGGTCTTACATCAACCCCACCATTTCATCCTTGAAGGAGCATCAATATTTTTATGATCTGCAACATGCTGAGCTCAACCCTCGTGGGAGCCCATTTTAAGTCACATGCTACATTGCTTTTCCTGTATCTGCACATGAAGTAAACAAATTAGACAAAAATAGTGTGTTTCTGATTTCTCACTCATGATTTGGCCTTTTCAATATTTATGAATGCAAGGCTTCATTACGGAACCAAATTTGGCATGTGGAAAATTTTGTTAACATTTTTGGTGACCTCTCAGGGGTGTTTGCCTGCTAAATAGTAGAATCCAGTATCCTAGAATATCCATTGGGCATTGAGTCAACTCAGCCTTCCTCAAAATCTGGAACTGCATCTCAGCATTCAAAACAAAACTAAAAAGGAAACTACAAAGGCTCTGCATATAGCTAAGCCTGCACACTGTGCAATTTGCACTTAAGGAAAACATAAACAAAGCTGGATGAAAAAATCAACTGCGATGTACTTGAAAGCACTTATTCAATTTAAACTACTACAACTCTACTTATAGCTGAGCTTGACAACTACTAAAAAGAAAGAACTGCAACTATTCTACTATGTACATATGAATACTTTTAGTACTCAATAGCATAATTTGAGTTGAATCCCACTAACAGGGATTGGCAACACTTCTCCATCCAATTTATCCAATTGGAAAGCATTATGCTATTTGCATTATGTGATAACATATAGACCATCCCACATGGCATCAAACTTGGTATGCCTACCAAGTTTCTTTTTTAACTTATCCCACTTGAAAACAAGATCACCTTGATTAAATATGCATGGTAAAACTTTTCTATCAAAGGTTCTCTTCATCTGAGCATGGTGAATTTCTAATTTTTTGTATGCTTCCCTACAAGTTTCTTCTAACTCCATAAGCTAAGCAAGCCTAATCTGCATTCGTTGTTCTTCATGTAACTCAAACTCTTTTACATAATTCAAAGTTGGCAATTCAATTGAAATAGGTAACTTGGCTTCTTTACCATAAGTTAAAACATAAGGAGAGTTACCTGTTGACCTCTTTGGTGTAATTTTGTCAGCCCAAAAGGCTAACTTGAGCTTTTCATGCCAAGTTCTTTGATTCTCAACAATGGTCTTCTTAATGATGTTGATCAAGTTATTGTTAGTTGATTCAACTTGTCCATTACCCTAAGAGTAATAATTGGACAAAGTATTCAAATATATATTATACTTAACCAATATGAAACTCTAAGACCAATGAAAGCTAATGCATTATCTAAAATGATTGATTCTGGGGTACCAAACTTGGACACTAAGTCTTGTTAGAAATTTAGGATAAAAGTTTCATTAGCTTCTTTCAATGGAACTACTTCTATCCACTTTGTGAAATAATCAGTTGTTATAAGAATCCACTTGTGACTTGCACTAGAAGGTGGATTAATAGGTCCTATAAAATCAAGCCACCACTTTGCAAAAGGTTTCTCTACTTCAATTGGTTGCAAAGGCAAGGTTGTCAGCCTCTATTTGCTTGCAAACAATGAACATTTTTCACATTTCTTTACCCATGAGTGAGCATCCTTAAACATTTCAGGCCAATAATAACCAGCTCTCATAATTTTCAGAGTTGTTGTTCTTGCTGCAAAGTGACCTCTTGCAGGTCCTTCATGAAATTCACTTAGAATTTTTTCTTGTTGATCTAGCTCCAAGCTTCTTAATAGAACCTCATTATAATATTTTTTGAACAAAATAACATCTATTAAAGCATAAGGAATGGCTTGTACCCTGAAATACCTTCGTTTTGATCTATCTAAGCCTTCCGAATAGTCACCAGTTTGTAAATAATTGGCAATCTGTTGATTCTAAGTGACTGGCAAAGCTAGGGCAACAGGTTGTTCTTCATTATTAAGCATTGTTTCAACTTGTTTCTCCACTTATTTACTATTTTCTATACTTCCAGCAAGTTGTTCACATAAACCCTTGCCTCTAACTAGCTTAGTTACCTTGATAGATATGTTATATTCCATTGCCTTAGTAATCCAACCTGCCCTTTTGTTATTTATGTCTTTGCTGTGCAAAAACTCTTTCACTGTATGATGAGGAACCATAAGCTAAATCTTATTGTTAAAGAGAATGTACCTAAATTTCTTAAGGCTTCTTATTACTGCTAACACATGCTTTTCTACAAATGAGTATCTAGTCTCATAATCATGCAAAATGTGGCTAAAGAAAGCAACTGGTTGCTCTAAGCCTTCATTATTTTGCTGACACAACATTGTAGAAATAGTATCTTCACTCCCAAAAGCATATAGAATAAAGTCTTTCTTAAAATCAGGATTAATGAGAGCAGGGGCAGTTGCAATTGCTTCTTTAATTTCTTTAAAATTGTTCTAACCTTCCTTAAACCACTGAAAAGGAATGTTTTTCTTAAGCATGGTTGTAAGTGGCTGCATCAATGTTGTTATATTCAAAATAAACCTTCCAATAAAGTTAATCCTACTTATGAAACTCTAGAGTCCTTTCTTATGTGCTGGTAATGACAATGTAAGTATGGTTGTGATCCTCTCAGGATCTATTGAAATCTCATGCTTTGAAATAATATATCCCAGCAACTTGCCTTCATGAACAACAAATATGCTCTACTTGGGATTTAATGAAACTCCATATTCCCTTCATCTCTCAAATACCTATCTAAGATGGTCAAGATGTCCATTAGCCTTTTTAGAAAAAATAGTTACATCATCTAGGTAAACCAACACAAACTTGTTAATCAAGCCTTGAAATGCCATATCCATTGCACGTTGAAATGTTGCCCCTGCATTGGTCAGTCCAAATGGCATTTTATTATAAGCCATTGTACCCCACTTGGTGGTAAATGTTGTTTTGTACTGATCTTCTTCTTTGACTAGAATTTGGTTATATCCTAAATAACCATCAAGTAATGAGAATCTCTCTGATCTTGATACAACCTACAAAATTTTCTCCATTGAGGGAAGCGGGTAATGGTCTTTCAGTGATGCTCTATTTAGGTCTCTAAAATCAACACATAATCTCAGTTCACCATTCTTCTTCCTAAAGAGAACTAGATTGGATACCCAGGATGTGTGCTTGATTGGAAATATGATGTTTCCTTCAATCAGCTTATTTGACTCAGTCCTCATAAGATGTTCTAATTTTGGATTAAGAGGCTTTTGTTTCTACCTTACTGGTTTTTCATTATCTACCAGCTCTATTGTATGTTGGGCTAAATGAGGATCAAATCCTTTCAAATCTTCATACCTCCATGCAAATATGTCATTGAATTCTTGACAAAGTTTTACAAAAACATTTTTTTCTTCAGGGGTACATACCTTGCCAATTTTCAGTAGCTTGTCCTTGAATATTTCAATAGGTTCATAATATGCCTCCTTCACAAACATGTTGCCTTTATCCTTCTTGAACTAATCATCTGTATTAAAAATAGATTCAAGGGTTACTTATTTTCATATTGATCCTTGAACTTACGCTGATTTCTAGCAGAAAATTCAGTTTCTTCAATTAGGAAATTAGTAATCTACTCATCTGAGTAAAAAACCTGCCAATTAATAGTGTTATCTGGAACTGAGGGCCTTACTACAACTTTAACATACTATTGTTTATCAATATTTCCTACCTCATTTGGTATGTCAAATTGAGCACCCAAGGCAGCAAGTCTATCCACTTCTTTATTTTGACTTCTAGCTATGGACAACATATTAAATGCATCAAAATCTTCAATTAAATCCTAAATTCTATGCTTGTACATTTTCAAAACATCATTCTTGGTGACATGGATATTCCTTACTTGGTTCACAACTAGTTCAGTATTACCAAAAAAACGTAAACATTTAACTTTTTTTCTACCTAGCCCATTCTAAGCCATGTGCTAATGATTCATACTTAGCTGTATTGTTTGTACAACTAAAGGAAAATCTGAAAGCAGTGTAGTATCTCATACCTTCAGGTGAAACTAACATAACACCACCTCTGGAACCATTCTTACCTCTCAAACCATCAAAATAAAGTTGTCAAACCTTATTTTGTTGTTGTTCTAACTGATAGTCATGCGGAATGTCCTCTTTTTCAATCTTAGGAGTAACATAATCCTCCTCATGAATCATATGAACACAAGGACCTATTTGATCCATGTCGATGAAAGGATCTTCTGCAGTATTTTGGGCTGCCCACTCATCCAAATTCACATCAAGTATGCCTTGAATAGGTGTATCTGGATCCTAGATAGGTGGTAACTCCTCATGGTCTCTGATGGTAAGATCTACATTTAGGACTTGGGGTATATGGTTCTAAGTGGCAAGTGGCTTGGGGTTCTAACTTAATGGTAACCTCAGTACCATACTAGGTTCTAAAAAACAAGCATGACCAATTAGCAGAAAGGTATTCTCCTAATTTTGCTGTGAAATCTCTAGATAGGCAAATAGAAAAGTGTGGAGGTAAGTCAACTATGTACATATCCTAAGGTATTACAAAATTAGGACAATCATGCAAGGTCAAACCAATATCTTTGACCAATCTAACTGACTTAACTGTTGTTACATCTAACTATACAACTCTACAAACGGGCTCATAAATTAGACCAAGTTTATCTACAAGGTCTTTGGGCATAATTGAACTATTGGCTCCTGAGTCTATCAAGCAATTGTGGACTAGATGGTTGCCAATTATTAATGTTCCAGAAAATGGAGGAGGCTTTGGTATTTGGATTGGTTGATTATTCTTAACTGGGGTGTCATTAGCTAATGCAACTATGGGCTGATCTTTTTGAGCCTCATTAGTCAAGGAAAGATTATCCAATTTGTCTCTCAACAATTCCTTTTGTCTAGGAATTTGCAATGCATCTATCATTGTCATGGAAATAGTGGTTTTTACCATAGATTCAACAATATTAAATGGAAGACCACTAACCTTTTGTTGTAAATTTGGAAAATGAGTCTCTTGATGAGCTGGTTTTAATTGAGATTGAACTTTATGTTGTTCTTTAGGTGCTGCAGGCTGTCCTCTTGGTAAAATCTACACATTCTAGACAGGTGGAGGTGTACTAACAGCTTGCTGACTTGTAGAAGCTTGTTGTTTTCATTTATTTGGCTATTGTCTAGATTTATTTTGTTGTTGTCCATTATTTACAACTTGTTGTTGATTTTTCGCATGTTGTTGTCCAATATCAATAGCATGTTTTTTTTACCTTGTATTTTCTGCAATAGGTGAAAACGGTCTATTTTGTGCTTGCAGATGATTAACTCCACAAAATTCCTCACCCTGCCAATTCATCATAGCCACCTCGGGACCTTCTGGTTCCTCATTTATACCTTCATCTTGATAAGTCATGTTATTCTGAGCCATCAAAGTTTGTGATTGAGCATTCATTGCATTTTGGCATGATACTTGATTATGGGGTTTATGGCAAGGAAAACACTATTGTTGTGCCATATTGTTCTGAGTAGGAACAATTTCTTTAGAATTTCTAGTAGTATTCTGATTATACTTCTGGTTTTGCCTATTGTTGTAGTTTCTCCTTTAATTTCGATCATCAATTTGGTAGTTAGGCCTATTGGGTTTATAAGGAGCCTGATATGGGGCTTGATACCTTTGATTTTGGTTCTAATTTTTCTTGATGTTCACCAATTCATTGCCAAAATTTTGCATAGTCTGCTGGATTAGTTGAGTTGCTTCAATATTCTTTATAAACATCTCTTGTAAAGTCTATAGTTGCTTTGATGAGTCTGCTACAACACTATTTTCAACATAATTTTGAAAAACTAGTGCTAGAACAACAGGTATTGAAGCTATAGGGGTACTTGTAAAGGTGTCAGTGGTTGTATATCAGGAAAATAGGCATAGGAGGCCTAGGGGCAATTTTATTAGCTTGTATAAGGCTATTTTCTATTCTAATAGATATATCATAAGTTGCTGGTAATGTAACCCCACCCATAGATTGAATCATAACAACAATATTGCTATTTAAAGCTCTCAAATAATATAAAAATGTATGTTCAGGAGAGGGTTTTACCATTGTAGGAATTCTATTCCAGGTTCGCTCAAAATGGTTATGAAAATCAGTCATCTGCTCTTGAGGTGCTCTCTTAATAGTGGTCATCTGCTCAACCAATTATAGGTGATCTGATTTATCTACAAACTACTTTGTTAGCTTGTCACTCAAATCATCCCAAATAGTAACTGAAATAATTTGCAAACCTCTGAACCATTGTAGTGCTTTGCCTTTGAATGATGCTTACAGTAGCCCAAGTGCTATGTTCTCTTGGGTTATATGGTGAACTACACATAGAGATGCTATATCTCTTATGTGCTCTATGGGTGTAATGCAGTCTTCACCAGTGAAACTAGGAAGACTCTTCAGAGTTGCTCCTAGTATAGGATCATGTAGGGTCAAATTCAAAGGGCTGCCTCCATTGAAGGGTACAAAAGCATGTTCTCTTGGTATAGCTATTGCAAATACTGGAGGATTTACTGGTGGAATCTGGGTAATAGATGTTTGAAATGAAGTAGTTACAAAAAGAGGATTTATGTGGGTAGCAAAATTGGGCTAAGAATTGCTAGGTGGAGGAGATGAATTAGACAAAAAATTAGAATCTAGAGTTTCAAGAAAAACTTCAACTGACAAACTTTTTGGAAACTCAACTGATGAATTTGTTGCTTTTTCTATCTTTTTCATTGTCCTTGACCTTCTCTGTGATGGTAGTAGCTCAATATGCTCAACTGGATCCTTGCTATGTCTGGTTTGATACTTTTTCATATGCTGTTAAGACCTGTTCTGCACATAAAACCAAAAAATAGAGTTGCCGGGTACTTAGAAAAAATAACCTCAATAGGCTGAAATGCTACAGCCAATACCAAAACAACAACAAAAATGGATTTTATTTGAGCTCTGATAGCTCAAATGTGTCCCATCAGGCATGCCAAAAATTGTTGTTGTGTGTGTGAAAAGTGGACTTGTATCTGTATCTAGAATGCACAACACTTCAATTAAGTCATTAGATGCATGGTTAGACAGATATAAGCATGAATAATAAAACCATAACAAATTGACCCGTTGCCTTCTAAAAGATGTGAGTATAAGATTGCTCTCAGATTTGTATAAGCAATACCAGTGACCAAACTACACCAAGATGAAGGATTTAATCTATATGAGCATGATATTTAAGCTAAATGGATGCAAGATTAATCTAACATTATTTAAGAAATATATATTAATATTTAGGCTAAATGATTTAAGCAATATGAAGTAACTAATATGCAATATCTCAATGCAAATTCTCAATGAACCTAGAGCAAAAACAACATAATAACAATATATTCTCTAGGATTTTTGAATGAGAGACGAGAGGCTGAATTTATAGAAAATTCAGAAAGAAACTAAAGGCTGAGATCAAATGATGATGAGCGGTCAATATTTTTCAAGAGGAAGCACAATCTAGGTGAATTGATGTGATTGGATGCTTTTCTTAGTTTTAAAGGAAATTGAACTAAAATTAAGATAAAATCAGGAAAAAACTGATTTATTCTCTATTTCATTCAATTTTAATATTTAATTGTTTTAATTGCTTTCTTTGAGATTATTTATCAATTTTTAATTTTATTTTCAAGATTATCTCCAATTGATTTCTTTTCTCAAATTTTTAATTCTTTTTTTGTCAATTAATTCCTTTTTTTATCTGTTTCCTTTTTTGAAGATTTGTGCTCATAATTTCCAATTCCTCTTTCTTGATTTGTTTTCTTTTATGAAGATTTATGGTAATTTTTATTTATTTTTGAAATTAATTCCTCTTTTTGATGATTTAGTGGCAAATTGATTTATTTAATTAAATATGCAAAAGATATTTAATAAAATAAATAAGATAATTGTTTAAAATGATTTACTTGGAATGATTTAATTAATTAAATAAATATTTAATTAATATTGAGTTAATGATTTGCCATGTGACTTTTGATGATTTTAGAAATTACTTGTGTGCTCAAGATTTATTGAATTCCCTTTGGTTAGGACCTTGGTGATGTTGTCGAGATTAGGGGCTCATGGTTTAGATGACCATTTTTAGGGTATTACATTTGCCCCTCTTTGAATTAATGTGCGAGTAGCGTGTTGGTTTAAAGAATAGTTGATGTCTAGGAGATACTAGTTCTGAACTTGATTGATCATGAACTAGATGAAAAGCAAGGTATTCAACTTGTTTTGAAGCAATGAAGTTGAACAAAGTTGATTAAAGCAATACCGATCCCGAACTTGATTGAACTAGGAACGATAGAGAGCAAAGATACCGAACTTGAACTTGATTGATCAAGAAGCGGTTCTTACTGATCTAGAACTTGATTGAACTAGACACAGTGAACGAAGATAAAATTGATCTTGAACTTGATTGATCAAGATACGATGAGCAAATATAAACTATCTATCTTGATTCGATGCGATGAAATTGAACACCTACTTAGATTGAGTGTGATCAAAGATACTCTTTCAACCCTTGATTGAGTTTAAATGAATAATTAGCTTGATGAAAAGTGATGAAACTGATTAGCATTAAGAGATTGATTCAGACGAAGACAAATATCAGCTTGATATGAAGCGATGAAACTGATATGCCCCTACGGATTGATTTGATTCAGATGATCAAGAGATCTCAACATGATATAAAGTGATGAAGTTGAGATGCCCCTAATGATGAGGTCTTATTTGATTTTCTTTAGTTGAAAAGATTTTTTTTTTTGCTCGACTTTTGATGAAGCTTTGAAAATTTTCTCAACATTGAAGATGTGAGGTCATAAGGTCACGAGTATGCCCCCTCGGGAGTGAAATTGAAAGATAGCGAGGGTACATGATTATAGGCAATTGCTTAGCGATGATAATGAATTGAGCACAAATGATTCAGAGGAATTTTTGAAGATTAAGCGTGATGAGAAAAGTGAGCGAAAAGTTGATTTGTAGAATAAATTGAGATTCAGCGTTGATTTACGAGAAATTGAGCTCAAATTGGAGAAAGAGTGAGAATTTAATGAAAAGTGCTAAGTGGTCCAAATTTGATGAAATTGACTAGTAGAATGATCTTGAATTTCGATTTCGATCCCGAAAAGGGAATCAGGATGGGGAAATTAGCTAAGGGTACAATTTTCATGTCCATCAGAGCAAGTTGAAAAATTAGGGTTTTGGCTATATATGGGTAAAATGTGTCATTTTCAATTAATTTTAACCCTCCAAATTTGAAAATTCAAAAAGCCTTTTGTGAAGAAAAATGGTGGTTCCCACTCGTATGCATCTATTCAAGCGCCAAAGATGACATAATCGACATTGAAACTATGAGCCAGCAGTAAGTGATCAATCTTAAGCCCGTTGATCATTTTAATTTTGAATTTTTTTGTTGATTTTTCAAGATTTTTGATATGTTGAAGTCGAGCATTCTCATTTTGTCATGCAAGATAGGATCTTGTCTCGTACAATAAACTGTTAAACTTTGTTTTGTCGTTTAGAGTCATTAGTTTTGTCATTCTAACCCCACCCTTCTATCATATGAAAACATTCATAAGAGACCATTTTGTCATCCATAGTCTAATCTTTTGTCTTATGGGAGTCTTTTGTCGTACGGGGCCTAGTCCTGATTTGTATGAGTTGCTACCCTTCTATGTTTTGTCATTTGGAAAATAGTGAGCATGTTTGAAGGACTAAACTTGAAATTTTGATTTTGCAATTGACGTAGTTGGATTTTTGTGATGTTTTACTTCTCTTGTAGGCTTATTAGGATGTTTTTTGATGCTTCCTTGTTTGATTTTTGCAGGTTCAATTGCCTCATGTTCTCTTTAGGTGTATTTATCCACCTACGATGACCTTAGTTAGACAACTTTTAGAGGTTGAGCAGGCACATATTGATTTGTGTGATTTGACACACCTTCTTAGGTTACCAGATATCCGTGTGAATCATGGTATGCTCACATTATTAGTTGATGATCTCATTCAGAGCATAATACCTTTGATTTGCCAGTTGGGGAGATGACCATCACTCCTAAGGATGTTTATAGGATTCTCCGTATTCCTTTCGCCGAGGGTAGGGTGGATTATGATGCAACACAACTTCCTAAATTGTAGGCGGTTAGGTATGTATTCAGGGATCCTGATATCTTGACACGTGCCATCAGTTGGGATGTCATGATGAGCAGGTATAGTGAGGAGTTTCCTCTTGCTTGTGTTCTAGCAGATTTTATTGGCTACTTTCTGATGCCAGATAGGGGACAACAGGGATTCCAGTGTGGATGGGGAAGGATGCTAGAGAGGTTGATGGAGACCCCTCAGAGACTAGGTTGGGGTTCATGTATATTAGCACACATTTATCGCAAGATGCATGAGATTGTGTACAGAGAGGGGAAGAGCATGGCTGTAGATATCTTGATTTTACAGGTATGGGCTTGGGAGAACCTCCCAGTATGCCGACCGATTGTAGATGATAGTAGAGAGCTTGGTCAGCCAATTGTGTATAGGTATTCAGGTTATGTTACACAGCCCCATCTGGGCAAGACCGATTTTTGGAGACAACAGCTGGATGAGTTGATAGTTGTTGTATGGAGACCTTACAGGAGCATAGAGCCATGGGATGACTGGAGGATATTATGTAGGGATCTTTTTGTTACATGCCCACTCTTTGGTAGATCGTAGACTGTAGTGGAGCGATTTGTGGTATCTCAAGTGATGAGGCAATATGGTAGGCCTTAGGGGATCTCGCAGGAGTACACAACATACATGAGATATGTTGATGAGGAGAGGCGGGGATGGTCACCAAGGTTATCATACACCCTGAGTATGCAGGAGTTGACTGGATTTCATAGACTCCAATGGGATTACATGGATGATGTTGTGGATGTGGGGGCATTGCCCCAGTACAAGGATTGGTTCCAGCAACATCCATTCCCTAGATTCACAGATCTAACTGAGCAAGCTCCTCATATAAAGTAGGTAGAGGATGATGCCCTTGTATAGGGACAAAGATAGGGCCAAAGATAGGGATAGGGATAAAGAGCTGAGGCTCTGAGGCAGGCAGGTGTTGATCCTGGCACTAGCAGCAGTAGGATACTAGCTAGTGGTAGGCAGTAGAGAGGAGAGAGTGGATCCCTAGGGATTGTTGGAGTGAGGATTTGTGGAGGGAGGGTGTTGAATGGTGGAGGAGAGGAGGAGAGAGCAGTGTCCAGATAGGTCTAAAAGAGGAGAAGGGAGCAAGGTGGAGCTAGAGGTGGAGATGGAGGTGGAGAGCTTGTGAGAGAGAAGGGGGCTGATGCAACATGGTTGATGAGAGCACATCTACCAAATTTGCAGTCACAGTTGACAATGGTGCACACTGAGCTGGTGTAGCGAGACCAACAGCTAGTAGATCATCAGGTCTTAGAGATGAGAGTAGAGAGGAGGGTAGAGACAGATGCTTTGCGGCAGGAGGTTTTGCACCAGACCAGTCTGACAACTTATTGCATTGCAGCTTACAGTGCAGTTGTTCCTATAGCATAGCAAGTGGTATCATACTCACAATATATGGCACGATCAGAGGGAGCTCAAGCACCTTGTCAGGATCCTAGTCAGTAAGCTTTGCCTCCTCCACTAGGTGATGAGGGAGAGGTCGAGAGCTAGATATTCTTTTTGTAGCTTTCATATTTTTTTCTGGACACACCCATTTTTTGTATCCTATACGATTCTTTCTCCGATGGGAGTTTGTATATGTCATTTGACATCATTTTATACTCTGAGACTTTATACAATATATATATATATATATATATATATATATATATATATATATATATATATACGAGATTTGATTTGACTTCATCATACTTGTGTTGATTCGATTATAAGATGCTTTCTATATGCTTTAATCTATATGTATGCATTTCTTATTTAGCATGAATGTATGTAAGGCAAATGAATATGAATGTCTATTTTTGTTTCTTTTCATATGCAAATAAATGATGAATGAGAATAAGTAATGAGCAAAGCAATATTTTTTTAAATGTTTCTATGCAATAAGGTGAATGCGAATGAGTAATAATGAAATGTATGGATCTATATAAGATGTTTATGTATGCAACTAACATCTCAAAAAACAAGTACTCGATCGGAGAAATGATGAAAAATAGATCACTTAGCTAAGAAATGATGATGCTTCCAACTCTCATTCAAAAAATTAAAGAGATCATTATTACCATATAGAAGTCACTCTAAATTCATGAGATATAGAATGAAATGCAAGATGAGATGCAACTGAAACCTAGTCAGTAGATTTTGAAAAGCTTAATTTTCATCATTAAGCATTTTACAACCACAACAAGCAGATTAGAGTTCCTTTCTTTTCATGTGCAATATTAATTATCTTGTCTGCAATGACCCTTTTTCATTCATATCCTTGGATAGATTTCATAGGGACCTAGATTGCATGACAAAGAAATTCCCTCAAAATAGACAAAGAAATGATGGGAACCTCCCTGTATCATTCAAATAAGCAGAGTCGAGGTATGTGTGGAAATTTTACCTTAATGTGAAGGCACTTGTCACAGACACCCAGCCAATTAGATGTTTTCTGATCATCAAAATCATTCCTACAAGTAGAAAACAAAGAAAATATTATGCCCCCAATCCTTGCTCCTCTTAGTCAAGATAGACTTCCTTGAGTTACTCAGAGGGATAATAATTGAAAACTAATATAAAAGACAACACACAGAAAATTTCATGCATATCTCAAATAGTTTAGTGATTGTTTTCAATTTTGTTTTTCTTGTGTACTAAGTGATAAAAACTCTTCAATAGTTAGGAGATAAGTGACTGACTTCAGATTATATGACCTGACACCACTGATGAAAAGATGACCTAGTTTATACTGCTTAGGACATGTAAATTGCTCATTCGATTACCCTAAGACTAGGAAATTGATTAGTTTCAAGACATGAGGGTTCCAACAAACCAAGATGTCACAAAAGTGACTCAAATATGTACAAGTGAAAGCAAGAATGCATGAAAGTGGGAAAACCAATGTTGCGTTGATAGATGGAGTGCTTGAGTACAAGAGGCACCTATTTTCCAGGTTTTCACCTACTTGGCAGAGATTCATTTTTTTTATACCAAGGTTCCTGTTCTCCAGGTTTCACCAGGGCATTTTCTCCCTTTTCCCCTTTTTTTTTCTTTTTTTTAAAAAATAAAAATAAAAATTCTTCAAGACTATTTTTTGATTTTTAGGATTTCTTCAGGACTTTTTAGCTACATAGGTTGCTAGAGCAGAGAACATTTAGGTGAATAATTTCTTCAGGTGGATGGTGTTGATTGGTTCAAGGGGTTCTTCTCCTTCTGATGTTGAGAGTTGATAGGCACCAAAACCAAAAACTATAGTAACGATGTAGGGACCCAGCCAGTTGGGTTCAAACTTCCCTTTGTTGTCTCAAAACTGTTGATTCTTAGGATTTTCTCTCAGAACAAGGTCACCAACCTAAAATTCTTGTTGTCGAACCTTTTTGTTATAACCTCTAGATATTCTCTTTTCATATGCTCTTAGATGATCAAACACCACTTGTCGACATTCATCCAGCAATTCGAGTTCTTACAATCTAGCTATTCTATAGCCTTCATCAGTAACAAGACCTTGCAAAGAAACTCTTAGAGATGATATTTCCACTTCAATAGGTAATACTGCTTTAGACCCATATACCAAAGAAAAAGGTGTAGCCATAGTAGGTATACTGATACTTGTTCTATAAGCCCACAGGGTAGGATTGAGCTACAGATGCCAATCCTTTCCAGATTTATTGACTGTCTTATGTAAGATAGTCAACAGATTCTTGTTAGATGCTTTGTCTTGTTCGTTACCTTGAGGGTAGTATGCAGATGACCAGTGTTGTTTTATTTTGAATTTTTCACAAAGTTCATTTAGATATTTGTTCTTGAACTATCCTCCATTGTTAGTTATAATGGATGAAGGTATACCATACCTGCAGATGATATAATTAAGAATAAATAGAGCTACTTGTTTACTGGTTGCTTTGATGAGTGGAACCGCTTCTACCCACTTAGTGAAGTACTCAGTGGTAGTGATAATAAATTTATGTCCGTTAGATGATGCAGGATATATTTGGCCAATTAGATCAAACACCCACTTTTGAAAGGGCTAGTGTGTCACAAAGGGTATGAGATCCCTTGCTGGAGCATGGATAAGGTGCCCATGTAGTTGACACTTTTCACATGTTTTAGAAAACTTTATAGCTTCTTTATCCATGTCTGGCCAATAGTAGCCAACCCTTAGTAATTTTCATGCTAAAGTTAGATCGTTTGAATGGGATCCACAAACACCTTCATGAACCTCAGATAATGCATGTTGGGACTCCTTAGTTTCTAGACATCTAAGTAAAGTATTATCTAAACCTTGCCTAAATAGGTCATTAGAAATGATGACGTACCATGACGCTTTTCGGGTTAGGTTCCTTTTTTTATTTCGGGAAATATTAGCAGGGACAACTTGGTCATGTAGATAGGAGTAAATGTGGCTATAATGAGATGAGTCATGTCCAATAATAGAATAGACCATCTGGGACTCAAAAGAATCATAGGCAGGATAATGTAACTCTTCCACAAGGAATTTAGAGTGAAAATTAGATTCTTGTAGTTGTGGTATAGATGCCAAAGTGGCCATTGCATCCGCTACTCTATTTGTTGATCTAGGGATCTGCTGAAATAATACGAAGGTAAAGTATTTCTTGAGATCATCCACCATTCTCTTATAAGGAATTAGTTTCTAATCTCTTGTCTGATATAGATCATTGATTTGGTTGATAATGAGTTGAGAATATCCATAGATGTGTAATACAACAATCTTCCACTCGATGGCCAGCTTGATTCCATTTACCAAAGCTTCATATTCTGTAATGTTGTTTGTGTAAGGGAAGAGAATCTTGTAAGCTTTTAGAATTGAATATTTTTTAGGAGTAATAAAAAGTATTCCAACACCAGAACCATGCTGAGTGAAAGACCCATCAAAGAACATCTTTCATGATTGTTGAGTAAGGTGCATGATTGATTCATCTGAAAATTCTATATTGAGAGGTTGACTATCTTCAAGTGGAGCATCAGCAAGTTGGTTTGCAATAACCTATCCTTTGATGGCTTTGCATTCCTCATATTCAATATCAAATTCCATAATAACCATGACCCATTTAGCCAGTCTTCCTGTAAGTGTTGCTTTACTGAGAAGATATTTGAGTAGATCAATCTTAGCTACTAGCTTAATAGAGTGTTCCAATATGTAGTGTCTCAATTTTGTGATGCAAAGACCAATGCCAAGCATGCTTTTTCTATTATAGTGTATTTCATTTCATAAGACACCAATGTTCTACTGATGTAATATATAGCTCTCTCTTTTTTATTTTCATCCTGTCATGTCAGAAGTGCTCCCAATGAAGTATCTATAGCTGATATGTATAGAATCAATGTCCTACCTTGAATTGGTGACATTAATATGGGTGGATTAAAAATATAATCTTTGATTTGTTTTAAATGTTGTTCATAATCTTAGTCCTAGTTGTATTGAACTCCTTTCCTTAATACCTTTGTGAAAGGTTGAGCTTTGTCTGCTAGCTGAGATATAAAGCACCTTATTGACTGAAGACAACCCTGTAAACTTCTCATTTGACTAATATTCTTGGGAGAAGGCATTTCCATTATAGCTTGGACCTTTTCAGGGTCAACCTCAATTCCTTTTTTTGAAATTATGTAACCAAGCAATTTTCCTGATGTTACTCCAAATGCACACTTTTTAGGATTTAACCGAAGCTTGAATCTTTCCATTCTATCTAGTATGAGGCCTAGTTCTTGAATATGCATAGGTCTCTTCATGGTTTGTACTAGGGTGTCATCAACACAATCTTCCATTTTCTTATGCATCATATTGTGGAAGATAGTGGTTACTACTCTTTGGTAAGTTGCTCTTGTGTTCTTTAGCCCAAATGGCATAACATTCCAGGAAAAGGTTCCCCATGCACATGTGAAAGATGTCTTTTCTTGATCTTTAGGCATTATCTTGACCTGATTGTAACCAGAGAATCCATCTATTAATGAATACATCTCATATCCAGCAATCATAGCTACTATCATGTCAATGTTGGGCAATTGAAAATTGTCTTTTGAGCATGTTTTGTTTAGATCCCTGAAGTCTGTGCAAACTCTAATAGATTTGTCTACCTTTGACACAGGTACTATGTTTGATATACATTCTGTGTAGTCTATAGATCTGATAAATCCAACTTTTAGCAATTTTTTTAGTTCAGCCTTGACTAGCAGTGCACATGAGGATGCATCTTACAAAGTTTTTGCTTGACTGGTTTGACTCCTAGTGTAATAGAGAGATGATGCATGATGAGATCAGGATCTAGTCCTGGCATATCTGAGTATGTCCATGCAAAGTTGATCTTCTTCTCTAAAAAAAGGTTGCTGAAATCTTTTAACTCTTCTATTGATAGTGATTGAGCTAAATGAATGATATATGGCGTTTGTTGACTCCCAATGTTCATTGGCTAAGTTGGCTCAATCAATATAGAAGACCTCTCCTAGAAATGACTTGGTAGTATATCAAGTATCTCACCTTCAGGCGCCTCAGAGAGGTTTTCACCCTTAGGTACATCCTTGATTTTTATTATTTTTTATTCTGACACCACCACAATGTGGTTTTTGCCATCAGATCTTTTATTTTTCTTTTTTTGATTTTTATGACTGAGACACTTGATGCTTGTTTCAGTCATTTTCTCACTTTTCTCACTGGTGGAAGAGTTAATTAGTTCCACTGCATTATGATAGTAGGCTAGTGTGTAGTCATTGGCGCAGGTGGGTATATTCAAGGGTTGGTTATAAAGAGTATAATCAATCAGTTCAGGATGTATTAAGGATAAGGTTTGAACAAGCTCAAGGGAGCTCATGATACTATCATCATGGCTTCAGATAGACCAATCAATTTCTAGAAGACTACCTTGTGTATGTGTCTTGAGACCAGGAAGAGTTACAACATGATTAGCGAAATTCATGTTAGTATTTATTGGACCTAACCCAACCGGCCTACTTCTAGCATCGTCACCTACTTCAGACTAGACTACATACCATGGTGTGATAGTAATAGGGTCAATAGACAACATCTTAATATTCACGACAGAGTAGTCATAATGCATTGTTGAATAGTTGTTGTTATAAATAGAGCTCCTATTTGTGTTATCAGAGTCATAAGATGAAATTTCTAACTCATTTTCAAGTGGCTTAGTAAAAGTATATATAGTATCAATACCTACATCTTTGATGCTGCAAGTTCCTTCATGATTTGATTCATTGATCACTTGTATTTGACACACTTGTGGACATAACCTTGATGGTTTTGTTGATCCCTGTTGTCTGTTCCATTAAGTTTCCTTTGGACTGATGACTAGTTCTATTTTTGTAGCTTCTAATTCTTCTTTTGTAGTTCAATACCTAATTTGTCCTATCTCATTAGAGGGAGGGTTAGTAGGTGAAGAAATTGCTTGTGTCCTTTCTTCCTCCAACTATTGTTCATAGTCTTCTTGTCTTTTTAGTCTGATTTCTTTTATTTTCCTTTGCATTTTTAGGCGTATCAGCTCTTATGTGTCATCTGTGATATCACTGGATTCTTTGGGGGTTCCTATAGTAGATGTATCTGAGAGATGGTCTGGACCACATTCATACTCATTTGAATCAGTCTCTGAATCATCTACTTGTTGTCTACCAGTTTATGTGACCTGAATGTTCAGTGGTGCAAACAATTCTCTGATTCTGTATACTTCATCTCTCATATCCTTTGGGACTTCTACTTTTTGTGGTATTATAGCTGATATAATTGGAACTTGATTACCATATGTTTCCTCTCTCTAGGTTGGTAATTCTTTTTGTTCATTGTCACACTCTTTCTAAGTTTGTTGAGTATTAATTTCTTGTGTTGTTAAAGGTAGTACCTTTTTCTTCCACTTAAGTTGATGGTGGGACGTGTGCTTCTGATTTGATGACTTTCTTGGATCATATCCCAATCCAGCTTTATCATTGACAGACTTAGTTTGTAACTCAATAGGTTCAATAATACCTTCTTGATGCTTGCCTAGAGGAGAGGTACCTGAATATCCCATGTGTTGAAGCATCTTATAGCTTGAACCATATTGTGTCGGGGAAATCTCACAATGTCATATTTCTGTGTTTGCACTATCTTCTTTGAAAAGCGTTTTGAGAACATCATCCTCTTCTATTTCATCTGCAAGAGAAGTAGATAATGTTATAAAGAGACCATCATAAATGACTTTTAGAGTTGAATTGTGTGACTTCATAAGCTTTGATGGTTTTCTCGACTATCTTGGTGATGGAGGAAGAGACATTAGTGAGAGTATAGGCTCTATCTTGTAGCCATCTATGCCAGTGTTTGTGATTTTCAATTTCTTTTCTAAATGTTTTAGCAAAGATTCCAAACTTTCAGCTATAGAGGCTGCTCTATTATGAGGAACAAAAGCATCAACACTTTGTGTTAATGCATTGCAGGTATAGCTTGTATCAGCAAGAATACTGAATTCAACTCCATTATAAAGAAATTTCAAGCACTGATGATACGTAAATGGTACTACTTTCATTTCATGAATCCATGGCCTACCCAATAAGATGTTGTATGAAAGGTGAAGATCAAGGACCTGAAAAATGAGATCTCTTTCTACAGGTCCTACCCTGATTGGTAATAGTACCAAACCTTTAGAGGTTCTTTCTTCTTCATCATAAGCCTTGATTGTTATTTTCTTTGTTGGATCAATAACATTTTCAGAATATCCCAATTGTTTCAGTATATTGCAGGTACAAATATTCAACCCTGCACCTCCATCTATCAAAACATGTTTAACTTGGTGTTTATGGATCATATCTTCAATGTGTAATGGTTGGTAATGCGGGTGACTCAATGATTTATCATCTTCTTTAGAGAAAGTGAGGTAATGAGGTGAAGTCAGGTGACCCACCATAGATTGAAACTGATCTATGTCTAAATCTTTAGGGACACTAGTGGTGAGCAAAGCCTTGTCCAGGATCTCTCTATGAGAAGAAGAGATCTTAAGCAGTTCCAAAATGGAGATTTGGGCATTAGTTCTCTTCAATTGTTCGACAATACTATAGCTAGGAGAAGATGATGAAGCTAACTATTTTGATTTGGCCATGATTGTGTCTGTTTGTCTATTTGGAGGGATCGGTAGGTTTGATGTTGCTTGATCAAAAGTTGAGGAACTAGCTCCTTGGAGAGTAACCTTCTTTTGAGTGCAAGTCACATCATTAGTATTTTGTGCTTGATTTTGTTTATCCTATATTATGATCACATTACAATATTCAGGTTGGGAAGATTCAATCATGTTGATCATGTTATCATTGTTAGTGTAGGTATAATTGACTCTAGCTCCTCCATTGGCTTTTGAGGAATCTCCTTGTTCATAAGTTGGTAAGGGATCTTTAAAGGCCTTATGATCAGCATTAGTCGCATCATTTCCAACAATGATATTGCTAGCATTAATTAGATCTTGGATTTGATGAATACTAAGAGGGGGGGGTGAATTAGTATGCCAAAAATCTTTGTACCTAAACACTTTGCTAGACTAACAATAAATCGGTAGAACAATTTAGCAGACAAACTAGTTAGCGCACATGCAAACCAAATAGCAAATAATGCATTCACCCACAGAAGCACAAACACCATAACACAAGATATTTTGACTTGGAAACCCAAATGGGAAAAACCACGGTGAGATGGAACTCACAAGTAACTATCTGTAGAATAGGAACCAGACCAGTTAAGGTCATACAATATTCTTTACCAGAACAGATCCTGTTAGGAATCTCAATCTCTGTTAGGAGATAAGTCTGATTAAAAACTACCTTTCTAGAGGATTTTAGATCCACAGATGTGAACCAATTTGTTAGAGGATTTAAAAAAGTCTTTTAGGCCTACCCGGTTAAGGGCTTCAGACTTGTCAAAGATGTAAGTAATCAACAAGTGAGTGATCTAGCTAATAGCACAGATTGCTTGGTTGGATCCTTGATAGCACGTTCCTAATGAATTTGAGCATTACTTGAGTCTTCTACTCATTAACACTCTCTAACTCATTCACCACCTTAAACCCTAGCAACAACCTAAAACCCTAGACATGATGTCCTTTTAAAGGAATCTGATTTCATGTCGGTCCAATAGGTTTACAATACAATTTCCTAGGTTCAATGCATCTAGACATATTCTGTAACACAAAAAAAAGGACCATTGAAGTGTCGGCACCATCAAATAATCGGTGGATGGTAACTCATCATAGAGTATTACCGATTCATACAAAATACTAGTTTAAGAAAAATACCAGTTGCTGGTTTGACAAAATGAAGACTGGGAAACATGTGTTTTGCTGCTTTGATCCTTTGTACCGCTTGAGATCCTCAAACCACTTGGGGTTAGCATACCGCTTCAGATTGGTAAACACTTTCCGCAAAACACCAATAGTCTAAGGACTAAAATGCATCATACCAGTTGGGAACAATTGCTGGTTGAGCATAACTCATACATATAAAAGTGATCTCAATGCAAGTGTGTGTCCATCAATGACAATCACAACATAATCATCAAAAATGCCAACAATCTCCCCCTTTGGCATTGATGGCAACACTTAGGAAATTTTGACATCTAAGTGTTTTACAACAAAAATATGCCATAATCAAAATTACTCCCCCTAAGCATATACACTATCCCTTTTGTAGAAAATACAATGTATACTACAGAAATAACATGAAAGTATACATCAAAACATTCAAAATTTATACTTCTCCCCCTTTTCCAACAATGACAAAAATAATATTACAGACTAACCCATGTTTCATTAAAATAATGTGTTTATGACACTAAAGAATAAAACTTGTCAAAAACTGATTTAAAGTCCTGGAAAAATTGTTTCATAGATAAGGACCAGGACTTAAGTAGGGAGGTAGCCACTTCCTTCTCTATCTGCATCTGGAAGACCTGTTCTTCCATGGCATCTAATGTGCTCATCTCTTGAGTCACCGTTAAGGCATTTGGATTTAGATAACATTTCTGAAGTATCTACAGGCGAGGGAGTAGAACCAGTTGGAGTTCCTGCAAATCTTGAGTCCAGTTGCTGATTTCCAACTCTATTTTGGTAGACTGGATGTGAAACTGGTGAACGGTTTGCCCATAAGTTGTAAAGGAGTCATATAACAACTTGAAGGTGCTCATATATAACTGCAAGTCAGTTTGTAGCTTTTGCTTGTGTACAAGCACATCATTATAAAAGAGATGGGGTTGGCAAATCTTACTCAGTAGTAGATTCCTCTCATCCAGAGCATTCCTTATGTCTTATTGTTCTTTTTGCAGTTCAGACTAGAGCTCATTAAGTCTCTTCACCAAGGCAATGTTGAGAGCCTTTTGATGTTCTTTCTTAGCATTTACCTCTGCTACCTCTTCTAGGCTCTGCACCTGATCATCCACTACTATGCATAGGAGCCTCAATTGTGCCAATGATGAGTTAGTACTAGGGAGGTTTGTGTTGGGTAACAAACTGGTAAGAGTGTCCACCATAGCTTGGATCACATATTCCTCCTTCTTCCTTAACACTTCAAGGCATTCTTGAGCAACCTTAATACTCTGTAGCAGCTCCATTTTGTTTATAGACTGGAGGTCAATAGGACTGGTAAGGTCAGCCAGTTTGGCTTGACTACCGGTTGTCTTTGGAGTCTCTATATGCTTGCTCTTTGTCGCTTCTCCTTCCTTGTCCTCCTTTGCCTTCTTCTTCTCCGCTTCTTTTCTCTTTTCCTCTTCCTTATCCTCCTCTGCCTTCTTCTTCTCTTCTTCCTTCCTCTTCTCCTTTTCCTTTTCTTCCTCTACCTTCTCCTTTTCTACTTCCTTTCTCTTCTCCTCTTCCTTTCTCTTCTCCTCTTCCTTTCTTTTCTTCTCATCCTCTTTTCTCTTTTCTTCCTATTTCCATTTCTCCTCATCTTCTTCCTTTTTCTTCTTCTATTCCTTATCCTCTTCTTCTTTCTTCTTCTTTTCATCTTCTTGTTTCTTTTTCTCTTCTTCCTCTTCTCTTCTTTTCTCCACTTCCTTTTTTCTCTCCTCCTCTTCATCCTTCTTCTTCTTGTCCTCTTCCTTTTTCTCTTCTACCTCTTCTTGTTTGTCCATAGCTTGCTTTTCAACCTGTTCAGCCTGCTTCTCTTGTCCTGTTGCTTCAGATGGTGTGTCCTGCACAACATCTTCTACATCCAGAGCATCAACATCAATAGTGTCTGTTGGTTCAACAACCGGGTTTCCCTCAGTATCAAAGACTTTATCCAGTTTAGTTATTGCCAGTTCTTGCTTAGCCTTCCTATTGGCTTCAGCCACCTGATGCATCTTAAGAGCTTCTAGAGCAAGAGTGTGTGTATTCTTGATCACTTCTTGACTCTTTCCTTCCAGCAACAAGAGTCTTCTTCTTCTCATGAAGAAGAGGACTTTGTATTTATTCATAACATTGAAAAGTTCTGAATTTGATACATTAGGAAAATGTTGAGCAAAAATTATCTCTCTCATTTCCTATTCTTTTTCTATGGCAATGCACCATTTATCATCGTCTAAGGAGTTATACAAAGAACCCGGTGTCTCAGATATAATTTCTGAAGGCGACCGGTCATTAACACATAAATACTTAATTATTTCTTGTTCAACTACTTCCTTTTCATCATCATTGAAATCATCAAAACAATCAATCAAATCATTGAACACTTTTCTCCTACTATTTTTGATGGTTCTTTGACAATGTGTCAAAGGTTTGTAGGAAGAAATGTCAATATTTACCAATGTCAATGATGTCAGTTCATTCTTTGTCTTTTTCCTTACTTGTCTTGTCTTCTTGGGTTTTTCTTAAGACACGGTTTCTTTTGAGTCCAGTGAATTATTCCTTGTCTTCCTCTTTCTCTTGAATAATTTTGTAGGTGTCGCTTCTGGTTTCTTCTTCGCAGGTGACCTCTTGGTCACTTTGGGACTGGCTGTAGTAACCGGTGCCAATGCTGAAGGCAGTGCCTTTCCTTTCTTTTCAAGAGGCTCTACAACTGGTGCAACACTTTCTAGATAGGTGTCAGTTCTCTTTGCCTTAGGATCAAGAGGTGAGGCGATTAGGGTAGAAGCATACCCATCCAGCATATCATACATCACCTCATAGCCCATAGACTCTACTTCTTCCTATCTGGGTTCAACGGCCTCCATTATGCATCCATCCACATTGATGATAAAGAAGATATCATCTTCATATTTCTTGACAGTGTCACCAGATATCCTCATCCTCAGACTCATCTTGCTTCTGAACTCATCAAAGTACTTGTTCAAAACTTTAGGGTAGCCAGTTCCAACTGCTTGTAGGCTTTCTTTGATCTACTTGGTAATCGGTTGGTCAATCTATAGGATCTAGGCTTATCATTTAGAAAATAAGGAAAATTATTGTAAGCCTTACTCCTACACACATTGGCAGTATGTCCTTCTTTAAGACAGTTAAAGCAAATAGGTTTAAACTTTTGCTTACCTTTATCCCTTGTCGCTGATTGTTTCTTTGATGCTCCAAAATTTGTACCAGAGGTCTCACCTTCCTCATGATCAGAATAACCAAGTCCATCAGTATTCTTGACAGGATTGGCAAATTCAAGCTTTTTCTCTAGCTTAATAGAACTCTTGTTGAACTTAGCAAGTATTTCCTTTGACTCAGAGAGTTCTTTGGAAATAGCAACATTTGTTTCCATTAGATTTGCATTCTCAGAGATGACAATGTTCAGTTCTCCTTGCATGTCTTCCTTTTCCACTTTTCTCGTATGGAGTTGAGCAGTTAGGGCACTGATCTCTTGCTTCAGCTTGGAGATTTCATGATCTTTATCTTTTATCAAATCTTTAGCTTTTCTCTGGTTCTCAAGCTCTTAGCGCATTTAGATAGTCAGTCCTTCCAACTCCTTTCTCAGATTGGAATTGGATTCATTCAACTTTTCTACTTCCTGGATTAGGGCTTCCATGTCCACTTCATCAGAAGAACTATTTTCAGACAGCTCCATCAAATTTTCAGCATGTTCTCTCCTTTTTTCTTGAGAGGCCTTATATTTGACCATAAGATCATCATAGGCTTGGTTAGACTGAGTGCGCTAATGAGTAAGCTCCCTCAATGTGTATTCCCCCATATCTCTTTCCAAGTGGTTAAACTTATAGAAAGGTAGGCTCTGACACTAATTGGTGAATACTAAAAGGGGGGGGTGAATTAGTATGCTAAAAATCTTTGTACTTAAACACTTTTCTAGACTAACAGTAAACTGGTAAAATAGTTTAGCAGACAAACTGGTTAGCACACATGCAAACCAAATAGCAAATAATGCATTCACCCACAAAAGCACAAACACAATAACACAAGAAATTTTGACATGGAAACCCAAATGGGAAAAACCACAGTGAGAGGGAACTCACAAGTAACTATCTGCAGAATAGGAACCAGACTGGTTAATGTCAAACCAGTTAAGGTCATACAATATTCTTTACCAGAATAGATCCTATTAGGAATCTCAATCTCTATTAGGAGATAAGTCTGATTAAAGACTACCTTACTAGAGGATTTTAGATCCATAGATGTGAACCACCTTGTTAGAGGATTTACAAAAGGCTTTTAGGCCTACCCGGTTAAGGGCTTCAGACTTGTCGAAGATGTGAGTAATCAACAAGTGAGTGATCTAGCTAATAGCATAGATTTCTTGGTTAGATCCTTGATAGCACGTTCCTAATGCATTCAAGCATTACTTTAGTCTTCTGCTCATTCACACTCTCTAACTCATTCACCACCTTAAACCCTAGCAACAACCTAAAACCCTAGACATGATGTCCTTTTAAAGGAAACTGATTTCATGTCGGTCCAATAGGTTTACAATACAATTTAATAGGTTCAATGCATCTAGAAATATTTTTTAACATGACACAAAAAGAATCATTGAAGTGTTAGCACCGTCAAACAATCGATGGATGGTAACTCATCACAAAATGTTGGTTGGTAACTCATCACAGAGTATTACTGGTTCATACAAAATACTGGTTTAAGCAAAATATCGGTTGCCGATTTGACAAAATGAAGACTGGGAAACATGTGTTCTGTCACTTTGATCCTTTTTACCACTTGAGGTCCTTGAACCGCTTGGGGTCAACATACCACTTCAGATCGGTAAACACTTTCTACAAAACACCAATAGTCTAAGGACTAAAATGCATCATACCGGTTGGGAACAATTGTTGGTTGAGCATAACTCATACATATAAAAGTGATCTCAATGCAAGTGTGTGTCCATCAATTACAATCACAACATAATCATCAAAAATGCTAGCAAGATTTCATGTCATAGTTTCATTCATTTGTTTATGTTATGTCCCTTGTTCCAATGGTAGTCACAGTATTCATTTTCTCTCCACCATTGGGTTTAATTTTTGGGTCATATGGTTTAGAATTGTCTGGAAATGTTATTAGATTATTTGCCAATAAAGTTTTAAAAGTTGATTCATATTATTCATCTAGAGGAGTAAAATCACGCTTAGGTTTTGAAATCCAAGGATTTTCTTTAAATCATTTTCTTGCTTTTTTCAGAGGATTTTCTACTACAGTTTCAGCTACCTTGAGTGCTTGTGTACCACTAGCCAAGTTAAATATTGTGGATTTTGTTTTTTCTTTGACAGTATCTACCAATCCATCATTAACAACATTTATGTTGTTATCTTTGCCATATTTCCAGTATTTGCTATTTTCTTTAGAACTAGAACCTTGTGATGTTTCTTTCCAAAGTGATGTATCTCCCTTTTTTATAAGCACATCTTCCATTCCGAGGGCATTATCTACCATTTTGTTGAATGAAGGATGTACTTGCATCTAAACACTATATTTTAATTTAGGGATTAAGTGGTTGACAAAGATATCCATCTTCTCAAGATTTGGAATAGTCCGTGAATATCTAGAGAACATATTTCTCCATCATTGGAGAAAAGTGAGAAAGGGCTCTCCTGTCTTTTGTTTGGTATTACAAAGCTCTATCATAGTGACTAGGTGATGAATGTTATAGGAGTATTGTTGTAGAAATAGTTGGATTAATTCTTAAAAAAAATTATTCCCATAGGTAGACTTGAGAACCATTTCATAGCTTGCCCCCCTAAACTTCTCGAGAAAAGGCACATGAGATATGTTTGGTTGTGCATGAGCTCCATATATAAAGCACCAAATTCTCTAATATGATCTTGAGGATCTGTATTCCCATCATATTTGTCAAACTTAGACATTTCTACTCTTGAGGGAAATGGAGGCATGTAAAGGTTTTTGTCAACTGGGAATGGGCATATTGTGTCCAGAGAATATTGTTTTGGTAATTTATCTTTGTTTTTTCAGTTTTGTGACCTTAGTTCATAATGTTTGTATTTGTTTGTTTAGCATTCCCAAGGGTGTCTCTTCCTCTTTAGTGATCAGGGCCTCCAGATTATAACCAGTAGGAATTTTGGTGCCTTACTTTGCTAATTCTAGGAAATAGTATTCTTTTTCTCTAGCCATGATGACCTTCATCATTTTTCAGAACTCTTTATCATTTTGGCACCTATGTATTTTGACCTCGGGAGGTTCAGGGATTTTAGATTCAGTTGATGAGGACTCATTGTCAATGGCATGATTTCTGAAGTTGTCATAAGTGTTTCATTTACTAGCTTGTCTTTCTTTCCTTTCTCTAGACATGGTGGGAGATAGGGGCTGACCAAAGATTGGTAAATCGTAAACTAGTATTTATGATGAGGATGGTTTATTTGGAAAGAGGTTTTCTACAAAGAATGGATTGTCATTTGATGAAAAGGGTGTTTCTTTTTCTTTGTTTGTTTTGTTGCGAGAGCTTCTGGTGTGAACAGGCATTTGCAACCAACGAGACCAAGAGCTAGATGTGTTGCAGAAGTCAAGATCAAATTGTAGCTTGTTATTATTTTAATGTAGTGATTGAGAGAAGTTACTACGATCTAGTTTGGTTTTAGGAATGATCTATCCCATGTAAGATGTTATCTAAGTTAACTTAGGTTTTGATAAGATGTTGTTTGAACTAGCTTAAAGATGATCGACAAAATCATGCAATGCAATGACAGGGGTACACTATCAAGGTTGTTTATGCTCAAGGGGATGATGACTAGCTTTATACTCATTGTAGACTGACCTAGGAAGGTTTGACTATTCTGTACTGACAAAATTAGAGATTCATACGATAGGATTTACTGAGTTAGATGACAATTTAATAGTTCCAGGACGACAATAGTTTTTTTTCGTACGAGTTGCTACCTAGTACCCTATGATAGATGGGTATATCTAGGATGACAAAAGATTTAGTGCAATTGTGTATCGTACGACATAAGATTTAGCTTCAGATGATGAATAATTAGGCTTTTTGACATAGGATATGGTGCAGGATGATAAATGGTTAGATTCATACGACTGTTAACAGGACAAACACAAAAATTCTGAGTTTTTTAATAGCTGAGTATGACAACTGAGTATGACCAATTCTGAGATAGACTGATTTTTGACTAGGATAGACTAGTTCTTTTGGACATATTTTTGACTTAGGGTAGACTAGTTCTGACATGCATAGAGTTTTTGATCACTGAGTTGTTTCTTGTTTTCTCCAATTTTGGTATTCCAGTTTTAGTTTGAGGGATAAAAACATAGAAAACACGTAGTATGAATAGTAACTCCAATCGCAACATGCAAACCCTACAGAAGTTGGCTTAGATAAGAAAACCTTTGCTTGTTGACTTAGGTACACACCCAATAGCTAATCAGAATATGGTCATTGAGTCTCACGCAATGGATTGTCAACACCGTATTAGCCGACTCCAAACGCTAATGGGGGCATGATATGGCAAGTGTCTTGGGAGAGTTACTATCTCTCTTGCACAAAGATTATCAACCTTTTGGAGGTGAATCAGGTAGCTTCTAATTTTAATTGGATCTAGTAAGGGGTCCATTTGGTGCATCGAGGTATAATCTCAATTAAGAGGTCTCCCAGCCTTGAAAACCAAGGTTCAATATACCCGAAGGTACTGAGGAGAGCTATTCCCGAGCACTGTCATTGACTTGATTTTCATCAAATCACATTTATTTTATAGTGGGTTGGAGTACTTTGTATTTAGCCATTCCCACTTAGGTCATTCCCCTCACACCGACCATAACAGCTTTAAGAGTTTTTAAGCTCCTCGAGAGGGTAGGCCTATTGAAGATGTACAAATCTCAAATAAAGAAAATGCCTCAAGGGTCTAGATTTTTTATTGTCTTAAAAGGCAAGAGAATACTCTCCTACCTCTCAAAATTTACTTAAAATATGAAATACAAATTTGTTCTTTAACCAGATAGCAATTTAGGTGCCTAAAAAATTAATTTAAAGAATACACGATGTTTGCTTGATTCTCTTTAGGCAACCTATAAAAATAATGTATCAATAGTCATGTTGTTTTTATTCTTATTCTTTGACAGGTGTATGTTTGACTGATAAATTCTTTGACAAGAGTCCTGCAAGAAACTGGTTAGGTTGTGAAAATATCAGGAAGACAGAGGATGATCCAGGGTTAGCGTTAGCGTAACCAAGATTTGGATAGAAAACCTAAAAAAGTGAAATTTGTTTTAACCCAACAGAAAACAGCATCATACGACAATTATCATAGAGTGAAATGACAAAAGGCTTTTATTGTATGAGTTAGAACTAATCATAGGATGACATAGGATAAAATCAGATAATTAGAATAGCATGTTGTATGACACCATTTTCTGATTCGTATGACAAAAGGCTTTGACAGAATGTCATACGATGCAATAATACCACTTGTATAATTTTTCATAGAAATTGTATGGACGAAACCTGCAGGATTTAAAAAAAGGTGATTTTGAGGCCGAAAAAAAAGTATTCTTCTGCCCCACAGTGGGTGCCAAAAATTTGTGTGTGAAAAGTGGACCTGTATCTGTATCTGGGATACACAACACTTCAATTAAGTCATTAGCTGCATGTTAGACAGATATAAGCATGAATAATAAAACCATAACAAATTGACCCATTACCTTCTAAAAGATGTGAGTATAAGATTGCTCTTAGATTTGTATAAGCAATACCAGTGACTGAACTACACCAAGATGAAGGATTTAATATATATGAGCATGATATTTAAGCTAAATGATTTAATCAATATGAAGTAACTAATATGCAATATCTCAATGCAAATTCTCAATAAACCTAGAGAAAAAACAACATAATAACAATATATTCTCCAAGATTTTTGAATGAGAGATGAGAACCTGAATTTATAGAAAATTCAGAAAGAAACCAAAGGCTGAGATCAAATGATGATGAGTGATCAATATTTTCCAAGAGGAAGCACAATCCAGGTGAATTGATGTGATGGATTCTTTTCTCATTTTTAAAGGAAATTGAACTAAAATTAAGATAAAATCAAGAAAAAACTAATTTATTCTCTATTTCATTCAATTTTAATATTTAATTGTTTTAATTGCTTTCTTTGAGATTATTTATCAATTTTAAATCTTTTTTCAAGATTATCTCTGATTGATTTCTTTTCTCAAATTGTTAATTCTTTTTTTGTCAATTAATTCCTTTTTTTATTTGTTTCCTTTTTTGAAGATTTGTGCTCATAATTTCCAATTCCTCTTTCTTGATTTGTTTCCTTTTTTGAAGATTTATGGTAGTTTTTATTTATTTTTCAAATTAATTCCTCTTTTTGATGATTTAATGGCAAATTGATTTATTTTATTAAATATCTTTTACATATTTAATAAAATAAATAAGATAATTGTTTAAAATGATTTACTTGGAATGATTTAATTAATTAAATAAATATTTAATTAATATTGAGTTAATGATTTGCCATGTGACTTTTGATGATTTTAGAAATTACTTGTGTGCTCAAGATTTATTTAATTCCCTTTGGTTAGGACCTTGGTGATGTTGTTGAGATTAGAGGCTCAAGGTTTAGATGATCATTTTTAGGATATTACAGTTGTCACTGAGGATTGTACCAGTGATGCTAAGTTCGAAAACAAGCAATTATATGAAACATGGAAACACCTTCGGGCCTGTGGGTTGCTCAAAGTGAAGGTGAATCTCTGGAGATTAGGTTAGCTTCCTGTTCTAATGGATCTCCTACACTAAATTCTTGTGGGAAAAGGGTAAAAGTCTTGCATGTAATGAAAAACCTATCCTAATGGAGGTGATACACCAAAATGATGCAGTTCTACTTGTTGTCCTAAAACTATAACCAGCTACAACAAGACCCAAAAATTATCCCACGAATCAAATAAGATCATGAAATTCATAAACATTTCATGTGAAGGCTCAAAGTTATATAACTTTTGCATGTAGGAAAAGTGATTTTTTCACAACATGCAAAGAACTAGAAACCAAATGAACACAAACCACAACCTAAATTTACTATGAAATCTTCCTATCTCTGCAAAGCATAAATGAGACAAAGAAAAGGATTCATAATTAAATCACAATAACTTTGTCAAATCACTCATCTGACAATGAAAAAATAAGAAAAATTGACAAGGAAACTGAAACTCTCTATTGCAAATTGAAAATAATCTCTATTACAATGCTGAAAACTGAAGAAAAAAAAGTGTTGAGATACAGTTCTTTTTTGCAAAAATGTGTATGCAAAAAATAAAGAACCAAAGGGAGAAAAGAAGGAGAGAAGGAATATATAGAAATCATGATGAATCCCCTTCAAAAACCGTAAAAACATTGCATGAGAAAATCCTTGGGCAAATCTTCCCCAAAAAATGGCATAAAAACTCATGCATAAACTATAAAATAATAATCTTTACCTCTCAAAAGGGCTACCACTAATCCTCCTATAAGAAAATCTGCATATCTAAATGCGAAAAATATTTATCCCCATGTGAAAGTTGCATGGTGAACTGAACTGTGACTATGTTTAAAAGAAATCCCACTGAGAAAATCTTATGCATCCCTTGGCAACTGCTCTTCGTGTTGAAAACTTTTGTTAAAAATGATCACAAAAATGATCTCCCTATTTCGTGAGCTTTCCAATGATATGTAACACTTGCATATTTAGATAATCAATTGCATTAATCTTTCATGTAGAAATCATCCCCTTGATTGGCGGGCTTTTCACTATTTGAACAACCAATTATGAGTCTACCATACAATTTTTATTTGCTAGCCATTGGATCGCCTACATGAACCATGGCCGCTTGTATTTAACTTTTTTGTTTACTTCTTAGCGGGCCCCACTATTTGTCGCCAAGTCGCTATGATTATCCATCGAGCATTTTTATCTTGCTGTATAGCAAGGGTCGTCGATCTGTCAGGACCTTGGTTGCCTTTTAGCCTGCTTGTTTTCTTTTATCTTCCTAGGCCCATGAGGACGAGCGATGCCAATGAACTTTGAACCATTAAACCATTTTGAAGCGTTGAACGAATTTGAACTGGTTCAAAGTTCATTTAAAAATATAGACATCCGCTCATCTATAGATTTTTTTGCCACATGTCAGCCTCTGATTTTCTCATGGGTCCACTTTGTCTACCATTTAGACTTGGACCTACCTTGTTTCCAAATCATGGCGGTAACCTGGTGTGCAACTTTCATTAGTGCCTTAGCGAGCACCGTCTGATATTTTGCCTGATCGCTGGATGTGATCAATCTACTCGATATTTACTCTTGGTCTGCCCATCTGGACCTAGACCACCTTGTCTTCTCTCTACCATGTGGCACATCCTTATTCATTCTGAGTCCACCTGGATGACCACATCATCAATCGCCAAGTCGCATGAGATAACCAGCGAGCATTTTTATCTTGCTTTATAGCGATGGTTGTCAATCTGTTAGGAACCTGCTTGCCTTTTAGTATGCTTGTTTGCATTTATCTTCCTGGGCCCATGGGAATGAGTGATGCCAATGAACTTTGAACCATTGAACCACTCTACAAATGATTATCCAATGTACTTTGAACCATTGAACCATTTTGAAGTGTTGAACCAATTTGAACCAGTTCAAAGTTCAAGTTCAAAGTTGATATAAAAATATATACATCCGCTCATCTGTAGATATTTTTCCATATGTCAGCCTTTGATTTTCTTGTGGGTCCACTTTGTTTGCCATCTAGACCTAGACCCACCTTGTTGCCAAGTCACACCAATAACCTGGTGTGCATCTTGCATTAGCGCCTTAGCGACCACCATTTGATCTTTTGCCTGACTATTGGATATGATCAATCTGCTCGATCTTTACTCTTGTTCTACCCATCTGGACCTGGACCCACCTTGTCTTCTCTCTACCATGTGGTGCATCCTTATTCATTCCGAGTCCACCTCGACAACCACATCATCAGTCGCCAAGTCACATGAGATAACCAATGAGCATTTTTATCTTGTGATATAGCAACGTGTTGGTATTATGTGAACTAGTATGAGGATATGATGACATTGTATGTTGTCATTGATGTCAATATGCTAAAGAGGAGACAACCGATATATGTGAGAACTAGTATGTTACCAAGAATTGATATATGTGAGAACTAGTATAACACTATGAACCAACATTTGTGCCAAAGTGAAGCGGTGTGTTTGTTTAAGGTGAACCAGCATGTGCTTATGGGAACCAGCACATGGAAGCTTTGTATGACTACCGGTTGGTAGTCTCAACTTTAGGGTTTCCAGTTGAAGTGTCTCGAGCCTGTGTGACTCAATTGGTGACTTTGTGTGATGAGTTAGCATTATAACAAAGAATAGATCATGTTGCCACATCAGCCTTGTGCATGTGAAGGATCTTGCATGAAGGAGATTGTTCCTATCTACCTCGAGAATGTGCGAAGTCTATAAACGATGATAACACGTGATGGGTTATCAGCCACCATGAAATCAGTGGAAAATGAATGATGGAGAACATCTGGAGATTGGCTTAGGTCTGTTGCATTTAATGCAGTGTGCTCAATGGTTAGGATTGAACCATTTGAATTGCTTAACCTAACAGGTTTAGGGTTTAGGGTTTATGCTATCGACCTATCTTTTTCCTATAAGGTCGATGTTGTGTTTCTTTTTGAGGTTGTTGGCAAAAGTTGTGTCTATGTATTGAAGAGAAGAGATATGTGATTCTTGCAAGACTAGAAGAGAGAAGTGATACCTATAGAGTGTAAGTGCAGAAGGTGAAGAGGAGCTAAAGCAAATCTGCATTGGCATTGAGTGTTGTTACTAGATCATTGTAATACCCATTGATCTCTAACCACTTCAACAGTTGGGAAATCCCTTAGCAAGGTCGCCTTAATCGGCTTACTGAAAATCCTTTAACAGGGTGACTCAAAACCATTGAGTTCTTGAAATCCTCTATCAAGGTAACCTTTAACAGGGTTTAACCCTTAATTGGGTATTCCAGCCATCCCTTAACTGGGTGATCCCTAACAGGATTGGTTCCTAACAGAACTTGTTGTATCAGTCTTTAACCGGACAAGGCTCCTAACAGAGCTAACTTATAAAAGAGTTCAAAAATAGCTTGTGGGTATTCATCCCCATTGTGGTTTTTCTTAGTTGGGTTTCCACATGAAAAAAAATTTGTGTCATGTGTGGTGTTATTCATGTGATGGTTTGAGTAATTTGTGTCTGATGTTAAATCATGTTGATCTAGCTATTTATATATCTTTTGGTGATAGATTACCTATTCATGCACTAGGGTAAAATGGAAATGAAGTATTAGATTGTATGAGAAGATAAGTGTCAACTATTTTATGCTTGTCTCAGTTATTCTGGGTTTTGTCATTTGTACTCTATTTAAGACCAGAGTTACTATCTGTCTACCTATGCACAGTGTCTGTTGACAAACCGGTTTAGGATTGTGCTTTTGCTTGTACTGATTCACCCCCTCCCCCTCTTAGTACTTGTTTGGTACTATCCATTCATCATTGAGTTATCAATTGGTATTAGAGAAACCTCTAGGTCCTCTGTGCTATAAGCTTAACCACTTGAGGTAAAGATCCTAGTCTATTGATGAAGAGGGAAGGTCCAAAGTTCAACAGAGAAAATTTTAGTATATGGAAAGATAGAATGAAGATATACATCAGAAGCATGGGTGCTCAACACTAGAGATATGTTTAGAATGCCTATGTTTCCCCTACCAATACTCTCACTGATGACCAAAAGAGAGAGATGTAGGAGAATGGGCAAGTCATGGAAGCCCTAATTAGTAGTTTATTTGACATTGAGTTTATTAATGTTCAAGATAAGGTAAATCCCAAAGAGGTATGGGATACTCTTGAAAATATCTATGGTGGTGATGAGCATGTAAAACAAGCTAAAGAAGAAAGCCTTAGAGGAAAGTTTGAAGACATGCAGATGGTTGAAGGTGAGACCATTGAATAGTATGGAATAAGAATCAAAACTGTTGTTGGAGATATCAAGAGTGCAAGTGGTAAAATGGAAGATTCCACTGTGGTAAGCAAAGTCCTCAGATCCTTATTACCGGTCTATGCAATAAGCATTGCTGCTATTCAGGAGTTGAGATCAATAGAAAAGACTAAGGAATCTGTAGACTCCATCATTGCAAAGTTGATAGCCTATGAGCTAAATAGTTTTGATGGCAATGTTCAAAAGACTGAATCAGCTTTTAAGGCTTCTATTGTACCATCTAGAAAAGGAAAAGAAGCTAGCACTAGTGGTGAACCAAGACAGAGCAGAGAAATGGATGATGAGGAGATTCTGATGGCATTTGAAGCTCTTCTTGCTAGGAAACTTCCTAAAGGAACCTGAAAATACAGAGGTAAGCTCTCTTTGAAATGCTTTTATTTTAACCAGATAGGACATATTGTTGTAAACTGTCCTAATGGTGACAACAAGGATAAACTGGAAAGGTTCAAGAAATTCAAAGGAGGAAACGGAAGAAACTATTTTGTGGCAGTTGATGAAGGTGTGATAGATGAGAAATCAGAAGATGAAGAAAATGAAGATATTGTGTTTGTTATTGTCAAGGAAAATGTGTCAGACAAGAAGGCTCTTGTCTCCCGCTTTGATAATTCCAATGAGTGGATTATTGACAGTGATTGTTCTCACCATATTACTGGTGACTGGAGCAAGTTTATATCCTTGGAAGAGTATGATGGTGGTGTGGTTCGCTTTGGCAATGATGCACCATGTATGGTCAAAGGTAGAGGGTCCATCTTTCTGAATGGAAAGAGTAGTGCTGACAATGTGTATTGGGTTGATGGTCTCAGACACAACCTTCTAAGTGTCGCCCAACTGAATGGCAGTGGTCTCACTCTTGAATTCAAGAATGGAGTGTGCAGAATCAAAGGAAAGAATGGTGAATTGGTGGCCATTGGCATGCAGACCAAAGGTAACCTATTTCAGCTGAATGCAAATATAAGTACATGTCTTATGGCTAAATTTGATGATAGCTAGATATGGCATAGGAGACTCTGTCATGTAAACTTTGATAACATTGTGAAGGCTAGTAAGATCAAGGCAGTTAAAGGGTTGTTGGTACTGAGAAAACTGAAAAATACCTTGTGCAGAGAGTGTCAACAGGGGAAAATGTCTTCCTCAACCTTTAAAGGTAAACCTTTCACTGCTGACAATTTGCTTGATCTTGTGCATACTGATTTGTGTGGTCCTATGAAAACTAGGAGTGTGCAGGGTGATAGGTACTTCATGATTATCATGATGACTACTCAAGAATGATGTGGGTCACATTCTTGAAAGATAAGTCTGAAGCCTTTGTAAAGTTCAAAGATTTCAGAGCATTAGTGGAGAAGGAAAGTGGTAAAAGGATCAAGTGCCTGAGAACTAATCAAGGAGGGGAATTCACTTCCAATGAATTCAACAAGTACTGTGAAGAATATAGCATCAAGAGGCAACTCTCTGGCCCCCAGAATCCACAGCATAATAGTGTAGCAGAGAGGAATAACTAGACTATGGTTGAAGCAGCTAGAACTATGTTGATTCAAGGAAAGGTAGCTCACACCTTTTGGAGAGAAGCGATGAGCACTGCAGTCTACACAATGAACTGATTAAGAAAGGTAAGGATAAAACTCCTTATGAGTATTGGACTGGTAAGACACCTATGGTTAGCTATTTTAGAGTGTTTGGTAGAAAATGTTACATCAAGAGGAGCGAACACCAGAGAAAATTTGATGTGAAATGTGATGAGGGAATATTCCTAGGATATTCCACCAAGAGAAAAGCTCTCAAGTGTTTCATTAATAGGACTCGGAGAATTATGGAAAGCATCAATGTAAGAGTTGATGAAACCTCTGAGAAAACTGAGGAAACTGATAGTGAGCAAGCGGTAAATGAACCAGTTGTAACCTTTTGGGAACCAGTTGTCAGTCAACCAAGTACCAGTAACAGTGTTACTACACCGATAGATGTAGATGTTGATACAGATGGAGATGAGGATGAAGAAGAAAATCAAGAGGAATCTATCAAGACCATTGCTCAGTATGTCAAGCTAAATCATGATCCTAAGCAGATCATAGGAGATAAGGATGCAAAAATTATTACAAGAAGAAATTTTAGAGAGAACTCATGTATGATCTCAAAATTTGAACCTAAATCATTCAAAGAGGCACATAAAGATGAAGACTGGATCAAGGCAATGGAAGAGGAACTTGACCAGATAGAGAAAAATGGTACATCGTCTTTGGTACCCAGACCGGAGCATAAAAATGTCATTGGTACCAAATGGGTTTTCAGAAATAAGCTGAATGAGGATGGCACAGTGATTAGAAATAAAGCCAGACTGGTGTGCAAAGGATATGCATAAGAAGAAGGAGAAGACTATGGAGAAACCTTTTCTCTTGTAGCCAGATTGGAAGGAGTTCGTATGCTTCTTGCATGTGTATCTTTTAAAGGATTCAAAGTATATCAAATGGATGTAAAATCTGCATTCCTAAATGTTGTACTTGAAGAAAAGGTGTATATAGAGAAACCAGATGGGTTTGCCCTATCTGAAGATAGTGACATGGTATGTAGGCTACATAAAGCCTTGTATGGTCTAAAGCAGGCACCTAGATTATGGTATGAATGCCTACATTCCCATCTTGTGAAGATTGGATTTGAGAGAACAAGCGAAGATAGCAATATCTACTTGAAGTCTGAAGGAGATCAGATCCTCATCTGTGAGGTATTTGTTGATGACATTATCTTTGGTGGAGATGACAAGATGAGTCATGAGTTTGCAAATGAGATGAAGAAGGAGTTTGAGATGTCACTCATAGGGGATATTAAGTTCTTCATTGGACTACAGATTCAGCAGATGAAAGATGGAATTTTTATCAATCAGTCTAAGTATGTCAAAGAGGTGTTGAAGACCTTTGGCATGGAAGATAGAAAATTGGTTGGTACATCGATGGTGACCGGTTGTAAACTATCCAAAGAGGATGACTCAGCATGGGTTGATGAGAAGGAATACTGATCAATGATTGGTAAGTTGCATTATGTAGTGCATAGAAGACCAGATATTGCACATGTAGTTGGCATTACTATAAGGTTCCAGAAAAGTCCAAGAGATCCCACCTGGTTGCAGTCAAGCTGATTCTTAGGTATCTGAAGGGAACTATTGATTATGGATTGTGGTATGCATATAGAAAGGATTTCAACTTGAAAGTATTCACAGATGTTGATTGGGTAGGTAATGTGGATGACCAGAAGAGCACAACTGGTGGTGCATTCTTTCTTGGTGGTAGACTAGTCTCATGGATGAGTAAGAAGCAGAGTTGTATCTCTCAGTCTACAATGGAAGCATAGTATGTTGCAACTTTCATGAACTACACTCAGACAATTTGGATGAAGCATGTATTAAATGGCTTCAAAGTTCTTGTATCTAAACCGGTAAGTATATTTTGTGACAATACTAGTGCAATTAACATCTCCAAGAATCTAGTTTTACATTCTAGAACCAAGCACTTTGAGCTTAAGTATCATTTCTTGAGGGAAAAGGTTCAGAACAAAGAGATTGCACTGGAACATGTTTCTAGTAAGGAGCAGTTAGTAGACATATTCACCAAGCCTCTCCCAAAGGCTCCATTTATGTACTTAAGAGGTGAATTAGGGGTACTGCCCCTTCAGGAGGTAAGCTAGAGGTATATGCTCCACATCAATCAAGTATTGCATAGTCAAAATTTTCTTCAGGATTGATGTGTTGAAGGATGCTACTCCTAAGGGAGAGTAGCATAATGGAACATGGAATCTTGTGCCTCCACTTTGTCATTGTTGTCAAAGGGGGAGAAGAAGTGAAGCGGAGAAGATATCTATAGAAATTGGGGGAGAAGATGTGAAGCAGAGAGATATCTTTGTATATTGCCATCAATGCCAAAGGGGGAGATTGTTGGCATTATGTGAACCGGTATGAGGACATGATGACATTGTATGTTGTCATTGATGTCAATATGTTGAAGAGGAGAGAACCAGTATATGTGAGAACTGGTATGTTAACAAGAACCGGTATATGTGAGAATCGGTATAACACTGTGAACCGACATTTGTGCCAAAGTGAAGCCATGTGTTTGTTTAAGGTGAACCGGCATGTGGTTATGGGAACCAACACATGGAAGCTTTGTATGACTACCGGTTGGTAGTCTCAACTTCAGGGTTTCTAGTTGAAGTGTCTCAAGCCTATGTGACTCAATTAGTGACTTTGTGTGATGAGTTAGCATTGTAACGAAGAACAGATCATGTTGCCAGGTCAACCTTGTGCATGTGAAGGATCTTGCATGAAGGAGATTGTTCATATCTACCTCAAGAATGTGTGAAGTCTATAAATGGTGATAACGCGTGATGGGTTATCAGCTGCCATGAAATCAGTGGAAAACAAATGATGGAGAACATCTTGATATTGGCTTAGGACTATTGCATTTAATGCAATGTGCTCAATGGTCAGGATTGAACCGTTTGAATTTCTTAACCTAATAGGTTTAGGGTTTAGGGTTTATGCTACCAACCTATCTGTTTCCTATAAGGTCAATGTTGTGTTTCTTTCTGAGGTTCTTGCCAGACCAGAAGAGAGAAGTGATACCTATAGAGTGTAAGTGAAGAAGGTGAAGAGGAGCTAAAGTGGATTTGCATTGGCATTGAGTGTTGTTACCAGATCATTGTAATACCTATTGATCTCTAACCACTTCAACAGTTGGGAAATACCTTAGCAGGGTAGCCTTAACCGGCTTACTGAAAATCCTTTAACAAGGTGACTCAAACCATTGAGTTCTTGAAATCCTCTAACAAGGTAACCTTTAACAGGGTTTAACCCTTAACCAGGTATTCTAGCCATCCCTTAACTGGGTGATCCCTAATAGGATCGGTTCCTAACAAAACTTGTTGTATCCATCTTTAACTAGACAAGGCTCCTAACAGAGCGGACTTCTAAAGACTTCAAAAACAACTTGTGGGTATTCATCCCCACCATGGTTTTTCCCAGTTGGGTTTCCACATGAAAAAAATCTGTGTGTCATGTGTGGTATTATTCATGTGATGGTTTGAGTAATTTGTGTCTAAAGGTAAATCATGTTGATCTAGTTGTTTATATATCTTTTGATGATAGATTACCTATTCATGCACTAGGGTGAAATGGAAATGAAGTATTAGATTGTATGAGAAGATAAGTGTCAACCGGTTTATGCTTGTCTTAGTTATTATGGGTTTTGTCAGTTGTAGTTTGTTTAAAACCAGAGTTACTATCTGTTTGTCTATGCACAATGTCTGTTGACAAACTAGTTTAGGATTGTGTTTTTGCCTGTACTGATTCACCCCCCCCCCTCTCAGTACTGGTTTGGTACTATCCGTTCATAATTGAGTTATCACAATGGTCGTTGATCTACCCTCAAACTGCTTGATCTTTAACCTCTTAGCCACTCACCTCCCCTTTGCCTTTTCCACACATTCTTAGTCACCAAGTTGTTGTGATAATTGGTGAGATTCTTTCTATAGTGGTATAGCGATGGCCCTTAGATCCTTCAGATTATCATTGATCTTTACTGAACTTGCTCAATCTTTAGCACCAATTGATCTTCTCTCTTGTGTCGCGTGTACACATGTGTCACCATTTGATTGGCTCCGGAGATCCGCCTGGGCACCACCTGTCTGCCACATCATTAGTTGCCATGTGTCTTGCTTTATCGGATCTCTTCTTTCAGCCAAACTACTCCTTCAGTGAGATGCTTACTAGTTTCATTGAACCTATAGTTTCATCGATATTATTATGTCGATGAAACTGAGCCTTCGGTGAATCTTTTTTGGGAAACATCGCGGCCAAGATTTGCTTGATGTCGATGGAATTGAGATTTCAATGAAACCTTTATGGGACTCATCACGGCCAAGATCTTCTCGATGTCACCCATCCATGCCATGGCACCAGCCACTAGACCGCCACCTGTCTGCCACCTGTCCTTGGTCTTATACTCTCTGTTTTGCCACTTCATTAGTCTTCAAGTCGTGGCGATAATCCGGTGTGTATCTTTTCATTGCGACATAGCAACAGGTGTTAGATCTCTGCGATCATCGTTGATCTTTCCTGAACTTGCATGATCTTTAGCACTGATTGATCTTCTCTCTTGTGTCATGTGTACACATGTGTCACCACTTGATTGGTTCCAAAGATCTACCTGGGCACCACCTATCTACCACTTCATGAGTCACCAAGTCGAGATGGTATCCGATGAGCATCTAACCATAGCGCCTTAGCAACCACTGTTAGATATTATGCTTGACCATTGGATGTGAGCAATCTGCTTGATCTTTACCTTTTTCATTATAGTCTGATGCAAAATTTGGGTCATCTTGAGATGTGTGCACGCATTGGGTCCACCAGGCCATGAGCTGCATGTTCTTGCCAAAATCTCGTAAGCTTTGAAACTATAGCTATATGTGACTTTGGTTTTAAATACAAAAAAGCTCCTCCCCACGACCAATGTGGGATAAATGTTCTTCATGCCTGGCAATTGAAAATGCTTGGAAGTTCTCTGGCTTTTTAAATAACCCTCTTTGGCACCCAAGTAAAAACTTTACATAGGCTGATTACATTTGCTCTGAATTTCTTTTGGCATTACATCAACCCCGCCATTTCATCTACGAAGGAGAATAAATATTTTTGTGATCTATAGCATGCTGAGCTCAACCCTCATGGGAGCCCATTTTAACCCACATGCTGCATTGCTTTTCTTGTATCTGCACATGAAGCAAACAAATTAGACAAAAATAGTGCATTTCTGATTTCTCGCTCATGCTTTGGAATTTTCAATATGAATGGATGAAAGGCTTCATTAGGGCATCATATTTGGCATGGGCAAAATTTTGGTAACAGTGATAAGTGAGAAATTATCCATCAAAGACATATCTGCACTGGTAATTTCGACAAGGTATAAGTCTATGATTGGTGGCTTGTTGTATCTAACTCAGACTAGACCGGATATTATGAATGCAGTAAGTATTGTTTTGAGATATCAAAGTAATCCTAAAGAAAATCATGAATGTGCAGTAAAGAGGATATTCCGATATTTGCAAGGAACAATAGAATATGGCTTATGGTATTATAGAGATGATAACTTCACTTTATGTGCATATACAGATTTAGATTGGGTAGGAGATACTGATGACAGGAAGAGCACTTGTAGTGGAGCTTTCTTTCTTAGAAAGAAATTGGTTTCATGGATCAACAAAAAATAGTCATGCATTCTTTATCTACTACAAAAGTTGAATATGTTGTAGCAGCAACTAATTGCACTCAAGTCTTAGGGATGAAGAAAATGTTGAAGGATATCAGGGTAAATAATAGTGGACTGGTAGTTTTCTATTGTGATAACTATGCATCTATTGACATGTCTAAGAATCTGGTATTTCACTCCAAGACAAAGCACATATCAATAAAATATAACTTTCTGAAGGTCAAGGTGAAAGAAAAGGAAGTCAAATTATTTTATGTGAACACTAAAGAATAGATTGCAAATATATTCACTAAAACGTTGTCTAAGGAATCATTTGAGTATTTTTGAGAGAGGTTAGGGGTATCTACCCCTCCGACAAAAAATTAATTGCTGGAGCAAAACATTAGTCTGGTATGCATCATCAGCTTTATCCTTTGCTTTGGGTTGATGTAGTGGTGCTACTACTCAAGGGGAGTAGGCAACTTTGAGATTCACAATATTTTGATATCTATGTCATATACTTGGCATTGATATCAAATGAGGAGAGTTATATGTGAAAAATTTAGATTAGTTTCAAATTAGACTGCACTCCTTAGGGGGAGTTGCTAGGATTTTTTCAGTTTTTCATTATTATATCTTCTATGAGAAATGTTTGGCACTTCTTGGCACTTAGATGTTTCTTTTTCACATCTAGTGTTGCCATCAATGCTAAAGAGGGAGATTTTTGGCAATATGGATGAATTGATTATGTGTTGCATTGATGTTTTGTCATTGATGTCAACACTAGCTGTTGTGGTTGGTTACCAACAGACATGTTTTGGTTACTAGTAGAAGAACTAGTGTTATCGGTAAGGATTTAAGGTTTTACCGGCAGAGCTTTTACTGAGAATCTTTGACAGGATGCATAAGTGGTGTTGGTGCAACTTCTAGATGGAATTCAGGATGTAGAAGGTGATCCTTAATCAAGCCTCAACTGATTAGAGACATCTCTTTGGCATGGTGAACCCAGATTAGGTTTGATACCTATCTAGGTTATGGACCGGTATCATGTTAACATGTTCTTTACATGTTATCAGGATGTTTTATGGATTGGTTAATGTTGTTTTGGTCTAAAGCCGACATGGCATATCATTGTAACATGGATGTATGTATTGCTCTTATTGTAATTGTAGCATCCTAAAATTGTGACACTTGCAATTTCAACCGCATTTGGGTCTTCACGATGGCGACGCAACACTAAACCTGAATGGAGACCCCGAAACTTGCTCATGACACCAAAAACTGCATTTTCTTGCACCCTGGCCTGAACCTCCTTTGCACCCTGCTGTCCCGGGAGGTGGGACCAGAGCACCCAGTGCCCTGGTCCTTCAGGACCAGGGCACCTAGTGCCCTGGTCCCCCAGGACCATGGCGCCCAGCGCCCTGGTCCCTGGCCCTATTTTGGGCCCGGTCTCCTATGGGACTTCGGGCCTTTTTGTTTGCAAATTGGAAAATAATATTTCCTGGTCGGCCTGAGGTCGGGAAAATCAGTCTTTTAACCCTAATTGGCAAGTATATAAACTACATTTTCTTCTTTCATTCGATATGATGGAAAAAAGCATGGAAACTATACTCAAGCATTCAAGCATTCCTTCAAGCAATTGATCATTCTAAGTCTCCGTTCAAGGCTAAGTGTTGCATTCAAGACAAGGATTCAACCATTGAAGAGGAGATCACTTACAACACATTACATGCTACAACATACAACATACAACAAACAACAACATCTATACCTTTGCATATAAGGATACAAACATCCTTACAACAAGGTACTAGTACTTGTTTTACATTACATTTACAGCATTTCTCATTTCTTGGTTAATTCCAAAACCAGGGTTTGACCTAAGGGCAAACCCCTAATCCCTAACCCCCTAATCATCTTCACTTTTCTGTGTGTAGGTTGCAGGTACGCGGCTGAAATTGAAGATCTAGAATCCTTGTGCAGAGACGAACAGATCCCCATTCGTTTCGCGGATTTTTCGGAGGACCATGTGCACGCTGGACGCCATCGTCCTGTCAAATTTTGCTCAAATTTGCAGGACAGCACCATCTTGACATTTTACTGCTAATTCCAGGTCTGCAGCTTCATCCTATATCCCTATCTCAGTTTATAAGCGAATCTTTATCACTTTCTATGCATTCCTAGTTCAATCTTTCCATCTACATTCTTTACAAAAGAGGGTATCCTTGCTATCACAACCCTTGAAACTCATATAGAATCTAATCTTGCATTGCGTGGGATTGGATCTTGTGGGTTTCAACCCCTCTTTTGAATGTAAAGTCTCTCCTAAGTGAAAACCATCAACCCTAGTGACTCTCCCTTCTCTCTCCTTAGAGTTGGGGAGGGGAGAACGACTAGGGTTCAATTTTTTTGCTTTACATTTTGGTGAACCTGACGTGAACATCCTTTCTGATTATTCATAGTTAGATCTGAAAATTGGATTCCTTGATTACATTTCCATGTTTGATCCTTTGCAAAATTTTAGAGGTTAATTGCATAAAAACCCTAAATTTTCTTTTTAAGTAATTAAACTTGTGAAATGTTTAATTGTTGATGCTTGTTTCAGATCTGCCCTTCTATTACAAATTATCAATTCATATTTGTGCTTTAATTTTGAAAATTAAGTGGTTAAGTGTCAAAACCCTAATTTTTGAAACCCTCTTGATTCAACCTTTGTCCGACAATTTCACTGATCAAAACATCTCCAAATCAGCTGTAACTTTGGATTCCGCAATAAAATCACAATATCTTTCATCCCTGAAAATTTGGAAAAAAGTTGTGAGGACCGTGTGCACTCCGAGCGCCATCGTCCCTGACATTTTTTCCGAAATTTCGGGAGTGAGATCTTACTGTATTTTCCTGCTAAAATCTAGAATTTTGGCTGATTTTATCAATTTTAACACCTTCAAAATTACAGTCAAAGTTGGTCTAGTGATTGCTTGGATTGAGGCTTCTAATCATTCAAAAATTGTCGAAACTGAAATTCATGTCAAAATTGTGTTTCTTACTATCCTAAATCTGAAAAGTGTGTTGGCATTCATTCAAAATTTCGGTGCTTTATTCAAATTCTTGCAATTTGTGACTTTTGAAATTAAGTGCTTAATTACAACAACTTTGATTTCCGCTTTCAAAATTGAATTTTGCGTGAAATTGAGCCAACTTCTAAATTTCAAAACTTGCATTGCTTTTGGTATTCCCTCTAAAATCATAAAATTCAAAATTTCAGTTTCCCTCTTTTTTTCAAAATTGAAATTTTGCATTTTTTGACAATCTGGGTAGGGTTCAATTTTGAGATTGCAACTTTAATTTGGCCTATCTATAGATCGTAAAATCACTCAATTTTTTCAGGTTAGCTGTAAAATCATCATAACTTTCATCCCTGCAAATTTTGAAAAAAGTTGCGAGGACCGTGTGCACTCCGAGGGCCACGGTCCCGGACATTTTTTCCGAAATTTTGGGAGACTGTCATGATTGCATTTAACAGCTTAAATCTAGAAGATTGGCTGATTTTACTGAAATTTGCTACCTCTAAAATTCAAAATCTTCTCTCTCTCTTTAGTGCATGAGTTTTACAACAATAAGTCCTACTTACACTATTCCCGTTAGACGAAGCCTTAGAATTAAGTCCTTCCAAGGTTTAATTACTGAGGAGATGGAACCTAATTTGAATGGTCTTTTTAACGAGGACATGGGTAATTCCTCTAATCCTCTTAATGATGAAGAAGCTCTCCATGAGGTTTCTGTAGAACAACTTTCAAAATTGGATAACCAATTTGATGATTTTCGACAATGGATGTCTCAAGAATACCCTGATAGTCAAGCTCTTCCTTTAATTGAGGGTCTAAAACGTATGCTTCAAAGTGATAAGAATGGAATTGATATTTTGCATGGTATTGCACACATTGTGGATTCAAATGTGATGCCTATGAAAATTTGTGCTGAAACCTTAGGTTATACACAACCTCCTACTCAAGACAATCATTCTATTCCTTTGACAACTCCTATTGCTAGTATACCTACTTTTACATCAAACATAATGACTACTTCAATACAAGATATTCCTCCTATGATCACTAATCATGGGGGCAATCCCTCTTCTTCAATTAACCCTCTTCCTGCATTCAATCCAACTTCTTCATTCATTCCTTCAATGAGTGTTCCTATTATATCACCACAAATGAACATGACACAAGGGGGCAATTCGTTTTCCATTCCTCCTTGTAGTGTTCCTGTTGTCCAATCATCTCCTATGACTAATTATCATAGTGTCCCACCACCTTACTCTCTACCTTCTTTCAATAACATAACACCTCCATCACAATTTAACACGTCTAATATGAATTCTTCGACTGAAGTGACCATTAACAATCTTGCACAAACTGTCTCTTCTTTACAGCAACAAATTGCCTCTATGAATCAATCTAAGTTTAGTGTGCCCACATTTGTTGTTGCGAGCCCACTTTCTCTTGACATTGTTCGAGCTATTCCCCCTAAACATGTTGAAATTCCGCATTTGGAGCTTTATAATGGTAAGGGTGATCCTCTAACACATGTTAAGACCTTTCAAACAATATGTACTAATTTTGCTTATGACCAAAGGTTGCTTGCAAAATTGTTTACTAGAACATTAAGAGACAAAGCCCTACAATGGTATTGCTCATTGCCTTCCTATTCTATTACTTCTTTCAAACAACTTGCAAATGCTTTCATTCAACAATTTAAAAACAATATAAGTCCTAAAGTTACTTTGATTGATTTAATGCATTGTAAACAAGGTGTTAAAGAAAAAGTGACTGATTTCATTGGTAGATATAAGCATTTGTATGCTCAAATTTCTTTTCCAGTGCCTGACAATGATATTCAAAGAATCTTTATTTCTAATTTACAAAAAGATATTCGAGACAAACTCCTGTTTTCTGAGTTTACTTCTTTCCAACAGTTGTGCGCAACTCTTCACAATTATCAACTGACTGTGAGTCAAATGGAACAATCACATCCTATGACTCCGAGTGATAAGGGTGATAGTAGTCAACAACCATTTGGGAAGTTTAAACCAAACAGAGAGTCCATTAAATTCAATGAAAACATCATCAACAACAATGTGAATGCAGCATCAGGTGTGTCTCCTATTTCTAAGTTTTTCAAGAAAGAAAGAAAGTTTACTCCTTTGAATGAATCATTGCATAGTATTATGAATAAGTTATTGGAACAAAATGTGCTTACTCTTCCTCCTATAAGGCAAATAGATCCTGCAAAGATTAATTCACCCTATTTTGATAACAAATATTTTTGTCAATTTCATCGTCAACCTGGGCATGATACTGAAAAATGTTTTGCTTTAAAGGGGAAAATTCAAGATTTGATTGATAATAATACTATCTCTATTTCTGGAGTGAATGATAATGGCAATACATCTATAGCTCCTCCTAACCAAAATCTTCAGATTTTTACTGATCCATTACCTTCTCATACCTCTAATGCGATTGATACTACTGATTCCTCTGTCTCACCTGATGATCTTGTGTCCATGACTCCGAATGTGATTAACTTTGTAGAGCAACAGAAAATCCCTAAAGAACCTTGCATCACATTTGATTCCAGTGAAACTATCAGGGCACTTGATGGTCCTTTATATATAGTTGCAAAAGTCAAGAACACACCTTGCCGTGGAGTGCTTATTGATCCTTCTTGTATAGTTAATGTCATTACTAAAGAATTTCTTTTTACTTTGCAATTGAATCAAGTGATCTATGATGAAACAGATGTGGTTGTGAAACTATTTGATGCATTTTCTTCTCCTGCAATTGGTTCTATTACATTACCTATTGAGGTCCATAACAAATCCCTTGATGTGAACTTTGCTATTATTCCATCTTTTGAACAATTTTGTGTGAAGCTTGGCTATCCTTGGCTATCTTCCATGAAAGCTATCGCTTCTCCTATTCACAAGTGTTTGAAATTTCCCCATAATGGTGAAGTTGTTACTGTCAATCATAGTCTCTTTAAACCAGCTGAAAGAACTTCTAGTGTTCCTCTTGATTACTTTTGGCCTAAGCAATTCCAATCTCTTCCTCCGCGAAGTGATCATCTTTTCAAATCTTATCAAAAGTGGAAAATAGATATGATCCTATCTTTAAGTGAACCTAGAACACCCAAACTTGACATTCCTATCATTCTTGAGAAGGAAGTTCTTCCTTTGAAAGATAAAACTAATGTCTTTCCTCAAGAAGATTCCCAACCCATCCCTATGGATGTGACTATGCCCATGATTAATAAACTTCCTAAAAGTAGACCTATCCCTCCTCGTCATGATGGACTTGGTCTCCTTCCAAAACCAAATAATCCTACTTTATATGGAGCAGTTCCTCCTCCTTCCTCTTATGGAGAGAAGAGACCTTCCTCTTCTCCTATTGTTCAGCCTAAGAGACCACAACCTAAACACCCAAGTGATAAGGATGAGAACATTCCTCCTTCTCAATCTTCTCCACTTCCTACTAAGACTAGACAAAATCGTTCTGCATGTGAACGCCGGCGAAAGTGTCGTCTTAGAGCTCAAACTTTGCAAATCCCAAAAACACCTTCAACAAGCATTATTCCATTTTCTCCTCAGCCGACGATTGAGCCGAAATCTCCTAAACATAAGATGCATGATGGTCTTGATCATGTGCGAGTTAAAGATCCTATTTTTATAAATCTTGATGATGATATAGATGAAAATGTCATTCATGATGAAAAATGCTCCTGTTCATTCTGATAGTGAATATGAACTTGTTGATATTGATAACCATTTATCTAACGAATTTTCTAAAGCACTTATCCTAGCTCCTAGACAAGAACACCGCGGCTTGGGATATGAACATAGCCCTTGTTTGGATCTTGTGATAGCTCCATCTACTGTGTTGGATGTTCCTCCTCTAGCATGTTCCCTGCCTTCTCGAAACATTGATCGGCAAGATCGGGGGGTAGATGACGTGCTAGACTAGTTTCATTAGCATAGCAGATTCTCTCCTCCTCTCTTTCGTTACTTCTTCTATGTGTTATTCTCATTCTTCTATTTGTTGTCCTTAGTCTTGTCTACTTGAGGACGATGCAAAGCATTGAGATCTCTCGATCTCTCTCATGTTGACTCAAAAGACACATGTGTTCCCTTCTTCTAGGTGACCTTCCTTGATTGGGGAATGAAGAACAATTATGCATACATACATATGATATACATGAATTATCATACAGTATACTGACCCCGAGGAAAGCGAAGTCACCTCGTGCTTTGTGTTTACTGTCTATTATCCTTGGGCTTATCTCACACTTGGGGGCTAAATCCTTGCGATAACGTGCTCCTTTCCCTTTTTCATTTTCTTATATGTATCACTACCTTAAAGCAATCACCCCTGGTGAGGCGTGTGTGATCGCTTTAACGTAGGGGGGCATACATCCCGTTCATATCTTTTCAAGATACTTGAAAATTTCTTGACAAATTTAGCTTTGCCTTGAAAATTTTTGATATCTTTCTTGCATGACTCATAGTGAGGGAACCTTACTACTGATAGTCATGGTTCTCCCTCGTGATCTTCCCTTTTACTTTGTCAATCGAAGTCGTAAGATCCTTAGTCCACTGGGGGCTTGGTGTATCTTGCCTCCTTGACGTGGTGAAAGTTTTTCAATGTTGTTTCCTTGTACTTTACCGGAAGTATGAGCGTACGCTTATACTCCCGCTAAAGTGGGGGCTAAATGTAGCGTCCTAAAATTGCAACACTTGCAATTTCAACCGCATTTGGTTCTTCACGATGGCGACACAAGACTAAACCTAAATGGAGACCCCGAAACTTGCTCATGACACCAAAAACTGCATTTTCTTGCACCCTGGCCTGAACCTCCTTTGCACCCTGCTGTCCAGGGAGGTGGGACCAGAGCACCCAGCGCCCTGGTCCTTCAGGACTAGGGCACCCAGTGCCCTGGTCCCCCAGGACCATGGCGCCCAGCGCCCTGGTCCCTGGCCCTATTTTGGGCCCAGTCTCCTATGGGACTTCGGGCCTTTTTGTTTGCAAATTGGAAAATAATATTTCCTGGTCGGCCTAAGGTCAGGAAAATCAGTCTTTTAACCCTAATTGGCAAGTATATAAACTACATTTTCTTCTTTCATTCAATATGATGGAAAAAAGCGTGGAAACTATACTCAAGCATTCAAGCATTCCTTCAAGCAATTGATCATTCTAAGTCTCCATTCAAGGCTAAGTGTTGCATTCAAGACAAGGATTCAACCATTGAAGAGGAGATCACTTACAACACATTACATGCTACAACATACAACATACAACAAACAACAACATCTATACCTTCGCATATAAGGATACAAACATCCTTACAACAAGGTACTAGTACTTGTTTTACATTACATTTACAACTTTTCTCATTTCTTGGTTAATTCCAAAACCGGGGTTTGACCTAAGGGAAAACCCCTAATCCCTAACCCCCCAATCGTCTTCACTTTTCTGTGTGTAGGTTGTAGGTACGCGGCTAAAATTGAAGATCTGGAATCCTTGTGCAGAGACGAACAGATCCCCCTTCGTTTCGCGGATTTTTCGGAGGACCGTGTGCATGTCGGGCGCCATCGTCCCGTCAAATTTTGCTCAAATTTGTAGGACAGTGCCGTCTCGACATTTTAGTGCTAATTCCAGGTCCGCAGCTTCATCCTATATCCCTATCTCAGTTTATAAGCAAATCTTTATCACTTTCTATGCATTCCTAGTTCAATCTTTCCATCTACATTCTTTACAAAAGAGGGTATCCTTGCTATCACAACCCTTGAAACTCATATAGAATCCAATCTTGCATTGCGTGGGATTGGATCTTGTGGGTTTCAACCCCTCTTTTGAATGTAAAGTCTCTCCTAAGTGCAAACCATCAACCCTAGTGACTCTCCCTTCTCTCTCCTTGGAGTTGGGGAGGGGAGAACGACTAGGGTTCGATTTTTCCGCTGTACAGTAATATCTTTTTAGTGGCCGACCTAATTGGTTTAGGCCTTAGGGTTTGTATAAATTGATGTAAGGTCTCATTGTAGATCATATATTATGGTCATGGAATGAAATATCATATGCGAAGAAGATTTGGTCGATCATAGGTGATCACATTGGGTTTATGTAAGAGGTCAAAGGCCTTTGATATTGAGCTTAACCGGGAGTGTAATTAGGTATGGTAGATGCTATTACTAGAAGTTCATTCTTCTAGATTGTTGTCCAATTATCCTAAGGTGGTTATAACCTCTCTATAGTCAGTGAGATTCATTTGTAATGAGCAGTATGCTCTAAGCAATGTGCCTTCCTGCATGTGCAGCCCCCTCATTATATCACATACTTTCTATAAACGTATCATCTAACTGTGGGTAAGTGTAATGCCCCTACCCTAGTCAAACTTGTAAAACCCATTTGACCTTGGTTGACTTCCTATGTGGCATTCTTGAAAGGTAGGTTAACCGTGATGCAATGTGTAGTTTAGATAATATAAATAATCATGCATACCTATTATTTTGCTTTTGCATCGATTCTTGTGTAAATGTAATTGTTTCCTAAATCTTGTGATAAATCTCGAGCTAACGCCTTCATTGAATATGTATATGTATATATATATGCTTGCATGATTCATGGGTGTAGGAGATTGCAGGTACAACACTGCCTAGGGTGAGGTTCATCTCCTTCAGGATTCGCAGGTTTGAGTAAACCTCCTCCATCCTCAGAATTCGGATTTGGGGGTCATAAAACTCTCGTCTTGCCTTAGCCATGGTTAGGTGATCATCGTGTGTGGTTCATGGGGATTTCTTTTCATTGGGTTGTGTGTCATGTGATTTGGTGGACTTCCTCGATTTGCATGCCTTGCGTGGGGTAAGTGAATTTTGTTATCTTAAGTATTCAATTCAATTTAAGGTGTGGATGTATGCATTATTAATGTAGAAAATTTAAAATAGGTAGTTTCTTTTATATGATTAATCATTAATTTAAAGAGATCGCTTTAATTAGAATTGTAGCAAGCTTAAAGTATTTAACTTGGATTAATGTGCTCATTTACGCATTTGTAGTTGAGAAAATTAGAATAAATAGCTTTCTTTCAAGAGATTAGTCATTTATTAAAAAGGTTGCTTTATTATGCTGTAGCGAGTTAATTTAATAGTTAATTTTAAAAATAACGAATTCAATGAGTTATGCATTTTAGAAAGGAAAGATTTAAAGTCATTTGGAAATAGAAATAAATTAATCATTTTCGCATTTTGGAAAAAGAAAAGGGAAAATTTTATTATTTAAAGGAAATTATTTTTAAACTTGTAAAGTCGATATAGTCTAAAAGATTGATTGTTGGAAATTTAAATTAATCTAAACGCTTTACCCTGGTCAATAGTTTCAAAATATAATGTAGGCCTAAATTAATATTAAGAAATTAAAATTTAAAACTAAATAAGAGATAGAAGCATGTTAATTTTAATTAGAATAAAACGAGTTAGATTTATTGAGTAGAGGAAAAGAATGATTTCCATTTTCATTTTCTTGTATTTTTTAAAAAAAGAAATGCTTAAATTCGAAATTGAAAATTAGGTCAAAAAAAGGGGGTTTCTCATTTAACCTAGTTTTTGGGAATATTTTGGGGGTTCTTCTTTTTGGATTTTTTTTTGGAGAAGAAAAAAAATGGTTTTGGAAGGGAGATTGGGGATGGGGAGAAAATGGAGTTTTGTTGTGAGTTGTAGGTGGAGCTCTCATTCAAAGTCTTGCCCGGAATACGATACAAGGTAGGATTCCAACTTACCCTTGTATTTATTGTTGAATAAAATAAAAAATTGGTGATTGAATGTTCTCCATGAAATGCTGGAAAAAGAAATGATAATACCCATGAATGTTTTTAATATTTAGTTTTAGTTTCCTTTTGAAAGCTTGGTTGTTCTTGGATTCAAGGTTTGTTATGGTTTCTTGAAACATTTTGAAGAGAGGAAACTAATAGAAAAAAAAAAGAGACTGTTAAAAATCCCTTTTGTTTTGACTATAAATAAAAAAAAAATGTATATCAAAACTGTTGTTTTCATTGCTACTTTGGTCATGTTTATTTTTCTTTTAAAAAAAAAAAAATTATTATCAAATGGGGCGTTAGGGTTTGGCAGGCGGAGGAGCCGAGACTCAACTCGTGCCACCATTTCCACCCTCCCCCCTCTCTTCTCTCTGCCTGCTGGCTCGCAGATCTTCTGCGACCACATTGTGGTCCTCAAGGACCTACGTCCACAATGTGGGCCGTAGGGACCTGCGTCCACAATGTGGGCCACAGGGGACCCGCGTCCACACTATGGACCGTAGGGAGAACTGCGACCACAATGCGGCTCGCAGGCGACCACAATGTGGTTTCGCAGGACCTGCATCCACACTGTGGGCTGCAAGGACCTGCGTATTGGTCCCTCCCACTCCCGTGATGGGAGGTGGGACCCGTAGGCTAGGGCTCCCAATTAAAATAAAATTTGTTTAATGTTTTTTTTTATATATTTAAAAAAATATATATATATGCAATATTAACATTTATAAAATGAAAGAAAAATGCCATGGGGGTATGAATAACAGCAGTTTGTAATATATTCGTAGAAAAATCTATTTTATTTGAAATTAGATTTTAATTGCTAAATACCATTAATATATATATATATATATATATATATTGAATAACGAAGTTTGTGTATATTCGGATTTGTTGCTTAATGATGGCTTATTAAATTTATATTAGTTAACATTTAATTTTGCAACCAATTCCAATAGGGAAGTAATCTTTGGAAAAGAGATTAAATAATGTCTTTATTTGATGATCTTGAAATAAAATACTTTTGTTAACATTTGGTAATACATTTTAATAAGAAGTTTTTCTGGGATATGTATTGTCTTTCGTTTGCATGATAAAGAACAACCAGAAGTTTTTAGGAATGAAATACTAAAGTATAGGAGTGTATGGAATATGAATCTAAAATTATCTTCGTATATTTTATTATTACTTCAACGATATGCTAGTAGAATGAATGTAAATTTGATATTGTATCGATCAAAAAAATTGTTGTAAGTTTAAGTTTCGTATTTGCCTTGTTTAAAGTGGTGGCAAACCTTGATGCATTTGTTTTGGACCCTGTCGTTGTTGAAATTGGGGCACCTGTTTAAGTGTTAGGTCTCTAAATAGAGTATTGTTGGACAATGGACCTTGTACTTTCTTTTAGCATGCTCAGTGGATCCACCTCTATGTGGACATCATTTAGGATTTATGGACCAAAGTGGTCATTTGTATACTAGTTGTGTTCGCCTAAGTGGAAATGATGTAAAAGACATGTAATTAAGTATTCCCAACTATATTGAATGTCAGAGGGGTCTTGCAGTTGAGCAGACCCGGAGATGTAGCCCTTTGGGGGTGAACTCCGAGATCATATATGTGTTATGCTATGTGTTTAGCCTCCTTTGTTTCATGCTTTAAGTTATCATGTATGGTTGTTATCTTGTATAAGTGTATGGTGGAAATTTAATGAAGCTAAATCAAAGTGCATAAAATTATTCATCTTGATAAATGTAGTAATCAGGTTCATAAAACATTGTAAGTATGATTATGGAAAAGTATTTGGTTTATGTTAATTAAAGGAAGTAATGGTGGAAAGAATCTCATTAGGATACCATTATTGTTTTAGCTTGATATAAGTTGGTAAATTGATCGAATGTGTATGGGTAACAAAGTTAGTACTAATGTCATAATTTTCTAATTTGAAATCTAAAGGATGAACATCATATAGGTATTTACTTTTATCTTCTTAAATGAGTATCGCCATGTTAATTATATTTCGCTATATTGGATGGATTTGTTTAGCTATTTCACGTCTTAATCTTAACAAATAATCTTTACCAAACTAACTTGATAATTGGGTGAACTCAACTATTTATCCATAATTATAACCCTAATAAAAGAATTCTCTTGTGATTGCTAAAATTGAATTGGAAAGGGAAGAATTCCTATAGTTGTTTATATCTTAATCTTAGTAAATGTATCTCTTCATATTAACTACATTTAACTAAAAAGAGTGACATGCAACAAGATAGTTATATTCTAATCCTAATGGAAGAACGTCACTATGAACTTATATTTTAATCCTATAATAATGAATATCATCTTGCTAACTATATTTTAACTAAAGGGATGAACTTGTGTTCCTATTATATTTTCACCTTAATGAATTGAGATCCTTCTATTAGCATTATTAAAACTTCAATGAATGAACTCTATGGTTACTTACATTTTATCCTCCATAAAAGAACTACGACTCATTAGTTGGTTATGCTTGAATTCAAATGAAGGGACCTCACTCTATTAATGGAAGTTTAATCCTTAATGAATGAACCTAATCTTATTAGCCATTCTTTTAATATTTAAGAAAGATATCAAATGTGGGTGGTTATCTTAAAACCGAATGAATGAACTTCGGTATATTAATCACATTGAACCTTAAGGGAGGCCTCTTAAATCAATTATGTTTTAAAGTGCATTGAGTAAATAACCTCACGATGGCCTCCTAACCACCCAAAGTAAATGGGCACTTCCTAAAATTCCAAGACGTCAATTTATCGAACATAAATATATGTCCATGTGTTATGCATTATCTCGTAATTAAGATATCTAGATTATTGGATCATTTGATGCGAGTTGAGTCAGGTGTAAGCTTACGTAATCACATTGGGAAACTCCTTAGGTTCGTTTATCCTTTCGCTGTGTTATATAAGTTTTTTAGATAACTCCAAATTATCTTAATGTTGTAACTTATCAATAATACTCTTAACTATTATTATAAAAAAAATAAAAAAATATTTACACTCTATTTGAGTGTTTTTAACTTAAACCCTTAGGGGTTTCCTGGCGGGGCATTACACTTGGTATCAGAGCCCATGTTGCAACACTGGGATCTCTGGTTTTGCTTGTGCCCTTAGTTGGTGTGTGTGTGTCTACCTTATGTTGTGTGCTTGTCCTCCTTGATGTGAGGGTGTGATTGAACAAACCCTACTTGTGTGTAATGCGTGTGTTCACACCTTGTTTTCACCTTCTTGATGTGGGTGTTTTGGGAATGATTATAGGTGTTTTGTCTGCTTATTGAGGTCTTGGTCTACAATTTCTCTTACTTTGAAAAGGAGTAGTATGTACCTTCGTTCTTGATTTGTTTTACTCTTTTGACTAATCCATCTAGGTTGGTTGTTAATATCTTGAATCTAAAAGTATGGTATGTGCTTGTTTATGGTATTGATCGATTTTAATGATTTTCCACTTGAAAGACTAGTATGGCAAATGTTAATGCTTATTATGTAGTACATTGAGTGATTATGACTCTTCTTCTTCTCTCTCTCTAGTAAATTAAAAGGATTCAATATGGGTAATTATCTCTTATTTAAGTTTTCTTATTGCAAGAGAAAGGATGATATTTCTTGAGCCCTTGTGTGAGCCTCATAACATTTTTGTGTTTTAGATTGTGAAAGGGATTGGTTTGGGAGTTAATTTTTGGCTAATGATAGAAAATGGTATGTTTGCATTAAAGGGTTCTCCATGTGCTTGGTAGGAGTAATATAATTAAATTCCATCTTAAGTAAGGTGCATTAAAATGCATATAGTTGATTTTGTGAAAATTGCTTGATGTGAAAGGAATACCAAAAGAGGACATGTAGTAGCTTCAGGAGTGTATTAATGTGCTCCTTGAAAGATTGTTTTATGTGCTTATTCAACTAGTCTGATTTAGGACCTATTAAGAGATGCACCATTTAACTTGCTTTGGATATAGATAATTGTCTTATTGTGTTTAAGAAAGAGTAAATGAAAGACTTGTTGAATTGTATGCATTAAATGTGTAAAATCTAGTAGATAGCTCTTCATTTACCTCCTTGTCATATTATGAATTTTCAATGTTAGATTTGATGTATTATTGTATTGTATTGTATCACGAATAGTGATTGTTCTCAAGAAGACTTGTATTACAAAAGAAAATTTGGTTGTCTTGAGTTCTTGTTCAGAAAACTAGAACATTATAGTGCAACAATAATGATTAGAAATGTCATGTTAGGATGCTTTGACACCTTCCTAAAAGATAGCAAAATGAAAACTGTGCAACTAAAATGATAGACTTATATCCAAGCATATGGTGTGATCTTGAAATTCTTGTGTATTCGTAGGAAATAGTTGATTTTCCAACTCTCTTCCTCCTCTTGCCTAAAATATAGGATTTGTTGTTTTTGAAATACTATTTGGAATGCAGTGATTTAAGAAGAAATTTTGTTATAACGCATATGAAATTGTATGTTTGCTTTTGGCTTCTAATTGAAAGAGGAAAGTTTTTTTTCACTTGGAAAAGAAAATTGCATAGTTAGTAGTGTGAATGAAAATGCTTAGTGAGATTTGAGAAAGATATCAGAATGATGTTATTTCCTTGTGTAAATTTGATTTGTTGAGGATTTCAGTACACGGATCTAGAGTAAACTTTATTTAGTGATTCATGTGTAAAGAATGATTAAAACTTCCCTTAAGTATATGTTAGCATAATGTAAAGTACTCCTTGTAAATGTGACTAACCAATAATGGTTCTATTCTATGTGTGCTATAAGAAACCCATACTTCCTATGTGTGCCCATGGGATGGTGAAGTAATCAACCATGGGAAATATGTTTTCTTATGAGTATGGGAAACCATACCTATCTATGTGATGTTTCTTATTTGTTTCCTTATTGAGTGCCAACCCACGGGTTGTTGATAAGTCAGTATGTGAAGGGGTAGTAGTAGAAGTCACCATTCCTTGAATAGTATGAACAGCGTATGAGTAATGTTGACGCGAAGCGACTTTAGCTTCCCTATTTTGAGGAAAAATATAGTTTTGTAATGAAACTGTAACATAGGTGTACTCAATACTTCCCCTTGTGATGAACTGATTTACGAGGTTCATGAGTGCCAGCCTAATTCCTATCCTTTATTTTGATCATATAGATGACAATTCTTGAGCATATGGATGGATTTTATTGGAGCATCTTTTGCCTTGTCTTCATGAGAGGTGTGTTATTTTTCTTACATGAGTTGCCAACGGACTAGTGTTGGTAGACTTGTGGGTAGACCTTAGCCATGTATACCTCTGGCTTATGATGAGTATCCTGAGAGGAATATCGCTATGCAGAGTGTGACCGACATGTGCCTTATCTGCAAGGTACACTGCCATGCGGGATACGTCCATTGCGTGCCCAGTCCGCTTGGAGTATTGCCATGTCATGCTAAGACACGATGTAGGATGTAGTAGACATTTCCATGCGACCTACTGATAGGTATAGGGTAGAGCCATGCCGCGTGATGACGTGATGCAGGGTGATGTCGAGGTGCACACTGCCATGCCATGCGGATGTGTGACTTGACCACACCACATGATGAGCTACTAGGATAGCTAGACGATTGTCCCTTCCTTCCTCATTGGTGGCTAGCTGCTAGTCACGTAGTGATGTAATGTGCACTTATGATTTTCTTTTATTTATTTATTTATTTCCTTGTTGGCTAGCAATTTATTTTACTTTGACCTTGACAGTTTAGCCATGATCTTGCAATCTTGATCTTACTTGATTTGATGTTGCAAATCCAGAAATTATTTTCTTGTCTTATTGTTGGAATTGACAATTATTATCTTTATTCTTTTGTACTTTGGTGGCTAAACCGGTTTATCCTTGTTGTTTTCATATGTTGGTCTTGTGTTGCAATGTGAATTCCTCTCCAAGAATGTAGGAGACGGTCTTGGATGAGTGTATACGAGGAATTAGACGTAGGGAACCTTGAGGATGGAGGTATGTGAGGCTGTGAGATAGCTAGGATCCATTATGTACCTATGAGTGGTGACTATCTCTTGGAGGCTAAACACCTTACGCAACAAGGGGTATTCACGAGGGACTTGCATGGAAGGTAGCACCGCTATGGTGTACCCTAGCACCATCAAGCCCTTGAGTGAGATGATGGATATTGTTGATCATGTATTTGTTCTGAGAGCAGGCATAGAGATGTTGATCGTATATGTTACCTTTGACCGAGCATTAGACATGCTCACATGTGGCCTTTTGTGTTGTGCAAACCAGTCTTGTGGATGGATATTATGTGCAATCATGGAATAAATGGTATTAACTTGTCACTATGTTATGGGGCATAGTCATTGGAAAGGTTCTTGTATGTCTGAAAAGTGTAAACAATTGAGTTCTTACATTGCTCTTATTTGTCGAAAGTTAACTTGGTTGTAGAAATTGATATTTGAAGCTAGTTCTATGCGATAAAGTTTTGTGAAAGAGATGAATTGGTGAAAGAAATTGACCTTGAGGGCATATTCTCTTGTCATGTTTGATAAATGAGAATGATAATTGTGTCTATATATATTAATTGCTTTAATTTGGTGTAATAAAAGGGAAAATCCTCGTTTCTCTACTATAATTAAGTGTAAATTCTAGAATATTTTAAGATGTGAATGATGTTAGATGCATTATGTTAATGGATAATGACATTCATAGAGGATTTATAAGTAATGTTCTAAAATGTTGACAAAATAGTTGTTTGTGCAAATTGATAATTGTTAATTGAGTTTAAGGGCTAATACGTGTTGCATGACTTCTGTTTAGCCTTGCGACTTCCAGGAGTAAGTCGGAGGCCTAGGGGCGGAGAATGTAATGCCCCTACCCTAGTCAGACTTGTAAAACCCATTTGACCTTGGTTGACTTCCTATGTGGCATTCTTGAATGGTAGGTTAACCGTGATGCAATGTGTAGTTTAGATAATATAAATAATTGTGCATACCTATTATTGTGCTTTTGCATCGATTCTTGTGTAAATGTAATTGTTTCCTAACTCTTGTGATAAATCTTGAGCTAATGCCTTCATTGAATATGTATATGTATATGTATGCTTGCGTGATTCATGGGTGCAAGAGATTGCAGGTACAACACCGCCTATGGCGAGGTTCATCTCCTTCGAGATTCGCAGGTTTGAGTAAACCTCCTCCATCCTCAGAATTCGGATTTGGGGGTCATAAAACTCTCATCTTGCCTTAGCCATGGTCAGGTGAGCATCGTGTGTAGTTCATGGGGCTTTCTTTTTGTTGGGTTGCGTGTCATGTGATTTGGTGGACTTCCTTGATTTGCATGCCTTGCGTGGGGTAAGTGGAGTTTGTTATCCTAAGTAATCAATTCAATTTAAGGTGTGGATGTATGCATTATTAATGTAGAAAATTTAAAATAGGTAGTTTCTTTTATATGATTAATCATTAATTTAAAGAGATCACTTTAATTAGAATTGTAGCAAGCTTAAAGTATTTAACTTGGATTAATGTGCTCATTTATGCATTTGTAGTTGAGAAAATTAAAATAAATAGGTTTCTTTCAAGAGATTAGTCATTTATTAAAAAGGTCTCTTTATTATGTTGTAGCGAGTTAATTTAATAGTTAATTTTAAAAATAATGAATTCAATGAGTTATGCATTTTAGAAAGGAAAGATTTAAAGTCATTTGGAAATAGAAATAAATTAATCATTTTCGCATTTTGGAAAAAGAAAGGGGAAAATTTTATTATTTAAAGGAAATTATTTTTAAACTTGTAAAGTCGATATAGTCTAAAAGATTGATTTTTGGAAATTTAAATTAATCTAAACGCTTTACCCTGGTCAATAGTTTCAAAATATAATGTAGGCCTAAATTAATATTGAGAAATTAAAATTTAAAACTAAATAAGAGATAGAAGCATGTTAATTTTAATTAGAATAAAATGAGTTAGATTTATTGAGTAGTGGAAAAGAATGATTTCCATTTTCATTTTCTTGTATTTTAAAAAAAAAATAAATGCTTAAATTCGAAATTGAAAATTAGGTCAAAAAAAGGGGGTTTCTCATTTAACCTAGTTTTTGGGAATATTTCGGGGGTTCTTCTTTTTGGATTTTTTTTTGGAGAAGAAAAAAAATGGTTTTGGAAGGGAGATTGGGGATGGGGAGAAAATGGAGTTTTGTTGTGAGTTGCAGGTGGAGCTCTCGTTCAAAGTCTTGCCCGGAATGCGATACAAGGTAGGATTCCAGCTTACCCTTGTATTTATTGTTGAATCAAAAAAAAAATTGGTGATTGAATGTTCTCCATGAAATGCTGGAAAAAGAAATGATAATACCCATGAATGTTTTTAAGATTTAGTTTTAGTTTCCTTTTGAAAGCTTGGTTGTTCTTGGATTCAAGGTTTGTTATGGTTTCTTGAAACATTTTGAAGAGAGGAAACTAATAGAAAAAAAAAAAAAAGACTGTGAAAAATCCCTTTTGTTTTGACTGTAAATAAAAAAAAAATGTGTATCAAAACTGTTGTTTTCATTGCTACTTTGGCCATGTTTATTTTTATTTTAAAAAAAAAAATTATTATTAAATGGGGCATTAGGGTTTGGCAGGCAGAGGAGCAGAGACTCAACTCGTGCAACCATTCCCCCCCCCTCTCTTCTCTCTCCCCATGGGCTCGCAGATCTTCTACATCTACAATGTGGGCCGCATGGACCTATGTCCACAATGTGGGCCGTAGGGGACCTGCGTCCACACTGTGGGCCGCAGAGAGACCTGCGACCACAGTGCGGCTCGCAGGGCTTGCATCCACACTGTGGGCCGTAGGGAACCGGCGACCATAGTGTGGTTTCATAGGACCTGCGTCCACATTGTGGGCCGCAGGGACCTACGTATTGGTCCCTCCCACTCCCGTGATGGGAGGTGGGACCCGTAGGCTAGGGCTCCCAATTAAAATAAAATTTGTTTTATGTTTTTTTTAATATATATATATTTTTTAAAAAATATGCAATATTAACATTTATAAAATGAAAGAAAAATGCCATGGGGGTATGAATAACAGAAGTTTGTAATATATTTGTAGAAAAATCTATTTTATTTGAAATTAGATTTTAATTGCTAAATACTATTAATATATATATATATATATATATATTGAATAACGAAGTTTGTGTATATTCAGATTTGTTGCTTAATTAAAAATTCATTAATCATGGCATATTAAATTTATATTACTTAACATTTAATTTTGGAACCAATTCCAATAGGGAAGTAGTCTTTGGAAAAGAGATTAAATAATGTCTTTATTTGATGATCTAGAAATAAAATACTTTTGTTAACATTTGGTAATACATTTTAATAAGAAGTTTTTCTGGGATATGTATTGTCTTTCGTTTGCATGATAAAGAACAACCGGAAGTTTTTAGGAATGAAATACTAAAGTATAGGAGTGTATGGAATATGAATCTAAAATTATCTTCATATATTTTGTTATTACTTCAACGATATGCTAGTAGAATGAATGTAAATTTGATATCGTATCGATCAAAAAAGTTGTTGTAAGTTTAAGTTTCGTATTTGCCTTGTTTAAAGTGGTGGCAAACCTTGATGCATTTGTTTTGGACCCTGTCATTGTTGAAATTGGGGCACCTATTTAAGTCTTAGGTCTCTAAATAGAGTACTGTTAGACAATGGACTTTGTACTTTCTTTTAGCATGCTCAGTGGATCCGCCTCTATGTGGACATCATTTAGGATTTATGGACCAAAGTGGTCATTTGTATACTGGTTGTGTTCGCCTAAGTGGCAAAGATGTAAAAGACATGTAATTAAGTATTCCCAACTATATTGAATGTCAGAGGGGTCTTGCAGTTGAGCAGACTGGGAGATGTAGCCCTTTAGGGGTGAACTCCGAGATCATATCTGTGTTATGCTATGTGTTTAGCCTCCTTTGTTGCATGCTTTAAGTTATTGTGTATGGTTGTTATCTTGTATAAGTGTATGGTGGAAATTTAATGAAGCTAAATCAAAGTGCATAAAATTATTCATCTTGATAAATGTAGTAATCAGGTTCATAAAACATTGTAAGTATGATTATGGAAAAGTATTTGGTTTATGTTTATTAAAGGAAGTAATGGTGGAAAGAATCTCATTAGGATACCATTATTGTTTTAGCTTGATATAAGTTGGTAAATTGATCGAATGTGTATGGGTAACAAAGTCAGTACTAATGTTGTAATTTTCTAAATTGAAATCTAAAGGATGAACATCATATAGGTATTTACTTTTATCTTCTTAAATGAGTATCACCATGTTAATTATATTTCTCTATATTGGATGGATTTGTTTAGCTATTTCATGGCTTAATCTTAACAAATAATCTTTACCAAACTAACTTGATAATTGGGTGAGCTCAACTGTTTATCCATAATTATAACGCTAATAAAAGAATTCTCTTATGATTGCTAAAATTGAACTGGAAAGGGAAGAATTCGTATAGTTGTTTATATCTTAATCTTAGTAAATGTATCTCTTCATATTAACTACATTTAACTAAAAAGAGTGACATGCAACAAGATAGTTATATTCTAATCCTAATGGAAGAACGTCACTATGAACTTATATTTTAATCTTGTAATAATGAATATCATCTTGCTAACTATATTTTAACTAAAGGGATGAACTCATGTGTTCCTATTACATTTTCACCTTAATGAATTGAGCTCCTTCTATTAGCATTATTAAAACTTCAATGAATGAACTCTATGGTTACTTACATTTTATCCTGCATAAAAGAACTATGACTCATTAGTTAGTTATGCTTGAATTCAAATGAAGGGACCTCACTCTATTAATGGAAGTTTAATCCTTAATGAAGGGATCTCATGTTATTAGCCATACTTTTAATATTTAAGAAAGATATCAAATGTGGGTGGCTATCTTAAAACCAAATGAATGAACTTCGGTATATTAATCACATTGAACCTTAAGGGAGGCCTCTTAAATTAATTATGTTTTAAGGTGCATTGAGTAAATAACCTCACGATGGCCTCCTAACCACCCAAAGTACATGGGCACTTCCTAAAATTCCAAGACCTCAATTTATCGAACATAAATATATGTCCATGTCTTATGCATTATCTCGTAATTAAGATATCCAGTTTATTGGATCATTTGACGTGAGTTGAGTTAGGTGTAATGTTAAGTAATAACGTTGGGAAACTCCTTAGGTTCGTTTATCCTTCCGCTATGTTATATAAGTCTTTTAGATAACTCCAAATTATCTTAATGTTGTAACTTATCAGTAATACTCTTAACTATTATTATTAAAAAAAATAAAAAATATTTACACTCTATTTGAGTGTTTTTAACTTAAACCCTTAGGGGTTTCCTAGTGGGGCATTATAGTAGGCTTCCCACCATGTTTTTTCCCTTTACCAGGTTTTCCACGTACAAGTCTTGGTGTTATGTAGTATGGTTGCATTGCGTTAATTCTCTGTTTCATTCTTAAGTTTTATTTCTTACCAGTATCTATTTTTTCTATTCTGGTATTCAATGCTTATGTGCTCCAGTTAAAGGTTATAAAGTGGTTTGATTAATATAATATATTGACAACTAATTCACCCTCCCCCTCTTAGTTGTCCACCAGTTATCCTAATAGAATTCTACCTCTTTCCTTGAAGATGCTCATGGATTGTTCTCATTTTTTAGGTTATTAGAGAGCCAAATAGCTCATCCATTATGAAGTTATTCAGATCCTTGGCTTCCTCTATGGAAAAAACCTTAGTATAATATTTAGATGTGAGAGATCTAAGTAACTTCTTTACAATAATCTCATCAACAATTTCTTCTCCAAGTCCTCTGATGGTGTTCATAGTTTCATCTATTCTGTGAAGGTAGTCTGCAATCTTTTCTTCATATTTCATCTTGATACCTTTAATTTGACCCCTTAGTGATTGAAACTTGGCCTCTTTGACTTTGGCATCCCCTTCAAATAATCTCTGCAATTTATCCCAAGTCTCCTTGGTGGATGCATAATGAATGACCTTGACAAAATCATTATCTGACAACCCACTTAAGATAGCATGTTTATCCTTTGCATTGTTCTCATACTCCTTCTTAGCATCCAGATCAATGCAGGAACATGGGGGATGGTATACCCATTCTTGACAGACATCCACACATCAAAATGAAGAGAGGAAATATAGGTCTCCATTCTTCTTCTCTAGAAGGCATATTTAGATCCATCAAACATGGGAGCTTTTGAGGAGGCGGACTCATTTCTTGCCATTATGTTCTTTGACCAGAATCTAGCCAAGCTAGAGAAAGATTTAATCAACCAGGAACCTAGGTTCTGATACCAATTGTTGAACACAATGTACCACTAAGAGGGGGGTGAATCAGTGGTTCCTAAAATCTTTTCTTCTTAACCAAGCTTGGAATACTGGTTATCAACCTAAACACTAAATAGTCAAACTGATAAGATAAAAGTGGATATCAAAATAGGAAAAAACACAAATCGATAACCCACAACACCACATGTACAATGAAAACAAAATATGGGAAAAAACTCAGTGAGAAATATTGTTGGAGTCTATTGCTCCAATCCAGCCTCACAATGAAACAACATATTACAATGATTTAGAGCACCAACCCAAGGAACACCAACCCCTACTGATTTACGGAACCAACCCAAGGAGCACCAATCCCTACACCAAGCACCAACTTGGTGTAATATAATGAAAAAAATTTCTTATATAGTGATAGCATCTACTTGCGAATGAGTTTTGCAACACCCGATCAATGGATTTCTGGTGGTTAACAACCTCCTCTTCTTCACTGGTTCTCACACTGCTAGTTATCAGATTACTCTCTTAGATCACTCACTAGTTATTCCTAGCCTCTCTTCTCTCTCTCTCTTAGCCTTACACTCCACAATGTCATTCTTGGATTCCTTCTTAACCAATTACTCCTCACCGATTCACTTGATTGTTAGAATTGCAATATTTTACTAGTTAGTCTATCTCTACTGGTTAGACCCTCTCATCGGTTACCTGCTAACACCCACTCTGACTCTCTAAGAAATAACTCTAAGGCCAATTATCTTTCTTTCCTAGCTCTCTTTTTCTCTTACACCTCACATAAAAAATCAACTGATTTTAGTCTCGAGCTAACATATTTATCTTTTAGGGTTCCCACCAAAGAAGCATTCAAATGATGTCATCTTAGAATTTTCCTTCAGTAACTCGATCTATATTAGATTTGATCCAATCTACTTTTCTAGAGTGATGATCTGCATGTCATCGATCAACAATGCCAACTCCTTGCATTCCGATGTGCGTTTTCTATATTTGGATGTCCGCAGCATGATTTTATGCATTTTTCTGTCAAATGCCATTAATGGCTCAGCTATTTTTTTTGGCAAACAAGTACAAAGATCAGATATTTTTGTAGGGTTAGTTCAATCACCAGCTTGTCTTCCTCGAGCTAAAACATTCTGTCATCCTCCCATGATTTGCAGGTTCTTCATTAAAGTTGACCTGCTTGCTAACTATTACGTTGATGAATATTTCACCAACCTCTGCATGCTAGCCACATGGTTTCCACCCATCATCCTTGTTGACATCCACCTTTGCTCAGTTTTACATCCTTCACTAACCAAGATTGACTATCAGTTCAACTCACCTCACCGGTATAACCTATCTTCTTTAGTGGTCCTTCATACCTGTAGACCTCTTATCTATTGGTGGATCAACTTAGCCTTCCATCAAACATTCTAGTCCCTCTACTAAGTCCATTTACCAGTGGTACTAAACTTCTCTGTGTATACCGGTTCACATCCTCTAGTCTTTTTCTTGCTTGCTTTTCCTTGCTGGTGGTTTTGCTTTATCGATCAATTATGCATTTCATATGTACTGGTAACATACCTGTATGTCTACTTACACACATATGGATTGACATCATCATGTCTTACTTCACCCATACCGGTCACCACTAATTACTCATCGGTGACCATGACAAACCAGTTGACATCAATGACAACCTAATGCCAATAATGCCAAGAGTAGTTGACAAGGACAATTGTTTCATTGAATCTTTTATTTTGAGGACTTCATGGGTGGCTAAGATTCCCTTTGAAGTGTCAGAAGATGAATGTATGAATATTATAGAGATAATTCTTAAAATGCCAAAAGATTTGAATGAAGAAAGATTTAGAATGTATGATGAGGTCATGAGAAAATTTGGTGGAAAGAGAACTAGTAAATTTGAGAGTGTTCCAAAAGACAAGAGAGAAAGGAAATCATCTATAGAAGCTTCTTCTTTTGCATCTAAGGTGTTGAAATATAAGCATGTTAGAAAAGAGTGTGTAAAAGAAATGATTTTAGAAAGTGACAAGGAAGAACTAGAGAAGATAAGTGTGTAAAGGAGTGTTGGATTGAGAAAGAAGGTGATTGTTTACCATATTTCTTTTGAATAAAGTTCTTTTAATTTTGACAAAGTGCTTAAGTTTCTTGAGAGATCAGATGATTTGAAAAGTGTTGGTGAGTTGTATCTTTCTATTCCATCTCTATGATCAAGTATGTGTAACATATTTGCTCCAAAACAATCTCGTTCCTACTAGTGTTGTTGATGTTCTTTCATAAGTATTGATAGAATTGATAATTGAGTGTATTGCTATAGTTGCTAATGATGACAGTGATTCAAGTGAACCTTGTACAAAATAAAATTTGACAAAGAAAATGAAAATCAAGTTCCTAAGGGTACATCATGACCTTAAGCTTAATTTGATTAGTTTTAGAAAGATGATGGATAATGAAGAATGGTTGTATAGGTGTTGCTTGAGGTGGCCTATGGCTAGAAAGAAGTTTAAATATGAAATAGACTATATTGATTCTCAACTTACAGAGTTATCAAAGTCTTTTAATATTTACAAGGATGCAAATGGTACAATAAGATCCAAGGTTTGGGATCTTCATTCTCAGTTGTCACTATGACAAAACAAAGAGAGAAATATGTGAAGTTATTTTGTGGACTTAAGGATACCATGGAGTTACGATTGTCTAATTTTCTTAGACTATTGCCTGAAGTTGAAAAGGATACATAGAGTGTGGCCAATGCTAATGTTATTGACACCGTAGTAAATTAGTGATTTGATTGTGAGTGTCACAACACAATTTTGTCTACCACTATTTGTTCATGGGACTCTTCTTTTGTGGGTTTGAATAATCAATACAAAGATATTTGGCCTGGACATGTTTGATAGGTATTTATGTTTCCTTTTTCTAGAGATTTTTGTTAGGGGGAGTTGCAATTTTGATCAGTATGGTATTGACTTGTAGAATTACCCTTTGTTTTTAATGTCAAAGGGAGAGAAATATTGTTGGATTTGTGTGAATATTGTCATTGATGTCAAACCAGGTAATCAAGTTTGGACCAGTTAGCATACCACCTTTGGTGTATGTTGTTGGAAGCAGTTTTGGAATTGCAGATAGGCATGAATATGATATAAAGAAGTAAGGCATAGGTGATCTACTAGAGTCATTTCTAGAAGATCTTGATCTCCAAAATCATGTGTTGTACTCATTTTGGTTAATATCCTATTCTAGTATCAACTGTGTGAATTTTGGTATCAATGGTAGCAATCATACCTGATTTTTGTTAGCCATTTGGAGGAATTAATTATGTGTTGCATTGATGTTTTGTAAATGATGTCAACACTAGCCATTTTGGTTGCTAAACTCGTATCCTTTTGGTCCTGTAGGCTATTTTGTTTTTGGTTGGATTGGATCATCATGGTCTGCTATGCTCTGGTATGTTTGGGTTATGGAATTGCCTTATTCATGCTCATATTCAGTCAATTGTTTTTGATTTGGTGATCAGATAGTATCTTGTTTAATAGTAAGCTTGGTTTGTTGTTCCAATGAGGGTTTCACTAGTAGAGCTATGATGAAGATCTTTGATGATATGTATAAGCAGTGTTGTTGTGGCTTCTACTGATCATGCTCAAGACTTAGTTGATTGGGATTATTTCTTTAGCATGTGTGGACCTATAATAGGTCCCAGTATTGTATAGGTTATGGACTAGCTTAATGTAATGTGTGGATTGGACCTCTCGATGCATTTCCAGGATGTCTTATGGGTTGGATATTAAATTGGTTTGGTCTTTGGCTGACATGTTTTGTAATTATGTAATTATTTTATTGTCTGGTGGCTAACCTTCTTGTTTATGGTTGAGGGTTTGTATATATATGATGTAAGATCTCATTATAGATCATATAGTATGGATGGAGTTTAATAGGAGTGAATAATGTAATAATCATTCAGGCAGAAAATTTGGTTGATCATTAGTGATCGATTTGGGTTTATGTAAGAGGATTTAGTCCTCCGGTATTGAGCTAAATTGAAACTGTATTCAGGCATAGGAGACACTATCTTTGTAGTTCATTCATTTCTTAGGATGGTAGTCTAGATTTCTACATAGTCAGTGAGAATAATTTTGTGATGAGAAGTGCATTCTAGGCTATTGGCCTTCCTGCAAGTGCAGGCCCCTCAATTGTAATTCACATACTTATTGTAGAAGTATTATCTCATTGTGGGTAAGCTTCCCACCATGGTTTTTCCTTTACCAGTTTTTCCATGTATAAATCTTGGTTTCATGTGGATGGTATTTATTCTCTAATTATTGCTTATACTTAATTGGCTTATCTATTATTTTGTTAATTGGTTTGTGAATTTTGGTATTGATCTTTTGGGTTCCGATAATAAAGTTTTAATTTCTTAAGGTTTCGGTAATCAATGACAACTAATTCACCCCCCTCTCAGTTGTCATCCAGTTATTTGAACTATCTAACAATTGGTATCAGAGCTCTGGTCCTCTCTACAGAAGCTTAACTACTTGAGGAAGATCCTATGGTGACTAACAGTTCAAATTCATCTGGAGCTATCTTTCGGAGAGATATTCCTAGGCTTTATGGAACAAATTATAGAGTATGAAAGATTTGAATGGAGAATAATCTGAGATGTGTTGGTAAGGAAATTTGGGAGATCATAAAGAATGGTATTACAGCTCATAATTAGGCATCTATCAATCCACCTCCAGTAAACTTGGATAAGGAGCTTGAGAATGATTGTAGAGAAAGAGAAGCCATATTTTGTACACTTTCTGATCATCAAATAATGGGATTAACTGACAAATCATTTGTATAGGCTATATGGGAGAAGTTGGAGACTCTTAATGAAGGTTACCCTACTATGAAGATTGCTAAACTTGATGGTTACCAGCTAAGATATGAAAACTTGAAGATGGAAGAAGATGAAATGATTAATGCATTTATGGAAAGGGTAAATGAGATTGTTATGGGAATTTAATGTTGTGGTGGAACTCTGAGTGAAGATGAATTTATTTCTAAAGTTCAAATAACTTTACCATTGACTTACAAGATGAAGGCTACTGCAATTAATGGATTGGGAACAATGGCTAATACTTTGATGGTATGATGAAACAATAAGTGTTTGGTCAACTACTGATAGGGGGGGGTGAATTAGTAGATAGAAACACTAATAATAAACTTCCAAATTTTTTTACATATGTCTACAAACTTCATTTCTCAATGCTTTCAGTTATCATGACTTATCAAAGTAGTTAAGTAGTTAAGTAAATCAACCATAAGAACATAACCACAAAAAAATTCACCACTTGACACAAATATTTTTGACGTGGAAACCCAAATGTGAAAAACCACGGTGAGATGAGACTCACAAGATAACTATTTGAACTCTTCTGAAGTCCGCCTTGGTAGGAGCCTAGCCTATTAAATCTTTACAAATGTCATGTTAAAAACTGATCCTATTAAGAACCACCTGGTTAAGGGATTGACTACAATTCCTTATTAGAAGCAATATCCTATAAGGAGTAACCTCAGTATAGGATTTGAAAATCCAAGTTAATGGATCACCTTGTGATGGGGTTCACCTAGTCTGCCTAACACTTCACCTAGTTGGTGTTGTTCAGTTCCACCAACTCACCAGACCTAGTTTCTCTCTAGACCTCCAAGTCCTTCTCAGTCTCTTCTAGGGCTTGACTCTTGACCGTTCCAACATGTTTTCTTCAAGTTTTTTGGCTAGGAACCCTACCAATTCATAGTGCTTCCCATGTGCTCAATTATGGCTTCTTTGCTTCAACTTGTCAAATTGACCTCCTATTGGCATGAGTTGATGCAGAAGTGTGGAGGTGTCTTCTAACATATTTTGAATGCATTTAGGGCCCATTTGAGTTTTTTAACCATTAGCTTTCTTTTTTATTTCAATATTTTGCCTAGAAAAGAGCTACAAGGAATTAGCCTTATTAGGCCTCCTAAAACTGGTTTTCTAGGGCTTGAAGGAAAATGGTCCAAAAGCCCCCTAGCAAGTTTGGTTTTTCTTCAATGATTCACCTAACCTCAAGAGATTTTTGTGGTTTTTCTTTCTTGTTTCACCTTACAATATGCTAACCCCAAAAATGAGATTTTTGAAGGGTTTCTAGGCCTTCTAGCTGATAGTGATTGATCAGTATGCTAACTCTATCCCAACTTCATGGACCCCTCCAAAATATTAGATGGTGATTTGGCATAAACCCCTACACTTAGCACTTCAATTTCACCTTATTTCCTCTATTCGAGTTGCTATTGGACTTGCCTAGAACAAGGTGGCAGTCACATTGAAACTCATCTCCAACACTTATCCCTGTATATGTACACTATGTAGGTGGTTTCCCTTCATGCCCCAACAAGCCATGATGGAAGCACATGTGGAATTCATGGGCAACCATTTTTACATAAACTGCTATATACAAGCCAAAATTGGTTGTTTACAAACCAAAGCAAGAAAACACCAAAGTAAACTATCTACAAAGCTTGAAATGAAACCAACAATACTGTAACACACTAGAAAAACTCAATCCATTGCTGGATCAATGGATTCAATCCATTTTCAATTACAAAATGAGTAAAATCAAGACAAAATGCTACCAACTAGTCTGAAAATGAGTACTTTCAGATTGTTGAACTTACAAAACACATTCTCCAACCTTGGTAACCATGCAATAGAGGTTTCTTATAGCTTCTTGCATGTGTGGAGTCTTCCTAAGGCATTGGACAATCCCTAGCTCCATCGCTAACCAATTCAAGACAAAAGTTGTCATGACAACTTTTTGCAACTTTGCACTTTTGTACTTTTTGGTCTTCTCAACTTATGAGACCTATTCTAAGTCATAACTCATTACTTTTAAAACATGTTTAAGAATAATTTAACCCTCCCTAATACCTATACCAATTTTTGACACTTTTGACCATCATGAACATAGTTTTAAAACTCGTGGACTTGCCACGGACTCGCAAGTCCATGGGAGCCACGAGTTGACTCGCCAAGGTCTCGCGAGGCGAGTCCTGGTGAGTCCATCTGAAAGACTTGTGAGTCTTTTGCAAGGACTCATGCGATTATTTTGTATGGACTCGCGAGTCTTTCAGATGGACTCACGCGACCCAGAAAAAATGTCATGCAAGCTTTAAAATTGAGTTTAACATGTGAAAAAATTTGGTCTCTCTGTCAGGATTCATATATGGAATATGACATTTCCTTTTATCTTTCTTCTTTCTTATACTTTAAGTTATATTCCATATATACTGTCAGGATGTTTGAGAGTGGTTTCGGACCTCCAGGAGTTATAATGCAAAATCTAGTTTTTGGAGGATTCTTCAATTTTCCAGACTTAGTCAGATTTCAGGATCAGGAAGACATTCCAGACTTAGCCAAATTTCAGGGCATTTGAAGATCAGGATGACATTCCAGACTTTAAGTTATATTCCAAATATATTGTCAGGATGTTTGAGAGTGGTTTCGGACCTCCAGGAGTTATAATGCAAAATCTAGTTTTTGGAGGATTCTTCAATTTTCCAGACTTAGTCAAATTTCAGGATCCTTCGGCGATGCCCCTTGACCCCAACTTGGGGGCATTGCCCCCAAACCCCCATCGAAAAATATAGGGGGAAATTGTGCCAATGGAAGTAGGGAAAATTTAACCTCCGAGTTTGATTAGGCTCCATATAAAAGCATAATTAGCATTGAAGAAATCTTGGTATTATACATTTTAGAGTTGAAAGTTTGAAACTATGAGTATGTGACATGTGTAATGTTTCAATTATGGCTCTTATGTTCTCTAAATGCATTAATTTCTTTATGTTTTTTTGTAAAACTATGGTTTTTTTTTTTGCTGAGTCCTTGCCGAGTCTTTCACGAGTCCGAGTCCGAGTCCAAATTTTTGGTTTGCCGAGTCCGTGGTGAGTCCGAGTTTTTCAACTATGATAATGAAGGTCAACTACCTACTGAAACCCACTATTTACATGAAAATGCAAACCTAAGAATAATGAATTAAACCTAGGCCTACATTGACTCAAAAAACTAACTCTTTGACCCTCTTGGAGTCCTTATTCACTACTGACTTGGCTAGGGTTAGTGCAAGCCAAATTTGAGAAAACTAAATAGTCTAAGTCCTAGGTGCTCCTGCACCATTCTCTCAAACAAAAGAAAATCATGTCACCTCCTTGGGAATCAGATTTTGATCAATTCCAAGCTTCTTAAACTCTATCTCAATCACCCATGTAGCTTCAGCATCATCCACACCCTACCATTTGATTAGGTGCTCCCAATAGGCTTGATGGCTTGTCTTCTTGGCGATCCTTGAACTCAACACCTTCTCGGCCTTTGGATTTGGTTTGGCTGGTAATTGAAGGTTGTTCACATCATCTGATACCTTTGAGTGACTGCAATCTTAACCTTGAATTGGTCCCTTGTAGGCAACTAAGTCTGCTATATTGAAAATCGGTGACAATCCTATGTTACTAGGTAGATCCACCTTGTATGCATTTTCTCCATACTTGGCTAGAATGACACCTAGACCTATCCTTCTCATTTGCAACTTGTTAGGAACTCCTTGATGTAGCCTTGGTTTGTTTAGGTGCACCATGACAAGATCTCCTACTTGTAATTGTAGGTTCTTCCTTCTTTCATCAACTTTTTGTTTGATTTTGCTTGTGTTCTCCATCAATGCTTTCTTGACTAATTCATGGACCTCCTTCATTGATTGAGAAAAGTCTTTTGCATATCCACTTCTTGCTGCTGCACTTCCTGAGTCTCTCAACTCCAAAATACCTCTTGGGTGCACACCATAGACCACTTCAAAAGGGCTCTTGCTGGTAGTCCTATTCATGGTGTCATTATATGCATATTCAGCTTGTGAGAGTACTTGATCCCATGTCTGACCATATTCCTTAGTAAGGCACCTTAATAAGTTTCCCAAGCTTCTATTCACCACTTCGGTCTACCCATCTGTTTGAGTAAGGTAAGCTGATCCAAAAGAGAGGTTGGTGCCAATCTTTTGCCAAAGTGTCTTCCAAAAATGACTCATGAACTTTGAGTCCCTATCTGAAACAATGCTCATGGGTAAACCATGTATCCTCACTACCTTTTTGAAGAAAAGTTTAGCTATTTGGCATGCATCATGAGTAGTCTTGCAAGGCACAAAGTGAGCCATTTTGCTAAATCTATCCACAATGACAAAAATGTTGTCATATCCCTACTTTTTCCTTGGTAAACCTACTACAAAGTCCATACTAATGCATTCCCAAGGTCTATTTGGTATGGGAAGAGGTTGGTATAAACTGACATTTGTAGAAGTACCTTTGGCCTTTTGGCAAACTGTACAAGTCTCCACATACTTCTTCACATCTTGATTCATCCTTGCCCAATAGTAATACCTTTGAACCAGCTCTTGATTCTTATTGACTCCAAAATGTCCACGAAGGTTGCCATTATTCTTTTCTTGTATTATGTTTTCTCTCATTGAGCCTCTAGGCACACAAAGCTGCCCACCTTTAAACAATAGCCCATTTTACAAAGTAAAATCAGAATACTCACTATGGAAGTGATTTTGATACTCCTTACACACCTTGTAGGCATTTGAGAAGTCTTCACCCTCTGGGTACAAGCCTTTAAAACTGTCAACACCTATGCTTCTCAATTGGATTTCTTGGACTGTCAAAAGTCTCCTACTTAATGCATCAGCTACCTGGTTAACTACCCTTTCTTGTGCTTAATTGTGAATGTGTAGGCTTGCATGTACTCCACCCATTTCATGTGTTTATGACTGAGTTTGTCTTGTGAGTTTAGAAAACTCAATGCTTGGTTGTCCGTATAGACTACGAATTCCTTAGGAAGGAGATAGTGTCTCCACTTCCTCAAAGCCTGCACTAAAGCATATAACTCAAGATCATACGAGGAGTATTTCCTCTTGGCATCACTTAGCTTCTCACTATGGAAGTCTACTGGTCATTCTTCTTGGCTTAGGATAGCACCTACTGCAACTTTTCTTGCATCGCATTCCACTATGAAAAGTTTCTCAAAACTAGGCAACACTAGCATCAATTGAGTAGCTATCTTCTCCTTCAAGGTTTCAAATCCTTTGTTTTCTTCTTCACCCCACTGAAACTTTTCCTCCATTCCACATCTAATGGTGTCTAACATTGGTGCACATATAGCACTAAATTGCCTAATGAACTTCCTATAGTACTAAGCTAGTCCATGGAAGCTTCTCACCTCTATTGCTGACTTAGGAGTAGGCCAATTTATAGTGGCTTAAACCTTGCTGGGATCCATCTTGAGGTTTCCTTGAGACAACTCAAACCCAAGGTAAACCAACTCTTTCTTAACAAACTCACACTTATCCAAGTTCATGGTTATGTTTTCATCATACAATCTTTGTAATACATCTTGCAAGTGATTAATATGATCTGCTCTATCCTTACTAAAAATGAGAATATCATCTAGATATGCCACCACAAATTTACCTATGAATTCCTTCATCACCTCATTCATGAGTCTCATGAAGGTTCTTGGAGAATTGGATAAGCCAAATGGAATTACAAGCCACTCATAAAGACCCTCTGTTGTCTTAAATGCAGTTTTCCATTCATTACCCTCCTTAATCCTAATTTGCTGGTATCCACTTTTAAGGTCAATCTTGGTAAAGTACTTGGCTTCTCCCAAACAATCCATTAGGTATTTTATTCTAGGAATTGGGAACCTATATTTGATGGTGATCCCATTTATAGTTTTAGAATCAGTACACAATCTCCAAGTACCACCTTTCTTTGGGGCTAACACGGTAGGGACAACACAAGGGATAATGCTTTTCCTAATTAGGCCCTGGTCTAAGAGCTCTTGGATTTTCTTGGAAATCTCTACATTTTGTTGGTGAGTCATTTTATAAGCTTCCTTGTTAGGAAAGGATGCTCCAGGAATGAAGTCTATTTGATGGCTTATGGTTCTTTAAGGAGGTAAGTGGTTGGCTTTCCATCACTTACTATGCCTTTGAATTTCTTCAACAAATCTTGCACCTCTATTGGCAAATTTGGCTACTATTTCTTGTCTCCCTCTTTGGGCTTCATTACTAGTACAAACCCTATACCTTTACCTTCCTCAAGTGTCTTCAAGAATTGCTTTTCACTTACCAAAAGAACATTAGGACTTGCTGCCCTCTTTTCACCTTCCTCAAGGATAGGCTGAATCTTGAATGTGACTCCATATTTCTTGAATGAGTATGCATTCTTGGCTCCATCATGGATATCTTGTCTATAAAATTTCCATGGTCTTCCTAATAGAAGATGGCATGCATCCATGGGTAGGACATCACATAACACCTTGTCCTTCTACCTTGCAATGGTAAAATCCACCCATGCTTGCTTTTTAACTAGGACATGTTGGCCTTTGTTCAACTAGGTGACTCTATAAGGATTGTTGTGAGGTATCCTTTGCAACTTGAGCTTACTCAATACCTCTTCTGACACAATATTGTGTGTATACCCTGATTCAATGATCACTTTGCACACATTATCCATAATCTTGCATTTGATCCTAAATAAGGACCTTCTTTGGCTTGGCTCTTCTTTGACTAGTTCTTTGATCAAAGTTCTCCTTATCATCAAATTGTCACCTACCTATGATTGTAAGGCAACCTCTGAAGTCTTTCTACTTGAAGACTCTTGTTGAAGATAGCTCACTCTTCTTTCACCACCTTGTGATGATGATCCCTTCTCTGGACACCTATATGCTTGATGACCAAGTTGGTTACAATGGTAACACTTCATTGTTGCAAAGTATGAGGAACCTCTACCTTGTCCACTAGATCTTCCTCTAAAAATATTGTTTGATCCCCTTCCTCTATTGAATCCACCTTTATTAGTGCCACTATTTTGCTGCTTAGTGAGTTTAGACTCTCCTTGTGTTCTTTGTTTAGAACGTCTTCCTCCAAAGCCTCCTCTATGGCCTCTATTGTCTTTTCCTCTACCCCTGCCCCTATTGTTGCTTGAGTCATGTCTTATTTTTATTTTTTCCTCCACCTTAAGGGAAAGTTGATAGATTTGATGGACTATTTTTGGGTTCATTAAACTGATTTCTTCTTGGATATTCCACCATAGACCATTTAGGTACCTAGCAACCTTGAGACTCTCTTCTTCCACTGCATGAGATCTAAGGCTAAGTTTGTGAAGCTCCTCCATATGGCTACTGACATCAAGGTATTTTTGTCTTAAGTTTTGCCTCTTCCTATGAATTTGCACTTCATAGTCATCAGGGAGATAGACTTCTTTGATCTTGACTAACATCACTTTCCAACAAGAGATGGGTGCTTTTCCCATTTTCTTCCTTTCATCTTACAAAAATTTCCACCATGTGAGAGCAGTTCCTCTCATCCTTGACTTTGTTACCTTGACTCTCTAGGCTTTAGTTATGCCTTCACATTCAAAATGGTTCTCCATGCCTTCTATCCATTCTAGGACCACTTCTGCCTCCATCTTACCAGTGAACAATGGCAATCCTTCCAGTGATTTACCACTCAAGGCCTTCAATGCCTTCATAAAAGTTTCTTTCTCTAGGATAGGATTAGGTTCAAGTATTATGTCTATCTCTGACACTTCTTTACCCTTCCCTTCTACTCCTTATACCTTTACCAACACTTCACCTGCCTTGGTTTCTACCTCACCAGGCTTACTCTCCAATTCTAGCAACTTCTCCTTTAGGAGTCTATTCTCTTCCTCTTGATCATCTAATTTATTTGCCAAATCTACATTGGTCACCATGCTTTTATCTCCCACAAATTCCACTAAGGACATATACTCACCTATCCCAAATCTTATAGGCTATGATACCAATTTGATGGGGTTCACCTAGTGGGTGTTGCTCAGTTCCACCAACTCACTAGGCCTAGTTTCTCTTTAGACCTCCAATTCCTTCTCACTCTCTTCTAGGGCTTGACTCTTGATCATTACAAGGTGTTTTCTTCAAGTGTTTTGGCTAGAAACCCTACCAATTCACAGTACTTCCCATGTGCTCAATTATGGCTTCTTGGCTTCAACTTGTCAAATTGACCTCCTATTGTCATGAGTTGATGTAGAGGTGTGGAGGTGTCTTCTAACATATTTTGAATGCATTTAGGGTCCATTTCAATTTTGCAACCATTAACTTTCTTACCGATTTCAATATTTTGCCTAGGAAAGGGCTACAAGGAATTAGCCCTATTAGGCCTCCTATAACTGGTTTTCTAGGGCTTGAAAGAAAATGGTCCAAAAGACCCCCTAGAAAATTTGGTTTTTCTCTAATTATTTATCTAACCTCAAGATATTTTTGTGGTTTTGGTTTCTTGTTTCACCGGACAATATGCTAACTCCAAAAATGAGGATTTTGAAGGGTTTCTAGGCCTTCTAGCTGATAATGACTGGTCAAGTTGGGGTTTGGGCATCAAATGAATTTGTCAAGGCTTCTCCTCACATTGGAAACACTATTCCAGCTTCAGGGACCCCTCCAAAATCTTAGATGGTGGTTTGGCATACACCCCTACACTTAGCACTTGAATTCATCTTATTTCCTCTAGTCAGGTTGCTCCTGGACTCGCTTAGACCAAGGTGGCAGTCACATTGAAACTCATCTCCAACACTTGTCCCTACATATGTACACTATAAATGTATTTTACCTTCATTTCCCAACAAGCCGTGATGGCAACACGTGTGGAATTCATGGGGCAACCATTTTTACATAAACTGCTATATATAAGCCAAAACTAGTTGTTTACAAACCAAAGCAAGAAAACATCAAAGTAAAATATCTACAAAGCTTGAAATGGAACCAAAAATATTGTAACACACTATAAAAACTCAATCCATTTCTAGATCAATGGATTCAATCAATTTTCAATTACAAAATGAGCAAAATCAAGCCAAAATGTTGCCAACTAGTCTGAAAATGAGTAGTTTCAGATTGTTGAACTTACAAAACACATTCTCCAACCTTGGTAACCATGAAAGAGAGGGTTATTATAGCTTCTCTCACATGTGGAGTCTTCCCAGGGCATTGGACAATCCCTAACTCCATCGCTAACCAATTAAGGACAAAAGTTGTCATGACAACTTTTTGCAACTTTGCACTTTTGTACTTTTGGGTCTTCTCAACCTATGAGACCTATTATAAGTCATCACTCATGACTTTTAAAACATTTTTAATACTAATTCAACCCTCCCCAATACCTATACCAAGTTTTGACACTTTTGACCATCAAGAAGGTCAACTACCTATTCAAACCCACTATTTACACAAAAATGCAAACCTAAGACGAATGAACTCAACCTAGGCCTACATTGACTGAAAACACTAAATATTGGACCCTCCTAGAGTCCTTATTTACTACAAACTTGGCTAGGGTTAGTACAAGCCGAAATTGAGAAAACTAAATAGTCTAAGTCCTAGGTGCTCCTGCACCACCTTGTTAGAGGATTTGAATAGCACCAAGCTTGCTAGAGCTTACTCGGTTAGGGGATTTCAATTATGCTGTAATTGTTAGAAAACAATAGAATTTTGCTGATATGTTTGAATAGCACTACACTTACTTGATCAAATCCTTTTCATGCTTCCATCTACCTTTACTCAAACTGCAGATACATCATCTAGTTCGGCAACCAAACACTCAACTGATCTTTGCCAACATTGAAACTAAACAACTTCATCAACCTTATAAACAAATCAATTAGTTCGGTAACACAACAACAATCTAATTCTCATAGAGATTACAAAACAAGTCGGTTCAAGCATGACTATTGGATTACATAGCAATTTTTGTATAGTAATCAATAAAACCTCGATCTCTCCTTGATCACTGCTTCATCAAACTTTGTAACTCATCACATGCTTTGCATTATATGCAATATACTTGTGCATTCCCTAGACAAAACCCATTACACCAATGTGCCAAAAACACTTGAAATTGTCTTCATACAATAATCATATGTGTCATAATCACTACCGCTTATCATCAGATCATAAACCAATATAACCAATTTGCCAAACTTAATCGGTTAGGGTTTATCAAAAATAGCAGGTAGGGTTTACCAGTTACCGGTTCAACTACCAAATTCTTCATACCGGTTAGAGTTTCCTTCACTTTTTCATCCTACCAGTTACAAAACAATATTACAGTAATATAAACAATATCATTACCGGTTAATTGATATCAATGAGAACATAACATATCTTTAATGCAATCTTCATGCAAAATCCAACAATCTCCCCCTTTGGCATTGATGGCAATACAAATATCAATACCATTGATTGCTATTGTGATTCTAAATAGGAATCCTGGTTTACATTACCAAGTATTCACCATGCTCTCCATGTCTTCACTTGTCACTAGTTCTTCTCCTCATAATCGCATAACTATTATCCCCCTTTGACATCAATGCCAAATTCAAAGTAAAACATGCAATTTCAAATTTTCACTTTGCAACATCAATAGCTTGCAACTTCATGCTCCCACTATGGAATAACTCGACATCTACACCAATCCTTCTGTAAAATTCTATAAGTAGCTCTAGGACTGATGTAATCTACATCATACTTAACTGACCTCATGAAGGGGTACAACCCCTAATTGACTTCTAAGATACTGATAAGTAGTCTTAGGAAGAGGTTTAGTAAAGATATCTACAAGCTTTTTTGGTAGAAACATGCTCCAAGATCACATCTTCACTCTACACTTTTTTTCCTCAAGAAATGATACTTCAATTTAATATGCTTCATTCGTGCGTGCAAAATAGGGTTCTTGGAAATATTTATGGCACTTGTTGTTAGAAACTAGAAGGGCAACTAAGAGAGGGGGTGAATTAGTTGTCAATGAATTTCAACCCAATTATAACTTAATCAAACTTGATACTTAATATTGGTAAACCAAACTTATTGTCGGTTAACAAATTAGTAGTTAATATCAATACCGGTGAGACTAAATGCATGAAACAGAAAGAGAAACAACATCCACAACACATAACACAAATATTTTGATGTGGATACCCTGTAAGGGGAAAAAACACGGTGGGAAACCTTACCCATAATCAGATGATACTACTGCAGATAGTATGTGTATACAAATGGGGTATGCACATGCACAAAGGCCAACTGCCTAGAGCACACTGCTCAAATGGGAGTCACAATGACTACAGTAGGATGGTTAAATCCTTGAATAATGTAGTGCTCAAAATAGCATCTCCTATGCTGGATTCAGTACCGATTAAGCTCTGATAAACACCTTCAAACCTTCCTTGAACCTTCTCTATGGTCTGCTCATATGATCTTCAATATTCGCACATACCATATTACAATACCATACCATAACCATATCCTATGTTTATTTCATAAATAAGATCTTACATATATACAAAACCTAAGACCAAATGTGTAGGTCAACTCACTAAGAATATTACAATTAAATTAATTACAAATAAGTCTTGATGTGATACAACATGTCACCTCAATACAATTACAACAATATCCAATCAATAAATCATCTCCATAATGTGTCATGCTGATCTAGAATAGATAACACATACCTGTCCATAACCTAGATCAATCTATCAATAACAATAAATATGTCAACCCAATTAGACCAACAACCAAAACACCAAAACCAAGTATCCAAACCATGTCTTCAACATAATCAAGTGGTCTTCAAATGATAACAAGTCATCATATATGGCAGTGAACCATATAACCTGTCAGTGAGCATATACCAGTGACTATGCATAAGTCATTGACCTTGTCGATGAACACAATGTGTCAGTTCAATAGTAAACCAATATAACCATAGTGCCAAATCAATAATGTAGATCTCTAGAAGGATAAGTGTTGACATCAATGACAAAATGAATGCAACACATCCATAATACCAACACTTGTATTATCACATAAGATCTTTATAGGTTATAAAATATTCATCTTAAAACCTTCCAAAATGTGCCTCATCTAGATAGCCTGAGTACAATTCATGTCTGTTGTAACATACTCAACTTCAACAGTAGATTCCAATTTACAACTCTACTTCTTACTACTCCATGAAACAAGGCTTCGTCCAAGAAATAATGCTCCATCGGTTGTGCTTTTCCACACATCAATATTTCCTGTCCAATCTGCATCTATGTACACCTTCAAGTCAAAATTTCCTCCATATGGATACCATAATCCATAGTCAACAGTACCTTTTAGGTATCTAAAAATCCTCTTGGTTGCTATCAAATGTGTTTCCTTAGGATTCTTCTGGAATCTAGCAACTATGCCAACTGCATGAGCTATGTCTGGTTTGCTGTGAACAACATGGTGCAATTTTCCAATCATTCACCTATATTCCTTCTCATCAATAGATTTGGATTCATCTTCCTTAGACAACTTACAACCTGTAACCATTGGTGTCCCAACTAGTTTACAGTCACTCATTTCAAATATCTTCAAGACCTCTTTCACATACTTAGACTATGTGATTAAAATATCATTCTTCATTTGTTGTATTTGCAAGCCTATAAATTTTTTTATTTATCCCACTAAAGACATTTCAAACTCATTTTTTATTTCATCTGCAAAACTATTGCTCATGTTATCATTACCTCCAAATATGATATCATCAACAAATACTTCACTGACCAATATTTTATCTCCTTCAGATTTGAGATATATGTTACTATCATCACTAGTTCTCAGAAAGCCTATCTTCATCAAAAGTGTATGAAGCCTTTCATACCATGCTCTTGGTGCTTACTTTAATCCATATAATGTCTTATGCAATCTTCATACCATGTCTTTCTTATCAGTCAAAGCATAACCATCTGGCTGCTCAATGTATACTTCTTCGTCCAGTATCGCATTCAAAAATGATGACTTAACATGCATCTGGTATACCTTGAATTTCTTATGTGTTGCAAATGCAAGTTAAGTTCTGACACCTTCTAGACTTTCCACTGGTGCAAAAGTATCACCATAATCTTCTCCTTCCTCTTGTGGATAACCTTTGCAAACCAACCTCACTTTGTTACGAACTACAACACCATCTTCATTCAACTTGTTCCTCAATATCCACTTAGTACCCATCACATTTTTATTTACTAGTTGGGGTACTAGGGTCCATGTGTCGTTCTTCTCAATTTGATCTAATTCATCCTCCATAGCTATAACACAATGATCATCACCAAATGCTTCCTTAGCAGTTCTTGGTTCAATAGTGGAGATCATGTAGGAATTCTCTCTGGCTCTTCTTCTAGTTAGTACTCCAACATCCTTATCACCAATAATCTATTCACGATTGTGATTCAGTCTCACATATCTTGGAATAACATTATCATTATCTTCAAGTTCAACTTCTTCATTATCATCATCTTCTTCTGAATTTATCTGTTCTGGTTGAACTGGTACATCAGTATTTTCTCTGCCAATTTCAAATTTCTGGATCCAGAAACAAAATGCAAGGATCTTCATCCTTTTTCTCCAAACTGGTTTCCTCTAAGATTTCAGGATATTCATCCACTCCAACATTGACACTCTCAATAATTCTCTATCTGAATTTTAAAACACTTGTAGGCCTTACTCTTGGTGGAATAGCCAAGAAATATACCTTCATCACTTTTAGCCTCAAATTTGCTAACATAATCACCTCTCTTAATAAAAAATTTGCTTCCAAATATCTTGAAATAACTAACATCAAGTGATCTTCCATACCAATATTCATAAGGAGTCTTGTCCTTACATCTCTTTACCAAAATCTGGTTCATAGTGTAGATGGTTGTGCTGACAGCTTCTCTCTAAAAAGTTTTTGCTACACCTCCTTGTATCAACACCATCCTAATAGCTTCACCAACTGACCGGTTGTTTCTCTCTATAATACCATTGTGTTGTGGTGTCCGCAGTACAGAAAGTTGTCATTTGATACCATTTTCTTCACAATACCTAGCGAATTCCTAAGAAGTAAATTCACTACCTTGATCTATCCTCAAACACTTTATCTTCTTTCCACTCTCCTTCTAAGCTAAGGTCCTAAATGCCTTGAACTTACCAAAAGCTTCAATCTTATCCTTCAATAATGTGACCCACATCATCCTTGAGCAATCATCAGTGAAGATCATAAAATATATGTCACCTTGAATACTTTTTGTTCTTATTGGTCAACAAAGATCTATATGAACAAAATCTAACAAATGTTCTGCTGAAAAATATTTGCTCTTTTAAGTTGAGGATGTCATCTTTCCCAATTGACATTCCTTACATAGAGAATTAACCAGTTTGTCCAACTAGGGAAAACCTCTCACTGTCTTGGACTTACACACTTTAACAATGTTATCAAATTTTATGACAAAATCTCCTATGTCAAAGCCAACTATCATCTATCTTTGCAATTAAATAGTTGTTGACTTTAAGATTAAGGTGAAACAAGTTACCTTTAGTCTCCTTCCCAATTGCAATTAGTTCACCTTTGCTGCCACAGATTTTGCACATACCATTTTTAAATTCCAATGGGTATCCTTTGTCATTGAGTTGTCACACTTAAAAGATTATGCTTTAAACCTTCAACCCAGTAGACATCATTTGCACTACTCTTTCCATTAACAAAAATAGTTCCCTTAACTTTAACCTGCAAGGTGAGTCATTACCAAATCTTTCAACTCCGCCATCAAATTCCTTCAAAGAAGGAAAATTGCTCTGACCACCGATCATGTGATGTGAATAACAAATATCAAAGATCCAATCATTAGAGTTATCCATCCTAGATACTAATGCCTTATGGTCTAATATCTCTTCTTTAATAGCTATGGACACAATGTCTTCATTAGCATCACCATCAAATTTCTCATCAGTGATACCACCATCAACAGTAATAAGATATTCTCTTTTGCCTTTGCCCTTATACTTCTTGAATTTCTCCTGTTTGTGCTCATTATCACCATTAGGATAGTTAGCAGCTATGTGTCTGATCTTGTTGCATGCAAAACATTTCAAAGATAATTTACCTCTATATTTACCAGTACCTCTAGGAAACCGCTTGGCCAACAATGCTTCAAGCTCAACTAAATTGTCTTCATCATCTACTTCTCTATTGGATCTGGATTCATAACTGTGACTGGCATCTCTACATTTTCTCACAGATGGGATAGAAACATAAGCTCTAAATGCATACTCAGATTTTTGTATACTACCATCATAACCATTTAATTCAAAAGCAGTAAGATTTCTAATGATAGAGTCAATAGTTACCTTAGTTTTGTCAATGGACTTTAGCTCCTAATAGCTACAACTCAGATAGCATAGACCAGTAGTAGGGTTCTCAGTAGCTTACTGATCACTGTGACATCTTCCACTTTACCTCCTACACTCTTAATTTCACCAACTATATCTTTTATCCTTAAACCATACTATTGGATATTCTCACTTCCAGCTATCTGTATGTCATCAAACTTTCCTCTTAGACTCTCTTCTTTAGCAATCTTAACATGTTCATCACCTCTATAAAGCTCTTCAAGTTTTTTCCATACCTCATATGCAATCTCTAGACCATGAACATCTACATACTTAGCATCAGACAAAGAATTGATAACAACCTCTAATGCTTGATGATTTTCTTGTTTCTCTTTCTTCTGATCATCAGTCAACATCCCAATAGGTGTAACATATTGATTATTGACATGTTCCCAATACTAACTTCCCAGACTCTTGATATAAATTTTCATTTTGTCACTCCATATGTTATAGTTCTCTCTATTAAACTTTGGACCTTCCTTCTTCATCATGATCTACAAGATCTTTACCTCAAGCTATTAGGCTTAGATATTAGAGGACATGATAAGCTCTGATACCAATTGATGGTATGATGAAAGAATAAGTATCCGGTCAACTAATGAGATGGGGTGGGGTGAATTAGTAGATAGAAAAATTGATAATAAACTTCACCAATTTCAAAATCATTCTCTCAAAGTAAACTTAGAACTATCAATGTAATACCACTGTCAAGATAAAAACTCATAAGATAAACCGGTTGACTGCTACAACAAATTAACATAAACATCCAAATGCTTTTTCATATGTCAACAAACTTCATTTATCAATGCTTCTAGGTTATCATGACTTTTCAAAGTAGTTAAGTAAATCAACCATAAGAAAATAACCACAAAAAAATTCACCATTTGAAAAAATAATTTTTGATGTGGAAACCCAAATGGGAAAAACCACAGTGAGATGAGACTCACAAGATAACTATCTGAACTCTTCTGAAGTTCACCCTGTTAGGAGCCTAGCCTGTTAGAGCTTTACAAAAGTCTTGTTAAGAACTGATCCTGTTAAGAACCACCTGGTTAAGGGATTGACTACAATTTCTTGTTAGAAGCAATACCCTATAAGGAGTAACCTTGGTAGAGGATTTGAAAATCCAAGCTAATGGGTCACCTTGTTAGAGGATTTGAATAACACCAAGCTTGTTAGAGCTTACCTGGTTAGGGGATTTCAATTCTATTGTAATTGTTAGAAAACAACAAGAGTTTTCTGATATGTTTTAATAGAACTACACTTGCTTGATAAGATCCTTTTCATGCTTCCATCTTCCTTTACTCAAACTGGAGATACATCATTTGGTTCGGTGACCACACACTCAATTGATCTTTGCCAACAGAAAAACTAAATAACTTCATCGACCTTATAAACAAATCAATTAGGTTGGTAACAAAACAAAAATCTAATTCTCATAGAGATTACAAAACAAATCGGTTCAAGTATGACTGTTGGATTACATAGAAATCTTTGCACATCAATCAAGAAAACCTTGATCGCTCCTTGACCACCGGTTCATCGAACTTAGTAACTCATCACATGCTTTGAATTATATGCAATATAATTTCTCATTCCCTAGATAAAAACCATTACATCCACACGCCAAAAACACTTGAAATTATCTTCATACAATAATCATACCTGTCATAATCACTATCGCTCATCATCAAATCATAAACCAATATAACCAATTCACCAAACTTAATCGGTTAGGGTTTACCAGTTCAACTCCCAAATTCTTTCTACCGATTACAGTTCCCTACATTTGTTCATCCTACCGGTTACAAAACAATATAAAAAATAATATCAACAATATCATTACCAGTTAATTGACATCAATGACAACATAAAATATCATAAGTGCAATCTTGATGCAAATGCCAACATACTTTTGTCAATAGAGATATCTTGGTTGGGAAATTATCTGATTTTGAGCTTGTAGAATTTGGACCCTCTGGAGCTGTGAAGTTTGAACCTAATTTTCATGTATCTACATCATCAACTAGCAAGAAAGATTGGAAAGATTTATATGCAAGGGAATTGGATGATATGAAGAGAGAAGATGAAGAATTTGAGAAACTTGAAGCCCTATTTTCTAGAAGAGTACCTAATGGAGCGGTAGGAAGTAAGTATGAAGCAAAAGCACCTTTTAAATGTTTTGCATGTAATAAGATAGGTCATTTTGTATCTATATGTATTGAAAGGTTTATAAGATATGAAGAAAGAGCTTGAAGATCTTTTAAGCCTAACCTTGGATATCAGAACAAGTATAAGTACAAGAAAAACACAAACAAATCATGCTAGATAGTGGATGAGGAAGGTGTGATTGATTTTGATGATGAACTGGCACAAGACTCTGCTAGTGGTTCTGGAAATGGAAAGGAATGGGTGTTCCTAGAAATCAAGGAAGATGTTCCAGCACTGAAAGAGAATGTACCTGAATAGAAGGAACTTGCTGCTAAAATTGAAGATAAGGATGAATGGGTAATTGACAGTGGATGTTCACATCATATGATTGGAGATAAAAGGAAGTTTCTATCCTTGCAAGAAGTTGATGGTGGTCTGGTTAGATTTGGAGATTACAAAGCATGTATGATCAAAGGAAAAGGAACTATATCATTGGATGGTAAGAACAATAATGATAATGTTTATTATGTTGAAGGTTTAAGGCATAATCTTTTGAGTGTAGGACAATTGGTGGATAAGGGATTTCAATTACAGTTCAAGGATGGAAAATGCAAAATCATTAATAGATCTAGTTTGGAGATTGCAACAGGTACATAGACAAAAGTTAATATATTCATTTGAATTCTAGTAAGAAGAGATATTTGATTGCACAAATTGATGAGAGTTGGTTATGTCATAAAAGGCTATGTCATGTGAATTTTGATTGCATTGTAAAGATAAGTTCAACTAAGGCAGTTAGAGATATACCTAAGATTGTGAAGCCCTATAATCCAGTATGTAAAGAATCTCAAATGGGAAAACATGTCAAAACTTCTTTTAAGAGTATACAAGACAAATCTAATGATGTTATTGATCTTATTCATATTGATTTGTGTGGCCCTGCTAGAGTTAAAAGTTTTCAAGGTGATAGATATTTTATGATGATCATTGATGATTATTCTAGAGTGATGTGGGTTACTTTTTTAAGGGAGAAATTTGAGGCTTTTGAAAAGTTTAAAATATTTAAAGCTAAAGTTGAGACAGAGACAGGATTGCAGATTAAATGTTTAAGGTCAGATCATGGAGGATAATTCATATCTGGTGACTTTACTAACTTTTATGAGAAGCATGGTATAAGGAGACAATTTTATCCTCCCTAGACACCTCAGCAAAATGGAGTTGTGGAAATTAATAATATGACTATCTTGGATGTTGCTAGAACAATGATGATGGAAGCTAGTCTACCTCATATCTACTAGAGAGAAGCAGTCAAAAAAATAGTCTATACATTAAATATAGTACATATCAAAGGAGAAACTGGTAAGACACCTTATGAATTATGGTTTTGCAATACACTTACAATTAAGTATTTTAGAATCTTTGGTAGTAAATGTTATATCAAGAGAGATGATATCATTGGCAAATTCGATCCTAGATGTGATGAAGGAATTTTTCTTGGTTATACTAATGAAAGAAAAGCATATAGATGTTATAACAAGAGATTGGATAGAATTGTGGAGAGCGCTAATGTAAAGGTGGATGCGCTGAATAGAAGTCAAATCAGAGTTTATGAGCAAGAACCGATAGTGGAAATGATCATAACTGAACCGGTAACACCTTTACCGGAATAGAATGTTGAACTAGTTACTCTGGCAGTATCAGAGAATTCAATAGTAACTGAAGAACCGAGAAGAGGAACAAAGAGTCAGAAGAGTCCTAAGTATGTGAGATTGAATCATTTAGAAGATCAGATCATTGGGGATAAGAACAATGGAGTGATAACAAGAAGGAGATTGGCAACTAATGAGGTATGTTTAATTTCTCAAGTTGAACCGGTATCAATAATTGAAGCATGTAAAGATGAATGTTGGATGAAAGCTATAGAAGAAGAATTACATCAGATTGAGAACAATAACACATGGACTTTAGTTCCCCGACCTAAAAATAAGAATGTTATTGGAACTAAATGGGTATTTAGGAATAAATTAAATGAAGATGGACAAGTTGTAAGGAATAAAACTAGATTGGTTTGTACAGGATATTCTCAAAAGAGAGGAATTGATTGTGTTGTAAGATTATTTCTTGCCTATGCTACACATAAGAGCTACAAGGTTTATCAGATGGATGTCAAGTGTGCATTTTTGAATGGGGATCTTGATGAGGAAGTTTATATTGAGGAACCTGATGGTTTTTCACTTTCAGATGATAAAAACATGGTTTGCAAGTTAAGGAAAGCTTTATATGGATTGAAACAGGCACCGAGAGCCTGGTATGCAAGGTTAGATAAATATATTTTCAAGCTTGGTTGCACTAAAGGTAATGCTAGCAGTATTCTATATTATAGTCATTGATGATGATATATTGATTATTGAAGTTTTTGTTGATGACATCATTTTTGGAGGTGAAGATAAGTTGTGCATGGAATTTTCTAAGAATATGGAGAAAGAATTTGAAATGTCTCTGATTAGGGAAGTGATAAAGTTATTTTCTTCTATCAAACGAAGTATGCTAGGGAATTGTTGAAGAAATTTGGTATGGTAGATTCTAAACTGGTAAGTACTCCTAAGGTTACAAGTGAGAAATTGACAAGGAAAGATGAATCTGCACTAGTAAATCCTACAAGATACAAATATATGATTTGAGGTCTTCTATATTTGACTCAGACTAGGCTTGACATAATGAATGTTGTTTGTATTGCATCTAGATATTAGAGTGATCCTAGAGAAAATCATGAGAGTGTGGTGAAAATAATTTTTAGATACTTGCAAGGTACATCTGAATATGGTTTGTGGTACCCTAAGGATATTGACTTTACTTTATGTGCATATACAGATGCAAATTGGGCTGGTGACGTTGATGACCAAAAAGTACTTCCGGTGGAGATTTCTTTCTTGGAAAGAAGTTGGTTTTTTGGATCAGCAAGAAATGATCATGTACTTCTTAATCTACTATTGAATCTAAGTATGTTGTTGCTACTACTAATTGTACACAAGTTCTATGGATGAAGCAAATGTTGACAAATATTAAAGTGCATTGCATTGGACCGGTAGTTATTCACTATAATAACTCTGCTGCTATTAACATATCAAAGAATGTGATATTTCACTCTAAGACAAAGAACATATCTATCAAGTATAACCTTTTGAAGGAGAAGGTGGAAGAAAATGAAGTTAGACTAGTTTATGTGAACACTAAAGAGCATATTGAAAATATTTTCACTAAACTTTTGCCTTAAGAATCATTTGAGTACCTAAGAGACAGATTAGGGGTTTCTACCCCTCCGACAGAGAACTAATTGATGTTATTTGGCATCAGTCTAGTATGCATTATCAAAGATTTTATTCATTCTAGATTGTTGTGGGGATGCTACTGCTCAAGGGGAGTAGTTACCCTTGTGATTTAGTGGTTTTTTGTTTTGCTTTGATATTTATGTCAGATTTATGGTATTGATGTCAAAGAGGGAGTGATATATGTTTAAAATAGAGCTTTAAAGATATATCATTCATTGGGGTAGTTGGTCTTTATTTAAGAACTTCATTACTATATCTTTGTGTGAGAGATTGTTCATTGTCTTCCTTTGGGGGAGACTTCTTTGAGATTTCTTGGCACTTGGATGTTTTTCACATCTAGTGTTGCCATCAATGCCAAAGGGGGAGATTGTTGGCTATTTGGAGAAATTAATTATGTGTTGCATTGATGTTTTGTCATTGATGTCAACACTAGTTATTTTGGTTGCTTTACCAGTATCCTTCTGGTCCCATTAGGTTGTTTGGTTTTTGGTTAGATTTTAGCATCACGATCCGGTATGCTTCAGTATGTTTGGGTTATGGAATTGGCTTATTCATGCTCATGTTTAGCCAATTGGTTTTGATTTGGTGATCGGGTGCTGTCCTATTTACTAGTAAGCTTGGTTTGTCATTCCGACGAGGGTTTCACCAGCAGATCTTTGATAAAGATCTTTGATGAAATGCATGTGGTGTTGGTGCAGCTTCTAGTGGAGATTCAGGATGTTGATAGTGATCATGTTCAAGACTTAGTTGATTGCAATTATTTCTTTAGCATTTGTGGACCTAAATTGGGTCTCGATATTGTCTAGGTTATGGACTGACTTAATGTAATGTGTGGATTGGACCTCTCGATGCATTTTTGAGATGTCTTATGGGTTGGATATTATTTTTTGGTCTCTGGCCGACATGTTTTATAATTATGTAATTGTTTTATTGTTTATGGTCAAGGGTTTGTATATATATGATGTAAGATCTCATTGTAGATCATATGGTATGGATGGAATGTAATAGGAACGAATAATGTAATAATCATTCAGGCAAAGGATTTGGTCAATCATTTGTGATCGAGTTGGGTTTATGTAAGAGGATTTAGTCCTCTGGTATTGAGCTTAACCAAAACTGTATTAAGGAATAGGAGAAGCTATCTTTGTAGTTCATTCATTTCTTAGGATAATAGTCTGGATTTCTATGTAGTCAGTGAGACTCCTTTTATGATGAGTAGTGCACTCTAGGCTATTGGCCTTCCTACAAGTTCAGGCCCCTCAATTGTAATTCATATACTTACTATAGAAGTATTATCTGACTGTGGGTAGGCTTCCCACTATGGTTTTTCCCTTTATCGGGTTTTCCATGTATAAATCTTGGTGTCATGTGGATGGTATTTATTCTCTTATTATTGCTTATGCTTAATTGGTTTATCTTCTATTTCGGTAATTGCTTTGTGCATTCTGGTATTGATCTTTTAGGTTGTGATATTAAAGTTTTAATTGCTTAAGGTTTCGGTAATCTGTGACAACTGATTCACCCTCATCATCTCAGTTATCTTCCAGTTATTTAAACTTTCTAACAATTGTATCTATCATGATCTATGTTTCAACATTTGTGGTATTTTTTGTATGTATATCTTGGAGTTAGGAGTTGTTATTCTTGGAGTTTTTCTCTTATGGGTCCATATCTATGGGGCTGGTAGACCCCTGTTTGTCTTGGTATTTAAGGTGTATCCATCGATAAATAAAATGTGTGAAGGAAGTGTGTAGGAGATCAAGTGAAGGTTGACTCTGTTATCATGTTTTTGATCAAGGATTTATTGGATAACATGTTGATTCGAGTAACTTATTATTGTGTAAATAATCTGTGTTTGGCTAACATATTATCTTAATATATGAGATAGAAAGTAGAGTGTGTGCAATATAGAAAAGTAAGAGGTGTGCAAATGACAGAGTTGTGGATAGTAGAGCAGTTGTAATATGAGGATTATATGAGTCAAAGAGTATATATCAAAGTCAATGTGCAGATAGTGTTGCAGTAATCCTTTACTGAATCTGCTGGAAGTGATTGATTCACCAAAGTAGTGTAGTAATCCCTTACTGAATTGGCTGCAAGTGATTGTGGATAGTGGTATAGTGATTTGTTTATGGATCTATTGTAATTTGTGTGAGTTGTTATCTAAGCTTAATCTAGAATTAACAACATGCATTAGGTGATGCAATATTCCTTAGTTCATTTATATCTATTGTAGTGAGCATTCCGACAATGAGCCACTTTTGTAATCTAGTAGTGAGCCATCTAGTAGCGAGCTACCCTTTTCTAAACACCATATAACTAGTTATATTATCTTGAGAGCTAACGCTCTTTATGGTCTTTCCCATTTGGGTTTTCCATGTATAAAATTAGGTGTTCGATTTTTGGCTATATTATTTGTTTATTCTACATTTTCTTTTTTAGATTGATGAGCTTAATGTTGGCCATTTGGTGGAATTGATTATGTGTTGCATTGATATTTTGTCATTGATGCCAACACTAGCTATTTGGATGCTTTACCAACACCCTTCTAGTCCTGATAGGTTGAGTGGTTTCTAGTTGAATTGGATCCAACATGATCCGGTATAGTTTGGTGATGGAATTGGCTTGTTCATGATACTCATGCTCATATTTGGCTAGTTGGTTTTGGTCTTGTGATCAGATGCTATCTTGTTTGCTTAGAAGCTTAGTTTTTGGTTGTAGTGAGGGTTTCACCGGCAGAGCTTTTGGTGGAGATCTTTGATGAATTGCATAAATGGTGTTGGTGTAGCTTCTAGTGGATTTTCAAGATGCTATTGGTGATCATGTTTGAGACTTGGTGGATGGAGGTCATTGCTATAGCGTGTGGACCTCTACTAGGTCCCAGTTGATCTAGGTTATCGACCGACTTTAATGTAATGTGTGGATTGGACCTCTCTATGTATTTCTGAGATGTCTTATGTATTGGATATTATTTGTTTGGTCTAAGGCCGACATGGTTTGTAATTATGTAATTGGTTTATTGTCTGGTGGCTAACCTAATTATTTATGGTCGAGGGTTTATATATAGATGTAAGATCTCATTGTAGATCATCATGGTTATTGTTAGAGGTCATGGTCAAGGAACGTAATGTGCGAATAATGTAATATCATTCAGGTAGAGGATTTGGTTGATCATTGGAGATTGAATTAGGTTAATGTAAGAGGATTTATTCCTTCGCTATTGAGCTTAACCAGAACTATACTTAGGCATAGGAGATGATATCTTTTGCAGTTCAACACTTCTCTGGGTTGTAGTCTAGATTTTTATGTATTCAGTGAGGCTCCTTTTGTGATGAGTAATGTGCTCTAGGCTGTTGGCCTTCTTGCAAGTGTAGGCCCCTCAATTGTAATTCACATACTTACTGCAGAATTATTATTTGATTGTAGGTAGGCTTCCCAATGTGGTTTTTCCCTTTATTGGGTTTTCTACATATAAATCTTAGTGTTATGTGGATGGTATTTATTCTATGATTATTGTTTATGCTTAATTGGTTTAACTGTTATTCGGGTATTAATGTTTTGGGTTCTAGTATTAAAGTTTAAATTGCTAATGGTTTCGGTAATCTGTGACAACTGATTCACCCCCCCTTCTCAGTTGTCTTTTGGTTATTTGAACTGTCTAACAATTGGTATCAGAGCTTCGGTCCTCTCTATAGAAAGCTTAACTACTTGAGGAAGATCCTATGGAAACTAATAGTTCAAGTTCATCTAGTTCTTCTAGAGATATCTTTCAAAGGTATATTCTAAGGCTTGATGGAACAAATTATACAATATGGAAGATTTAGATGGAGACTCATCTAAGATTTATTGGCAAGAAGATTTGGGAGATCGCACAGAATGGTGTCACACCCTATAATATGGGATCTAGCAATCCTCCACAAGCAAACCTAGACAAGGAGCTTGAGAATGATTTTAGAGAAAGAGAAGCCCTCTTGTGTGCACTTTCTGATCAACAAATAATGGTATTAACTGACAAATCATTTGGAAAGGCTATATGGGATAAGCTGGAGACTCTTAATGAAGGTGACCCTACAGAATATTGCTAAGCTTGTTGGTTACTGGGTGAGATATGAAAACTCATAGATGGAAAAAGATGAAAGGATTACTACATTCATGCAAAGGGTAAATGAGATTTTAATGGGAATTCAATGTTGTGGTAGAACTCTAAGTGAAGATGAAATTGTTTCTAAAGTACTAAGAGCCCTACCACCGACTTACAAAATGAAGGCTACTACTATTAATGAGTTGAGAACAATGGCTAATACATTTGTCAACATGGATACTTTGGTTGGGAAACTATTTTCTTTTGAGCTTGAAGAATTTGGACCTTCAGGAGCTATGAAATCTAAACTTTCTTTTCATGCATCTACATCTACAACCAGTAAGAAAGACTAGAAAGATTTGTATGCAAAGGAATTGGAAGATATGGAGAGAGAAGATGATGAATTTAAGCAACTTGAAGTACTATTTTCTAGAAGAATGCCTAAAGGACCGGTAAGAAGTAAGTATGAAGGAAAAGCAACTTTTAAATGTTTTGCATGTAATAAAATTGGTGATTTTGTATCTAGATGTCCTGAAAGGAATTCAAGATTTGAAGAAAGAGTTAGAAGATCATTTAAACCTAACCCTAGATATTAGAACAAGTATAAATACATGAAAAACATAGACAAATCATGCTACATAGAGGATGAGGAAGGCATTATTGATTCTGATGATGAACCAACAGAAGACTTTGCTAGTGGATCTGACAATGGGAAGGAATGGGTGTTCCTAGCTATCAAACAAGATGATCCGGCACTAGAAGAGAATGTACCTGAAGGAAAGGCACTTGATGCTAAAATTGAAGACAATGATGAATGGATAATTGACAATGGTTGTTCACATCATATGACTGGAGATAAAGGGAAGTTTCTATCTTTGCAAGAATTTGATGGCAGTCTAGTTAGATTTGGAGATGACAAATCATGTATGATCAAAGGAAAAAAAACTATATAATTGGATGGTAAGAACAATACTAACAATTGTAAAGCGGAAAAATTGAACCCTAGTTGTTCTCCCCTCCCCAACTCCAAGGAGAGAGAAGGGAGAGTCACTAGGGTTGATGGTTTTCACTTAGGAGAGACTTTACATTCAAAAGAGGGGTTGAAAACCACAAGATCCAATCCCACACAATGCAAGATTGGATTCTAAATGAGTTTCAAGGGTTGTGACATCAAGGATACCCTCTTTTGTAAAGAATGTAGATAGAAAGATTGAACTAGGAATGCATGTAAAGTAGGAAAGATTCGCTTATAAATAGAGATAGGGATATGGGATGAAGCTGCGGACCTGGAATTAGTAGTAAAATGTCAAGACGGTGCTGTTCTACAAATTTGAGCGAAATTTGACGGGACGATGGCACCCGACGTGCACACGGTCTTCCGAAAAATCCGTGAAACGAAGGGGGATCGGTTCATCTTTGCACAAGGATTCCAGATCTTCAATTACAGTCGCGTACCTGCAACCTACACATAGAAAAGAGAGGATGATTGGGGGGTTAGGGATTAGGGGTTTGCCTTTAGGTCAAACCCCGGTTTTGGAATTAACCAAGAAATGAGAATGTTGTAAATGTAAATGTTTGTAATGTAAACAAGTACTGATACCTTGTTGTAAGAATGTTTGTATTCTTACATGCGAAGGTGTAATGAATGTTGTATTTTGTATGTTGTAAGTGATCTCCTCTTCAATGGTTGAATCCTTGTCTTGAATGCAACACCTAGCCTTGAATGGAGACTTAGAATGCTCAATTGCTTGAAGAAATGCTTGAATGCTTGAATGTTTGAATGTTTGAATATTGCTTCTGCCTTTTGCTCGCATATGTTTTCCTCTTTCTTACCCCCTCAAATGGGAGGGGAAATGTAGTTTGTATACTTGTCAATTAGGGCTGATAGAATGATTTTCCCGACCTTAGGCTGACCAGGAAACATTATTTCCCGAATTGCAAACTTAAAGACCCGATGCCCAAAAGAGACCGGGCCCAAAATAGGGCCAGGGACCAGGGCACTGGGTGCCATGGTCCTGGGGGACCAGGGCACTGGGCGCCCTATTCTAGGAGGACCAGGGTGCTGGGCGCCATGGTCCCACCTCTCGGGACAGCAAGGTGCAAGGAGGGATCAGGCTAGGGTGCAGAAAATGCAGTTTTTGGTGTTATAAACAGGTTTCGGTGTCTCCATTCAGGTTCAACGTTGTGCTGCCATCGTGAAGACCCAAATGCAGTCGAAATTGCAAGTGTCACAATTTTAGGACGCTATATTTAGCCCCCACTTTAGTGGGAGTATAAGCGTACGCTCATACTTCCGGTAAAGTACAAGGAAACAACATTGAAAAAAACTTTCACCATGTCAAGGAGGCAAGATACACGAAGCCCCCAATGGACTAAGGATCTTACGACTTCGATTGAAAAAGTAAAAGGGAAGATCATGAGGGAGAACCATGACTGTCAGTAGTAAGGTTCCCTCACTATGATTCATGCAAGAGAGATATCAAAAATTTTCAAGGCAAAGCTAAATTTGTCAAGAAATTTTCAAGTATCTTGAAAAGATATGAATGGGATGTATGCCCCCCTACGTTAAAGCGATCGCACATGCCTCACCGGGGGTGATTGCTTTAAGGTAGTGATACATATAGGAAATGAGAAAGGAGCACGTTATCACAAGGATTTAGCCCCCAAGTGTGAGATAAGCCCAAGGATAATAGACACAAAACACAAAGCACAAGGTGACTTCACTTTCCTCAGGGTCAGTATGATGTATGATAATTCCTGTATATCATATGTATGTATGCAAAATTGTTCTTCATTCCCCAATAAAGGAAGGTCACCTAGAAGAAGGGAACACATGTGTCTTTTGAGTCAACATGAGAGAGACCAAAAGAGATCTCAATGTTTTGCATCATCCTCAAGTAGACAACACTAAGGACAACAAATAGAAGAATGAGAATAACACATAGAAGAAGTAACAAAAGAGATCAAGAGAGGAGGAGAGAGTCTTCTATGCTAATGAAACTAGTCTAGCATGTCATCTACCCCCCAATCTTGCTGATCAATATTTTGGGAAGGCAGGAAACACGCTAGAGGAGGAACATCCAACACAGCAGATGGAGCTATCACAAGATCCAGACAAGGGCTATGTTCATGTTTTGAGCCACGTTGTTTTTGTCTAGGAGCTAGGATAAGTGCTTTAGAAAATTCGTTAGATAAATGGTTATCAACATCAACATATTCATACTCACTATCAGAATGAACAGGAGTAACATTTTCATCATGAATAACATTTTCATCTATATCATCATCAAGATTTATAAAAATAGGATCTTTAACTCGCACAGGATCATGACCATCATGCATCTTATGTTTAGGAGATTTCGGCTCAATCGTCGGCTGAGGAGAAAATGGAATAATACTAGCTGAAGGTGTTTTTGGGAATTGCAAAGTTTGAGAAGCAACTGCCTGAGCTCTAAGATGACACTTTTGTCGGCGTTCACGTGCAGAATGATTCCATCTAGTCTTAGTAGGAAGTTGAGAAGAGTGAGGAGGAGGAATATTCTCATCCTTATCACTTGGGTGTTTAGGTTGTGGTCTCTTAGGTTGAACAATAGGAGAACAGGAAGGTCTCTTCTCTCCATAAGAGGAAGGAGGAGGAACTGCTCCATATAAGGGAGGAATATTTGGTTTAGGAAGGAGACCAAGTCCATCATGACGAGGAGGTATAGGTCTACTTTTAGGAAGTTTATTAGATATAGGCATAGTCACATTCATAGGAATGGGTTGGGAATCTTCTTGAGGAAAGACATTAGTTTTATCTTTCAAAGGAAGAACTTCCTTCTCAAAAATGATAGGAATGTCAAGTTTGGGTGTTCTAGGTTCACTTAGAGATAGGATCATATCTTTCTTCCACTTTTGATAAGATTTGAAAATATGATCACTTCGCGGAGGAAGAGATTGGAATTGTTTAGGACAAAAATAATCAATAGGAACGCTATAAGTTCTTTCAGCTAGTTTAAAGAGACTATGATTGACAGTAACAACTTCACCATTATGGGGAAATTTCAAACACTTGTGAATAAGAGAAGCAATAGCTTTCATGGAAGATAGCCAAGGATAGCCTAGCTTCACATGAAATTGTTCGGACGATGGAATAATAGCAAAGCCCACATCAAGGGATTTGTTATGGACCTCAATAGGTAATGTAATAGAACCAATTGCAGGAGAAGAAAATGCATCAAATAATTTCACAACCACATTTGTTTCATCATAGATCACTTGATTTAATTGCAAAGTAAAAAGAAATTCTTCAGTAATGATATTAAGCATACAAGAAGGATCAATAAGCACTCCACGACAAGGTGTATTCTTGACTTTTGCAACTATATATAAAGGACCATCAGGTGCCCTGATAGTTTCACTAGAATCAAAGGTGATGGAAGGTTCTTTAGGGATTTTCTGCTGCTCTACAAAGTTAATCACATTCGGAGTCATAGACACAAGATCATCAGATGAGACAGAGGAATCAGTAGTATCAATCGCATTAGAGGTATGAGAAGGCAATGGATCAGTAAAAATCTAAAGATTTTGGTTAGGAGTAGCTACAGATGTGTTGCTTTTATCATTCACGCCAGAAAAAGAAATAGTATTATTATCAATCAAATCTTGAATTTTACCCTTTAAAGCAAAACATTTTTCAGTATCATGCCCAGGATGATGATGAAATTGACAAAAAGATTTGTTATCAAAATAGGGTGAATTAATCTTTGCAGGATCTATTTGCCTTATAGGAGGAAGAGTAAGCACATTTTGTTCCAATAACTTATTCATAATACTATGCAATGATTCATTCAAAGGAGTAAACTTTCTTTCTTTCTTGAAAAACTTAGAAATAGGAGGCACACCTAATGCTGCATTCACATTGTTGTTGATGATGTTTCCATTGAATTTAATGGACTCTCTGTTTGGTTTAAACTTCCCAAATGGTTGTTGACTACTATCACCCTTATCACTCAGAGCCATAGGATTTGCTTGTTCCATTTGACTCACAGTCAGTTGATAATTGTGAAGAGTTGCGCACAACTGTTGGAAAGAAGTAAACTCAGAAAACAGAAGTTTTTCTCTAATATCTTTTTGTAAATTAGAAATAAAGATTCTTTGAATATCATTGTCAAGTACTGGAAAAGAAATTTGAGCATACAAATGCTTATATCTACCAATGAAATCAGTCACTTTTTCTTTAACACCTTGTTTACAATGTATGAAATCAATCAAAGTAACTTTAGGACTTATATTGTTTTGAAATTGTTGAATAAAAGAATTTGCAAGTTGTTCGAAAGAAGTAATAGAATAAGAAGGCAACGAGCAATACCATTGTAGGGATTTATCTCTTAATGTTCTAGTAAACAGTTTTGCAAGCAGCCTTTGGTCATAAGCAAAATCAGTACATATTGTTTGAAAGGTCTTAACATGTGTTAGAGGATCACCCTTACCATTATAAAGCTCCAAATGCATAATTTCAACATGTTTAGGGGGGATAGCTCGAACAATGTCAAGAGAAAGTGGGCTCGCGAGATCAAATGTGGGCACACTAAACTTAGATTGATTCATAGAGGCAATTTGTTGCTGTAAAGAAGAGACAGTTTGTCGAAGATTGTTAATGGTCGCTTCAGTCGAAGAGTTCATATTAGACGTGTTAGATTGTGATGGAGGTGTTATGTTATTGAAAGAAGGTATTGATTGAGAGTAAGGTGGTGGGACACTATGATAGTTAGTCATAGGAGATGATTGGAAAGGAGGAACACTACAAGGAGGAATGGAATGGTTAAATGAATTGCCCCCTTGCCTCATGTTCATTTGTGGAGATATAAGAGGAACACTCATTGAAGGAATGAATAAAGAAGTCGGATTGAATGAAGGAAGAGGGTTGATTGAAGAACAAGGATTGCCCCCATGACTAGTGATCATAGGAGGAATGTCTTGTATTGAAGTAGTCATTATGTTTGATGTAAAAGTAGGTATGCTAGCAATAGGAGTTGTCAAAGGAATAGAATGATTAACTTGAGTAGGAGGTTGTGTATAACCTAAGGTTTCGACACAACTTTTCATAGGCATCACATTCGAATCCACAATGTGTGCAATACCACACAAAATATCAATTCCATTCTTATCACTTTGAACCATACATTTTAGACCCTTAATTAATGAAAGAGCTTCACTATCAGGGTATTCTTGAGACATCCATTGTCGAAAATCATCAAATTGGTTATCCAATTTTGAAAGTTGTTCTACAGAAACCTCATGGAGAGCTTCTTCATCATTAAGAAGATTAGAGGAATTAACCATGTCCTCGTTAAAAAGGCCATTCAAATTAGGTTCCATCTCCTCAGTAATTAAAACCTTGGAAAGACTTAATTCTAAGGCTTCGTCTAACGAGAATAGTGTAAGTAGGACTTATTGTTGTAAAACTCATGCACTAAAGAGAGAGAGAAGATTTTGAATTTTAGAGGTAGCAAATTTCAATAAAATTAGCCAATCTCTAGATTTAAGCTATTAAATGCAATCAGGACAATCTCCCGAAATTTCAGAAAAAATGTCCGGGACCGTGGCGAACGGAGTGCACACAGTCCTCGCAACTTTTTTCAAAATTTTTAGGGATGAAAGTTATGATGATTTTAAAGCTAATCTGAAAAAATTGAGTGATTTTATGATCTATAGATAGGCCAAATTAAAGTTGCAATCTCAAAATTGAACCCTACCAAGATTGTTGAAAAATGTAAAATTTGAATTTTGAAAAAGAGAGGGAAACTGAAATTTTGAATTTTATGATTTTAGAGGGAATACTGAAAGCAATGCAGGCTTTGAAATTTAAAAGTTGACTCGATTTCATGCGAAATTCGAATTTTGGAAGTGGAAATCAAGGTTGTTGCAATTAAACACTTAATTTCAAACTGCAAAAATTTGAATAAAGCACTGAAATTTTGAATGAATGCCAACACACTTTTCAGATTTAGGACTGTAAGAAACATAATTTTGATACGAATTTTAATTTCAACAATTTTTGAATGATTATAAGCCTCAATCCAAGCAATCGCTGGACCAACTTTTAATTTTGAAAGTGTTAAAATTGATAAAATCAGCCAAAATTCTGGATTTTAGCAGAAAAATACAGTAAGATCTAGCTCCCAAAATTTCAAAAAAAATGTCGGGGACGATGGCGCTCGGGGTGCACACGGTCCTTGCAACTTTTTTCCAAATTTTTCAGGGATGAAAGATATTGTGATTTTATTGCGGAATCCAAAGTTACAGCCGATTTGGAGGTGTTTTGATTAGTGAAATTATCAGTCAAAGGTTGAATCAAGAAGGTCTTAAAAATTAGGGTTTTGACATTTAACCACTTAATTTTTAGAATTAAAGCACAAATATGAATTGACAATTTGCAATAGAAGGGTAGATCTGAAACAAGCATTAACAATTAAACATTTCACAAGTTTAATTACTTAAAAAGAAAATTTTAGGGTTTTTATGCAATCAACCTCTAAAATTTGCAAAAGATCAAACATGGAAATATAATTAGAAAAGAAAAATTTTCAGATCTGACCATGAATAATCAGAATGAGGATGTTCACGTCGGGTTCACCAAAATGTAAAGCGGAAAAATCGAACCCTAGTTGTTCTCCCCTCCCCAACTCCAAGGAGAGAGAAGGGAGAGTCACTAGGGTTGATGGTTTTCACTTAGGAGAGACTTTACATTCAAAAGAGGGGTTGAAACCCACAAGATCCAATCCCACACAATGCAAGATTGGATTTTAAATGAGTTTCAAGGGTTGTGACATCAAGGATACCCTCTTTTGTAAAGAATGTAGATAGAAAGATTGAACTAGGAATGCATGTAAAGTAGGAAAGATTCGCTTATAAATAGAGATAGGGATATGGGATGAAGCTGCGGACTTGGAATTAGCAGTAAAATGTCGAGACGGTGCTGTTCTGCAAATTTGAGCGAAAGTTGACGGGACGATGGTGCTCGGCGTGCACACGGTCCTCCGAAAAATCCGCAAAACGAAGGGGGATCGGTTCGTCTCTGCACAAGGATTCCAGATCTTCAATTACAGCCACATACCTGCAACCTACACATAGAAAAGAGAGGACGATTGGGGGGTTAGGGATTAGGGGTTTGCCTTTAGGTCAAACCCCAGTTTTGGAATTAACCAAGAAATGAGAATGTTGTAAATGTAAATGTTTGTAATGTAAACAAGTACTGATACCTTGTTGTAAGAATGTTTGTATTCTTACATGCGAATGTGTAATGAATGTTGTATTTTGTATGTTGTAAGTGATCTCCTCTTCAATGGTTGAATCCTTGTCTTGAATGCAACACCTAGCCTTGAATGGAGACTTAGAATGCTCAATTGCTTGAAGGAATGCTTGAATGCTTGAATGTTTGAATGTTTGAATATTGCTTCCGCCTTTTGCTCGCATATGTTTTCCTCTTTCTTACCCCCTCAAATGGGAGGGAAAATGTAGTTTATATACTTGTCAATTAGGGCTGATAGACTGATTTTCCTGACCTTAGGCTGACCAGAAAACATTATTTCCCAAATTGCAAACTTAAAGACCTGATGCCGAAAAGAGACCGGGCCCAAAATAGGGCCAGGGACCAGGGCGCTGGGCACCATGGTCTTGGAGGACCAGGGCGCTGGGTGCCCTAGTCCAGGAGGACCAGGGTGCTGGGCGCCATGGTTCCACCTCCCGGGACAGCAAGGTGCAAGGAGGGATCAGGCCAGGGTGCAGAAAATGCAGTTTTTGGTGTTATAAATAGGTTTCGGGGTCTCCATTCAGGTTCAACGTTGCGTCGCCATCGTGAAGACCCAAATGCAGTTGAAATTGCAAGTGTTGCAATTTTAGGACGCTACAACAATGTTTATTATGTTTAAGGTTTGAGGCATAGTCTTTTGAGTGTAGGACAATTGGTAGATAAGGGATTTCAATTATAGTTCAAGGATGGAAAATGCAAAATCATTAATAGATCTGGTTTGGAGATTGCAATTAGTACACAAACAAAAGATAATATATTTCATTTGAACTCTAGTGAGAAGACATGTTTGATTATACAGATTGATGAGAGTTGGCTATGGCATAAAAGGTTGTGTCATGTGAATTTTGATTGCATTATAAAGATTAGTTCAACTAAGGCAATTAGGGACATACCTAAGATTATGAAGCCCTATAATCTAGTATGTAAAGAATGTCAAATGGGTAAAAAGGTCAGAACCTCTTTTAGGAGTATACAAGATAAATAAAATGATCTTGATCTTATTCACACTTATTTGTGTGGACCTGCTAGAGTTAAACTTTTTCAAGGTGATATATATTTCATGCTTATCATTGATGGTTATTCTAGAATTTTGTGGGTTACTTTTCTAAAAGAAAAATATGAAGCATTTGAAAAGTTTAAAATCTTTAAGGCTAAAGTGGAAACTGAGACATGATTGAATATTAAATGTTTGAGATTAGATAATGGTATATAATTCACATCTGGCGAGTTTAACAACTTTTGTGACAAGCATGGTATAAGAAGACAATTTTCTGCTCCTTGGACACCTCAGAAGAATGGAGTTATGGAAAGGAAGAACATAACTATCTTGGATGCTACTAGAACAATGATGATGGAAGCTAGTCTACCTCATATCTACTCAAGAGAAGCAATGAGCATAGTGGTTTATACATTCAATAAAGTACATATGAAAGGAGAAATGGGTAAGACACCTTATGAATTATGGTTTCGCAATACACCTACAGTTAAGTATTTTAGAATTTTTGGTAGTAAATGTTATATCAGGAGAGATGATATCATTGGGAAATTTGATCCTAGATGTGATGAAGGCATATTTCTTGGTTATTCTAATGAAAGAAAACCATATAGATGTTATAACAAGAGATTGCAAAGAATTGTGGAGACTGCTAATGTCAAAGTAGATGACTTGAATATAAGTCAAATCGGAGTTTATGAGAAGGAATCGATAGTGGAAATGATTATATTTGATTTGGTAGCAAATTTACCAGAGTAAAGAGTTGAACAAGTTACTCCGACAGTATCAGAGAATTCTAAAGTAACTGAAGAATAGGGAAGAGGAATAGAAAGTCAGAAGACTCTTAGGTATGTGAGATTGAATCATTTAGAAGATTAGATCATTGGGGATAAGAGAAATGGAGTGATGACAAGAAGAAGATTGGAAACTAATGAGGCATGTTTAATTTCACAAGTTGAACCAGTATCAGTAATTGAGGCATGTAAATATGAATATTGGTTGAAAGATATGGAAGAAGAATTAGATCAGATTGAGAAAAATAACACATGGACCTTGGTTCCCCGACCTAAAAATAAAAATGTTATTGGAACTAAATGGGTTTTTAGGATTAAATTGAATGAGGATGGTCAAGTTATAAGGAATAAGGCTAGATTGGTTTGTAAAGTATATTCTCAGAAGGAAGGAATTGATTATGGAGAAACTTTTGTACCTGTAGCTAGGATTGAAGTTCTAAGATTATTTCTTGCCTATGCTGCTTATAAAAATTACAAGGTTTATCAGATGGATGTTAAATATGCATTTTTGAATGGGGATCTTGATGAGGAAGTTTATATTGAGAAACCTGATGGTTTCTCACCATCAAATGATACAAATATGGTTTTTATATGGATTTAAACAAGCACCTAGAGCTTGGTATGCAAGTTTGGATAAATATCTTTTGAATCTTGGTTTTAGTAAGGGCAGTACTAATAGTAATTTATATTTTAAGATCACTGATGATGATATATTGATTATTGAAATATTTGTTGATCACATTATTTATGGAGGTGAAGTTAAGTTATGCATAGAATTTTCTAAGAATATGGAGAAAGAATTTTTGATGTCTATGATTGGTGAGATGAAATTTTTCTTAGGTTTCCAGATTACTTAGATTGACAAAGTTATTTTCATCTGTCAAACTAAATATGCTAAGGAATTGTTTAAAAAATTATGTATGGGAGATTCTAAACTGGTAAGTACTCCTATGGTTGATGAATAATGATGAACTACTAAGGTCCTAATCGGTACTGAGAGGGTGGGGTGAATCGGTACACACAAAAACTTGCTTCAATATTTTGACACTCTCTAAACAGATAACCGGTTGTCATATACTGTTGTACTTAACCATAGCAATATCGATTAAACATAAATACTTCATACAGCTAAACAAGTTAAACAAAAGTACTTCAAACAACATTCAACAGATCTTAGATCTTGATAACTACTTTACCAGTTTAGTCATCCATGAGTTGTATCAATAATACCACAACCATTTAGCATTGCATGCATATTCAACTTAATCAAAAACTACTCAATAATCATATGAAGAAACTCACAACCCATAACACATAGATTTTTCACGTGGGAACCCAAATGGGAAAAACCACAGTGGGGATGAATACACACAAGCTTGTTTGTGAACTCTTTTGAAGTCTTCTCTATTAGGAGCTTAGTCCAGTTAAAGACTTTACAATAAGGTTCTATTAGGAACTGATCCTGTTAGGGATCACCTAGTTAAGGGATGGCTATAAACCCTGTTAAAGGTTACCTCGCTAGAGGATTTAAATAACTCAATGAACTTGAGCCACCCGGTTAGAGGATTTACAACAAACCATGTTAAAGCTACCTGGTCAAGGGATTTACCTTCTATTGAAATGGTTATAAGACAATAGGTAAGACTCTGATATGATAATAACATGATGCAGAGCTATGGTTCGAACAACTTGAAAATGCTCCAAGTTGCTCACTTGTTCAACTGGCAACCCAATCCCTTTCAAAAGAGATTTTCCCAACCAGAACTCACACCTTTAAGAGAATAAATTCAACATTCCATCTCACCTATTTCCATTCCCATAACCCCACAATGGGACAATGTGCAAAGTTATCAATATTTGGTTTCAAACCCCACAGGCAAAAGTGCTCAAAATGGCTCAAATTGCTCACAACCCCTTCAAATGGTTTTATAGGCCAAAAAAGGCTCAATACAGGTTTGATAGGTTCCTACAAACTCAAATGATGCCAAACAACCCTCTGATTTGGTTTTTCAAGTCCCAAAAGTCACAAAGTGCAAATTGGCTCCTTAGACCTATTAGCCCTCAAAACTCACTTTTTGGCTTCCCACCAAAAAACTCCAAAGGATAGGCCAATATTGTTTGATTTTATTGAACATAAACCTAGGGTAGAACTTTCTACCAAAGAAAAAGTTCTGGAACCTCTTGCAAGTACCATTACTAATGAACCCTCATCTATGGCTAGAAGGGCTAATTTAAGCACTTAACCAAGGAACTACCCTCAAAACCTGAAATTTATCAAGGTAAAAAATTGGAACACCTTGGGGTACCAAAATAATCACCAAATACCAAGTTATAGCTTCTAGTTTGCATTGAAACTAAAGTTATAGGGGCTGTTCATGAATTCTATTCAATTCCCACAACCAGTCACATAGAGATGCCTGGGGAAATTTAATAAAATCTCACCCAAACTGCATCCTTTCAATCTAAAACATTTTGGATATTAAAATAAACTCCAAAATCCTCCATTTCACCAAGTTTTAGAGTTTTCCCATGGTGGATTTGGAAGAAATGGGAAATTGAAGTTGAAGCCCTAGGAAAGGGCACTTTTCTGGGCTATTTGGATTTGTTACAAATTTTCTCCCTTAATACTCCAACTCTAGACCTTTGGTTGGATTAAAAAGAAATTTATTTCACCCATCTAACTCCCCATGAAATAAATTTTCAGTTTGGAGGTCGTGAAATTCTGTACCAACCAAAAGAACAACAAATTTTCTGGAAAATACAGTTTTTTTATTGATTTCAAATATCAAGTTTTACAAATTTTGACCACAACAACCCCCAAATGAGTTTGTTGAGGAATTTTATAGTTTTCCCAACATGTTAAAACTTATTTTAGATGGTTATGAACATTGGGAAACTAATTACAACAACTATTTGAAAAGTTGCTTTACAAATTGACAACTTTGTCAATTTTTGACAATTTTTGACAATTTTTGCATTTTGCCATTCAAACTAATTTTATCATCAACCTAGGGACCTAAACACATTGAAATGGATATAAATAGAAAAAAAAACAACCTTGAATCCCTAATTATACTCATCCTGATTCCCTTTGACCATAGTTGACCATAGGGTTTATAATGCACCCTAGGCCACTAGGCCTTACAAAATGGACAACTAGGACCTTATTACAAAAAAAAACATAAACAAAGGATTCTTTGATCCTTTCCAACACCTTTCTATTAAAAACATTAATTTTTAAATAAATAAATTATGAAATTGAGGCTTGTGCCCCTGCACCACAACACTCCTTGCTAAGGCAGATCCTTTTTAGTTCCTCTCTTCTACAATCACACTCTACAAATTCCTCACTCTGGTTTGGCAATTATCAAAACATGCAGACACACACAAATTTTGCCAACACAAACAAATAAAAAACATCATCGACCTTATAGACAACAATTAGGTTGGTAGCATAAACCCTAAACCCTAAACATTTAGGTTTTCAGTTACAAGCGGTTTGATCTTGACCGTTAAAATGCATTGCATAGAATAAAATAATCTGAGAAAGCTTTCATGTTATTCTTCATTGTCCAATCTTCACCGCACCTAGAAATCAGTAACCCATCACATGTTCTTCACAAACCGCTAAGAGAAACACACATTCCCAAGGTAGACATTCAATGCATTCTCTCCTCGTGCACAAGGTCCTCAAAGAGATTCTTCACATGCACATAGCTGATGGGGTATCTTGATCTCATCCTTATCTCATAACTAACTAGTCACATAATGTCATCATTTGCACCACACAAGTCAGAACACCAAGCTGAAAACCCTCAAGCTGAATTGAGACTACAAACTAGTAGACAAACTGTGAACCCTGACACTTGTTCACTCCATCCTGGTTGACTATAGCTGCTTCTAGTCTTCATACTTTTTCATACCGGTTCACTTATTATCATCAATGACAACATACATTATCACCACTTCATCATATGCCAACAAGGGTTACAAGTGAGAAATTGACCAGAAAAGATGTTTCTGCACGGGTAAATCCTACAAGATACAAATCTATGATTGGAGGTCTACTTTATTTGACTCAGACTAGGCTTGACATTATGAATGTTGTTTGTGTTGTTTCAAGATTTTAGAGTGATCCTAGAGAAAATCATGAGATGGTAGTGAAAAGGATTTTTAGATACTTACAAGGTACATCAAAATATGGTTTGTGGTACCCTAAGGATGATAAATTTACTTTATGTGCATATACAGATGTTGATTGGGCTGGAGAGGTTAATGACCAGAAAAACATTTCAGGTGGAGATTTCTTTCTTGGAAAGAAGTTGGTTTCATGGATCAACAAGAAATAGTCATGTACTTCTTTATCTACTGTTGAAGCTAAGTATGTTGATGTTGCTACTAACTGTACACAATTTTTATGGATGAAGAAAATGTTGAATGATATAAAGGTGGATTGTGATGCACCGGTAGTTATTCACTGTGATAACTCTATTGCTATTCATATATCAAAGAATCTGGTATTTCATTCTAAAACAAATCACATATATATCAAGTATAACTTTTTGAAGGAAAATGTGGAAGAAAATGAAGTTAGACTGGTTTATGTGAACACTAAAGTGCAAATTGCAAATATTTTCACTAAACATTTTCCCAAGGAATCATTTGAGTACCTAAGAGACAAATTGAGAGTTTCTACCCCTCCGATAGAGACTTGATTGATGCAGTTTGGCATCAGTCCAGTATGCATTATCAAAGATACTATTCATTTCGACATTGATGTGGGATGCTACTACTCAAGAGGAGTAGTCGGCTTTGTGATTCAATGATTTATGTTTTTCCTTTGATATTTTTATCATATTTCTGGCATTGATGTCAAAGGGGGAGAGATATTGATGTGAAAAAGACAAAGAAAGAAAAAGAAAAAGGTCATAGGGAGAGAGATATTGATATTCGGAGCTGTATGTGGGAGATTGTTAGCTGTCATCCATTGGGGGAGACTTGTTTGGCATTTCTTGGTGCTTAGATATTTTTCACATCTAGTGTTGCCATCAATGTCAAAGGGGGAGATTGTTGGCCATTTGGTGGAATTGATTACGTGTTGCATGGATGTTTTGTCATTGATGCCAACACTAGTTGTTTGGATACTTTACCAAAGCCCTTCTGGTCTCGGTAGGTTGAGTCATTTCTGGTTGACTTGGATCTGCATGATCTAGTAGACTCTAGTGTAGTTTGGTGATGGAATTGTCTTTCTCATGATACTTGTGCTCTTATTTGGTCAGTTGGTTTGGGTTTGGTAATCGGATGTTATCTTGTTTGCTTCGAAGATTAGTTTCTGGTTTTGGTGAGGGTTTCATCACTAGAGCTTTTTGGTGGAGATCTTTGATGAATTGCATAAGTGGTGTTGGTGCAACTTCTAGTGGATTTTTAGGATGTTGTTGGTGATCATGTTCAAGAATTGGTGGATGGATATCATTGTTGTAGCGTGTGGACCTATATTGGGTCCCAGTTGATCTGGTTATGGACCGAATTTAATGTAACATGTGGATTAGACCTCTCGAGGTATTTCTGAGATGTCTTATGTGTTGGATATTATTTGTTTGGTCTAAGAATGACATGGTTTGTAATTATGTAATTGTTTTATTGTCTAGTGGCTGACTTGATTGTTTATGGTCAAGGGTTTGTATATATAGATGTAAGATCTCATTGTATATTATCATGGTTATTGTTAGAGGTTATGGTCAAGGAATGTAATGTGTGAATAATGTAATATCATTTAGGTAGAGGAGTTGGTTGATCATTGGAGATCGAATTGGGTTTATTTAAGAGGATATAGTCCTCTGGTATTGAGCTTAACTAGAATTGTACTCAGGCATAGGAGATGCTATCTTTTGTAGTTCAACACTTCTCCGGATTGTAGTCTGGATTTTTATGTAGTTAGTGATGCTCCTTTTGTGCTGAGGAGTGCACTCTAGGCTATTGGAATTCCTACAAGTGCAGGCAACTCAATTGTAATTCACATACTTATTGTAGAAGTATTATCTAAGTATGGGTAGGCTTCCCACCATGGTTTTTCCCTTTACCAGGTTTTCCACATATAAATCTTGGTGTTATGTGGATTGTATTTATTCTATGATTACTGTTTATGCTTAATTGGTTTAACTACTATTCTAGTATTAATATTTTGGGTTCTGGTATTAAATTTTAAATTGCTAATGGTTATGATAATCTGTGACAACTGATTCACCCCCTGTCTCGGTTGTCTTTTGGTTATTTAAATTATCTAACACTTAATTGATAAAATTGGTATATCAATAAAAGATTTAGAAATTGTAGAAAATATTTAATTATTGTGGGAATACTAACTCACCACCCCTCTCAGTATTCCAGTCCATTCAATGAATTCAACAATTGGTATTAGAGCTTTGGTCCCTAGCTTGAAAGCTTAACCGCTTGGGGGAGATCCTCGTTGGTTGAATCATGGCTCCGATGAGTTGTTGGCAAGAGACACTACAAAAATAGGTAGGTGTTGTCATTGATAGAAACCCAAGTCAGTGATCCCATCTGAATTACATGATTTGTTTATATAGGAAGTTAGATTGGTGATTTGGTTAACTCTGGCAAGCTAGAACAGAGAATCTAGCAGAGTTCAGTATTTTGGTTAGCATTTCATTTTTGTTGTATATTTTCTATTGTGGATCTAAAGGAAGGTTGATAGATGTCTGGAATATCCTTATCCTAGAGTTTTGGTCTATGGTGATAATTAGTATGCAAGTTAGAAGCTTTTGAGTACCGGTTTTTGGTCTTTTAGTGAGTATCAAGCCAACTTGTGTAGTTGATCATTATGTAGGATTGGTGGAGTGGTTTTGGTGATTGATTTTGTATTCTAGGGAGTTTGGTTGACATTTAGGGAAGTGTGTGGACAATTATTTTTAGTCTATATAAGCATTTGAGTTCAAATTCAGCCGACAAGGTGTACACATTTCAATAATGTGTTGTCTTGATGAGCCTACTAGCGATGAATATGATTTCTTGTTACAGATATATAAGGGTGATTGTTTTGATCATTTTGGATGTATGGAAGATGTTAGTGATTCAGTTGTGCAATTTCATGTGTGCATGTTAGAGATTGGTACTTTGGGTTATAAAAGAAAAATGTAACAAAGTAGTATAAGATAAAGTGTGAGCTGAGTATGAAATCTAAGTAATGAGCTTAACCAAAACTTTACTTTGGCATTTGTAGATGTTTTTCATTAGTTCAAATAATATGTAATATTTGTATTTGAGTTGTAGGCAGTGAGCCTCTCTCTTTTGATCTATGAACTCTAGGTAGTCTGCCTAAATGCATGTGCATTTCCCAATTGTAATATTTCTATACTTCTACAGAGTATACTTATATTGTGGGTTCATCCCAAATGCAGTTTTTCCCTTAACCGGGTTTCCACATACAAAAATATTGGTGTTATGGTGTTGTGGTTATTTTCTTTATGTTCTTGCATATTTTTTTTGTTCATATGTATTAGGTGGTTGAAAGACCAGTTTAATAAATTTAAAGATTGTAGGAAAACTGATTCACCCCCCTCTCAGTGTTCCTTGATTCCAATAATTGGTATCAGAGCTTGATTCCTCAAAAGAAGTCTAACAACCTGAGGAATATTTGGGAAGGTGATACAAAGGATTCTAGTAGTCTTCATCAACAACTCCTAGTTGCACTAGATGATCTTGATCAGTCTAAAGTTGAGGTCTGGGAGTTGTAGGTGAACCTTAATGATGTAGGAGCATCCCCAGTTCTTGGTAATCTTAGCATTTATTTTCAGTTTGTTTTCTATTTTTTTAGTTTTAGCATTTCTTCTTGCATTTTCTTTCATTTTCTCACCGGATCTTGCGGAGATGGATTTTGCTTGTAAACATGATTATCTTCCTTATTCCTAAACCATGAGACATTTGGATCATTTTCCAGCAAGTTATCACTTTCGGATTCTAAGACAGTTTTATGGTTTAGAACATTGGAACTGCTTGGACCTATTTTCTATAGGTGAATCTTATGGATCCTTTCCATAGATTGTGAAGCTTCAATTTTTTTATTCCATTGTTCCTTGGTGTGTGGAAAACCTTCCCTTTGATCCACACTTCTTCCTTTGGATTTTCTAAAGGATTGTTATTGGCAGAGGCCGACTTGGTGGTTTTACACGTTTGATCTTGTTCTTTGGCATTTGATCCCTCTTGGGTTGACATAAATTTATCTTGAGCATAAAAAATAAATGTAATTAAGAATCATAATTGATTGGAAAAAATATAGAACATATATTTTAATATTTAGAGGTTTGGAGTTGACCTATTTGGTAATTGAGCATGTATGTAGTAGGTTAGTGAGCTGAATCTTGTATCTCAGATGTTACCGATCGTTTGTAATTAGTTTTTATTCATTCATTTATGCATTGCCTCCATCATTTTATCTTTCTTTCATTGTGTTTACTCTTTTTTCATGGTCTGGATAGATCTCATTGAGGTCCCTCCTAACTATGACAACACCAAGTGGTATCAAAGTGAGATTTCATTCTACAGATTGCATTGTTCTGAAGATTTTGTTGTGAGGTGGAAAATTAAGGATCCGACCTGCAGCTATAGAGGACTGGCGTGAAGATGGCACAAAGAGGAAATAGGAATGGTAGAGCACATGGGAATGCAGACCCTATTGTGATGGAAATGTTGAGAGGAATTGCAGCCCCATTGTAAGTTGTTGAAACTACCTAGAGAAGAGGTTGACATATTGAATATGTGAGCAAAGATGAAGAAGAAGAAGCACCAGCAAAACAAGTAACAAACCCACCGATGAACGATTTGAATAAAGAGAGGTTCTTGAGGGTTTTTAGTAGAGAAAACACCAAACCATATTTTTACCCTATCGAAGTATGATGGTAAGTTGGATTCAGATGAATTAATGGATTGGATCTCAGAGATGGAGAAGTATTTTGATTTTGAGAACACTATGGAGGAAAGAAAGGTGAAATATTCCTATACCTGGTTGAAAGGTCATGCATCTCTTTGGTGGGAATATTTTTAGGTTTATAGACAAAGAAGAGGAAAAGAGAAGATCAAATCATGGGAGCAGATGGTTGCCAAGTTGAAATCAAAGTTTATGCTAGCTGATTACCAAGTAAATGTATTCTAAAAGTTGTAGAACTTGAAGCAAAAAGAGTGTACTATAAAGGAGTATACCAAAGTATTCTACAAGGTGAATATCAGATCCAAAAATGTCTATGATGAGATTGAACAAGTTGGAAGATATTTGAATGGATTGTGGATGTCTATACAAGATGAACTCAGTTTGATCAAGTTCCAAAGTGTTGAAGAAGCTTACCAATATGCCTTGAAATTAGAAGAGAAGTTGAACAAAAGACATGAGCAGAGATAGAATGGTAGAGGTGGAAGGTTTTCCAAAGGAAGATTTCAAGGAGGAAGAGGATATTCCAGAGGAAGAGGATATTCTAGAGGAAGAGGATATTCCAGAGGAAGAGAAACCTGTATAGATCAGAACAATGATGCAGGAGCATCTCTGATTCTGTTGATTATGTTTTCTAGTATAATTTTGAAGTTAGTTTTATGTGTGATACATCTTCCATGTTTACTACTTGTGAGGTGATATCAGGTGCTAACCCTAATTTTAGTGGTCTTGTTAGGTATGAATGATGTTTTATCCTTATGAGACTTTCCTATGATATTAAAGTTGATATATGTCATGTTAATGTTTATATTGCAATGGATTTTGATTATGTTCCCTTATGAATCAATGATGAATAGGTGATGCATATTGTTTCATGGATACTAACCCATGCTCTAAAGGATTTAGTTAGATATCAAGATGTGATTGATTATGATAGTTGAAATATATTGAGATTGGATTCATGTATTATATTGTGTGTGTTCCTGATATTGGTACGAGGGGATGATGTCTTATCACTCTCTTAGGAGAGATATATGATGTCATGATTTCCCTTTACCGATATTGTACATGTATGTATAGGTTGCATATGTTATATTTTTATAAGTGTGCATTCATGATGTGGGTGTTGGATCTCAAGATTGCAAGTGGCCCAACCCTAAGAGGATGCCAAACTCTATGATCAAGTTAGACAATCAATTTTGGCCAACTAATGGAATTAACCTACAAGGTTGCCAATTCTCTACTTTTTTTGGTTCTGCTAGACCAAGGTGGGTATACTGTATTACCAAGTATCTTTTCCTTATGATACTTAAGTAGATTATAGTTACAAAATTTGTCCTAAGGTCAGTCTCAAATTGGCATACAGATTTGATATGACCTGAAACCTTTACTCCTACTTTCTACTTCTATGAAACTGAATATGAAACTTAACTGATTTTTTGAGATTATAAGTATATGATTCTAAACCAGTGTCTTCTTCTCTTATTTGGTTCAAAGTATTGTGAATTTCCTTTCCCTATATTCTCCTTGTTAGACAATTTTGAAAAATACCATCTACTGTTAATCCTTCCACACTTAGTGATTAAAATTTCATCATGACAATTACTATATAGGCAGTTTTAATCTTTCCTAGAAAGAGGCTTACATAGTAATCAATCCAAGAATATATTTTATCTTGTTCACTCCACACAACAATGTAGCAGACTGAAAATAATAAACAACCATAGTATGCAAAAAGATCTTAAACAACCTTTGATTTCTTAGCATCAAAATAACAAGCTTGAATTGAAAAGTACTCACAATAATCTTTAACACAAGATAAGAAATAAATGCAGGCTAGTTTGTATTGCATCTCATAATTAATTATAATTATTTTTTACATAAAAATGATCTCCCTTTTATAAGGAAAGACCATAAGGTTTTAAAACAACACGTCTTTTGGTAAATATCCATAATCATTACATAACTTAATTACTTAAACAAGTCTGCTAATCCCTAAAAAGATAAATTAACTACTCCTAAATGGTCTATGCAATCATGGTCCTTATAAGTATGAATATTAGAGACAAAATGTATTATAGAAAATTCCTTCCAATAGAACTGGTATAAGCAATCTATCTTTTCTTCCTAAGACAATAGGCAAGATTTCAACACCCTCCTTATCCAACTGAGCCAAGTCCTCCTCGATTTCTTTATGGTACTCTCGATGCATCTTCAACAATCTTTTTGCTTCTTTTGGAATTTTGGACGAGATAGGATCCCTCAGCTTATCCACTTTTTCATTTAGTCTCTCTGTGAGCCTGACATATTCCTGAAAGGTCTGGTATGTACCTACATATGTTTCAATAGTCATTGGCATAAGCTATCATTTCATTGAACCCATGAGTGAGAAACCCTATCATCATATCATATATGATTTTCTTTCCTTGTTCTTCCATCTTTTTGACCCTTTTCTTGAACTTCTCAGCTTTATATTTCCAATAAATTATGTCTTGCAGGGCTTCCACAATCTGTTGTTCTTGCTCAAATGAGATTTAGTCCCTATCAATGATGGCCTTCAACCTTTCTTCACATTGTAGCCCGAGCTCTTCTTACTTCTCATACTTGGACTTGTAAACATCTCTTTCTTTGACCACATGTTTCATTTGAGCTTTATTAAATTGAGCTACATTTACATTCAAAATTGTTGTTTCCATTGGATCGGTCTCTCCAACTCTTTGCACCATAAGATGTCCAAACACTTTGTCAGTTTCTACCAAATTTGGCATTTTGTTTCTAGGATACAAGACCCATTGCAATAATGCCTTCTTGTTTGGATGAAAGCCTGAACCTAAGTAAATCTTGTCAATATCTTGTGGTAGCATTGTTATTTGGTTGTCATTATTTTTTACAAAACTATCAAACAACATGACTGAACTCATATCCCACCTTGGTACAATAAGAAGACCAACATCATGTAGGAGTTGTCTTCCTTTGAAGTGGGAGATTGTGGCAATCTCATTATCAACATCTTGCTAAAACTTCTCAAGAAATTCATTTTCATTTTCTTGGGTGATCTCACCAACCTATTGTCTAAGTAATTTCCCCCTATTTTTGTACAAGGATATTTTGAATTCTTGTGAGTGGACAAATTCAATATCTAAAATAAGCTTCTCACTAGCCAGCTGCCTAATATCCTCCCTGTCATCTGTGTCCTCTACTACAATCTCCTCTTCTCTTGTAACATGAGGTAGGTCATCCTCCCGGATGTCCTTTGTATCACTTTGTACTGTGGGAGTAGGTTGTGGTGATAAATTCATAAGGGGTGTCACAACTTGTACACTTCTTCCTAGAGGTCTCCTTGCATCTTTGTCTAGAACACTTGGAGGGATTTCTTCAATTATTTCATCTAAATGAGCAATTTTTTCATTAATATAAGCAGTAGGGTCCTAGATATCTAAATAAGCAATATATTTCAACAAGATCTGGTTCTTTCTCCATTCTTTAGTTCTAGTGACCTTATCATAGGCTTCCAATTTGTCAATAGCCTACACCTCACCAATGTTTTTGATCAAATCTTCCTATTCAAGTGGCACATGCTCATAAGAGTGAAATTTTTGTGTCTGCTTAGCTGAGATAATAAATCCTTTAGGATCGAAGCCAACCCTGGGTTCATCTTGTGTTAGGCAATAATAGGCCAATTTGTTTTTAATGAGGTCATATCTGTTGGCAAATGTTGTCATTGATGTCAATCTTGATGTCAACTAGGTCAATCAATTGTAGGTTGTAGAGGAACTAGTAAAGAGGTAGTTTCATGTTCTACAACATTGATGTGTGCAAGTTGTAGAATTGAAAAATGTCAAAAATCCTTCAGGACAGAGGGTGCTAATGGGCTGAAGTTGGACATCGAAAAGAGACATACTGATACAAGGTCCTATTGTGGAAAATGAATTTGCAATCATTAGGTGATTGAGGTCGATGCCATTGGAGCAGTTGTGGAAAGGCTATTGGCGTAACTCATGGTGATAGGGTGAGTGTAGAGGTGCATATGGGTGACTTTGGTCTTCAAAATGACTTGTTGAATGTCAGATCGACTTCTGTGGTTTGGCCGATGGAGTTTTGATCGGGAAGAATTTGGCCAATGAATTTCAACATCGACATGAGTTATAAAGTCGGGATGAGATCCACAAAGTCAGCTTGATAGTGCAAGTCATAATGACAGAGAAACATGAAGGTATATTAGGTTGAGTCACTTCGATACGAACAATGAAGACAAGCCAAGGAGATTGGGATGTGTCTTCCCAATGTACACAACAAAAGGAACCAAAGTCTTCAGAAGGCTATCGAGAAGTGTCTAGTCGATGGATGGTCATTGGGGTGAGTTATGAAAGCAAAGTGATATTCCAAGAGTCTGACCGATAGTTAAAGACATGCTAATGGAGCTACACTGAGAAACATCAGGATGAGTCACCCCGATGCGAACAACATGACAAGCCAAGTTGATCGACACGACTGAGATGGTTAGGATGAAATCATAATGGACAGGCCAACTATGTATGTCAGCCCAACAAAGAAAAATGTGAAGGACATTAGTAAGACATCTGTTTGTCAGCCCGAAAAGGTAGAACAAGAAATATCTTCATCAGTGAGACTTGATCAAATCAAAAGGAAATATTTGATGTCATCTCAACCATATGAGTCAGCCTGATAATAGAAATGAAAGGATATCGACGTGACTCTTAGTGATGACCGTGAGGGAAGCAAAATCTAAGAGATAGAGGGGATTAGAGAGAGTTTCCCCAATGAGAAAACCTTCCAAAGCACAAGGTCATTGAGCCAATTGGCATGATCACTATTTGTCATCCTAATGTGTATCTGTAGAGCTGACCGACAAAGATGTTTTTGATGCCACATTTGGAGCCCAATTGACATGGAGATCTACATGGTAGTTGACTAATGTTGATTAAGTGATTTGGACACCAATTGCAAAGACATGTGGTTCCCTAATGGTCAAAGAGGAAATTTGATTTGTACATGTCAGTGATGAAAAGTTTGAATGAGGTTGTCATCGATCCAATCAGAGTAGGAGGATGGAGAATGCATTAATGACAACCTGAGTATAGTCTGTTGTTGTGAATTGAGATGTTCCATAGTGAGGAGATAATATATTTTCAGATAGTGGATGCAGATGGATGAATGGTCCATGTGGGTGGCTATCAGAGCCTAATAACATGACATACACAAATCGATCTGATCTGGTTGTTGAGGCTAAAACTAAGGGGAAAATTTAATGCCTGTAGCTATAGAGAAAGTTGAAACTCACTTGCAGGATTTGAGAAGATCATCGAACAAGATCTCAAACATGAGATTACCAAAAATAGAAAGTTGAAAAGAAAGTCTAGAATAGACAATAATGTAATCACAAAAGAATTCTGTGAAGATAAATTTAAGATGGATGGATCTCTAGACAAAAAGGAATGTTCAGAGAATCAAATCTTCATGTACCACATGTTGCATATTCAATACTACTCCTCACAATTTGGTGGAGGAGAAGAAGGGAAAGGAAGAGGATTTTATATGTAGCGCACTTGTACGAATAGAAGTGTGCTGGAATCATATGTGAGTTAGAGTGAGAGAACAAAGAGATACTAAGTTATTGAGATTGTGTTTATGCAAAAAAATAGAGTGTGCTGATGAGCAGTGCTAATTAGGTAGAATAGAGTCATCAAAGGCATAATATCTCATAGCAACAAAGTATGTGTGATTCATAAGAGTTGAAAAACACATTTGCAAAAAGGATTTCTATTGTATTGAATCTCAAATCGGTGTATTTCTCTGAGTGGGTACTTAGAGGAGGGGTAGGTGCTCCTTGAGTAGGTGCTAAAAAGGATTAGGGGTTGGTGCTCCTTGAGTTGGTGCTTAGAATTATCAGGGGTTGGTGCTCCTTGGGTTGGTTCCCAAAACATATTGTAAACAATTTTCTTATTGTGAGGCTGGATTGGAGCAGTAGACCTCAACAACTATTCTCACCAAGGTTTTTACCACATTGGTTTTTCCTCATACATATTGTGTTGTGTTTTGAATTGTGTGTATGTGTTGTTAATTAGTTTACAGTTTTGGTACTTGCACACATAGTTAAAAAAAATTAAATACATTGATTCACCCCCCTCCTAGTGTTCACTTGTGTTCTTCAATTGGTCAGAGCAAGGTTCCCTTGTGGTAAAATATTTCTCTAGCTATGGTAGATCCTGCTTTGTTAACACAATGGCCATGAATGAATCCTTTTCTAAAGCACCTATCTTTGATGGTACCAACTATGCCTTCTGGAGTAGAAGAATGGAAACCTACCTATCTTCCCTAGGATTTGATGTCTGGATGTCAGTAAAAAAATGGTTATACTGTTCCTCAACTTCCTCCTACTGACCTGATGCTAAAAGGGAATATGAGAACAATGCCAAAGCTAAGAATGCAATCTTAAGTGGTCTATCAGATACAGAGTTTGCCAAAGTCATGCATTGCACATTAGCAAAAGAAACTTGGGACAAGCTACAGAGTGTATATAAAGGAGATACCAAAGTGAAAGAAGCCAAATTGCAAAATCTAAGATCTCAGTTTGAAAATCTAAAAAATGAAAGAAGAAGAAAAGATAGTTGATTATCTGCAAAGAGTGGATCAAACTGTGAGTTCTATAAGAGGACTTGGAGAGGATGTCAAAGATAGAGTTACTACTGAGAAGGTTTTGAGACCATTAACCTCAAAATATGACACAAAGGTCTCTGCTATTGAGGAAGCTAAAGACTTAAAAAATTTCTCTATGGATGAATTATTTGGTTCCTTATCAACATATGAAATGAGGAAAGTAGGCATTGAATCTTCAAAGAGAGAGGTTGCATTTACTTCCACAAAGAAAGGGAAAGAACAAGTTGCCAATGAGGATGAAAAATGAATCAGATGCTACTAAAGATAACTTTGTTAGAAAGATCAAGAAAGGATCAAGCAAGTATAGAAGAAAAGCTACCTTTCAAATTCTTAGGACATTATGCTGCTAAGTGTCCCTATAAGAAGAAGGAAGATAATAATGTTGAAGGTGTCAAGCATAAGGGAAAAAGTTTTTATAAACCAAGATGAAGAAAATTTCAAAAGAAGAAAGTTCTTTACTCAATTGATAGTGACGTCTTTGATGATGAAAGTGAGTTAGTTGAGGAATACAATGAAGATGAAAAACAAACAAGTGTCTTTATGGCTCAAGAGATCTTTAATGAGAAACATAGTGGTGGTTAATATGAAAATACAGATGGTAATGAGGAAGAAGATGTTGATGCTATGGTTGACCTTGAAGGAGAATTGGTTTGTTCTCTCGAAGAACTTGACAAAGTAAGAAAAGAGTTCAAGAAATACAAAAAGTTTGTCATAAGGGAGCATGACTTACTAAACAAGAATATTGAAGAATCAAATAGCAATATTTATGCCATAACTACTCAGTTGGAAGAAACCAAAAGAATGTATGAAGTGACAAAATCAGATTTAGAGGCGAAGGAGAAAAAGTATTAAAAGTTGGAGGAAGAAATTGAGAGTCTCAACGAAGAACTTGGAAAGTACAAAGATGAACTCAAGGTGAGAATCAAGTATGAGGGCATCATTGATGCATTAGACAAAATGTTGAACAAGAAAAGGCACTCAAAGGATACAAAAGGCATTGGATTTGATGTTGGTCAATATTCTTCCAGTAAAGACTCAACAAATAAAGAGACACATTTTGTCTCTTCAAGTGAAAATGGAAATGAACAAAGTTTCACTGTCAGCAAGCCCACTAAGAAGAAGACATATGATGCTACTACAAAGAGTAGACATGTTGATCTAAAAGGAAAAGACAAGATGTGTGATCAAGGTTTCACAAGATTCAAGAATATGAGGAAGAGCTCAAGAAGACAAATGAGAAAAAACTTCAACAATGATTGGTATGCACCCCAATTCCAATGCTATTGCTACAATTGTAATACATATGGTCATAGAATTGTTTATTATATATTAATGCATAGTTCTCCTCCTAGTTTTGAAAGTAAAAATCCATTTTATGCTCTTGGAGATGTAAATTTAATTTGTTATCACTGTAATGGGTATGGTCATAGAAGTTATGAGTATAAAAGAAATACATTTAAGTCCTACAATTGTTTTTCAAATTCATCATTTAATGTGGATATAAAATGCTATCATTATCAAAATTTGGGTCAAATTGCAAAACATTGCAAGCTTAGGACAACTAAGAAAAAGAAGATAGTGTCAACCTTGGAACCTGAAGCAAAGTCAGATCAGAAAATAATAGCAGAAAAAAAGAAAGAAACCAAACGAGTTTGGGTTGAAAAGGGTAACGACAAGACTGATTCTAGTTTGATTGTTCAAACTGCCCTGCATGCTGAAAGGAAAAACTTATGGGTAGTAGACAGTGGGTTCTCCAACCACATAACTGGTTATAAGAAGAAATTCATTAAACTTGAAGATTGAAATGGTGGCCCAGTGAGGTTTGGAGACAACTCTTCAATCAAGATAAAAGGCAAGGGTACACTAAACATTGATGCAAAGTTAAAAGCACATGATGTATATTATATGGAAGGTCTAAAACACAATATACTGAGTTTAAGTCAAATTTGTGGCAAAGGATACATGTTCACTTTTGACTCAAGAGGATGTGAAATTAGAAAGGAAAGAATTGGTAAACTTGTTGCTGAAGACAAAAGGACAGATGGAAATGTGTACAACTTGAAAGAATGCTTTTAATCACAATGCATGATAGGACAAGTTGATGAAAGTTGGTTGTGGCATAGAAATCTTGGTCACATTAATTTTGACAATCTTTTTAAGGTGAGAAAGGGGGGGTATATTAGGCACATACCTCAGATTATCAAACCAACAAGCACTTTTTGTGATGAGTGTCAAAGAGGAAAACAAGCTAAAGAGAGTTTCAAGACAAAGGAGTACTCAACTACAAGGCCTTCAGAGCTTGTGCATATTGATTTGTGTGGACCAAATAGAGTGAGAGCTCTCAATGGTGAAAAATATTTTAGGCTACTTATTGATGATTTTTCAAGAATGACATGGGTCACCTTCTTGCAAGACAAGTCACATGCATTTGAAAGATTCAAAATTTTTAGAAGAATGGTTGAGAAGGAAAGTGGATACAAGCTGAAGTGTTTAAGATTAGACCATGGAGGTGAGTTCACATCAAATGAATTTGAAGATTACTTTGAGAGACATGGAATTAGAAGACGGTTTTCAGCCCCTAGGATACCACAACAAAATGGTATTGTGGAAAGGAAAAAACAAGACAGTCAAGGAGATGGCAAGAAAAATGTTAAATGAAGAAAATCTACCTGATACATACTAGAAGGAGGTAGTCCATACCATTGTATACACATTAAATAGAGTTCAGATGAGAGTGAACAACAAAATGACACTTTATGAGTTATTGTATGATAGGAAACCCTCAGTCAAGTATTTCAAAGTGTTTGGTAGAAAATGTTTTATCAAAGAGATGGAGATGGATTGGAGAGATTTGATTCAAGAAGTGATGAAGGTATCTTCTTGGGGTACTCCACTCATAGCAAGGCCTACAAGTGCTTCAACAAAAGGTTGAAGAAAGTGGTAGAAAGTGTTAATGTGAAAGTAGATGAGGATTTGCATAAAGGAAGACAAACCATAGTAAATCAGATTGAAGATTCACATATTGAAGATGAAGAGCAATTTGATGGTGAACAAGAAGAGGCACCTAGCAAGTCTCCAAATAGATATGTGCAAAAGAATCACCCTGAGGATCAGATTGTTGGAAATAGAAATGAGGGTGTACAAACAAGAAAAAGACTTGCAATAAATAATGAACAAGTAAACTTTTTCCTTATGAGTGAGATGGAACCAAAGACATATGATGAGGCTACAACAGATTGAGAAGAACAAAACATGGGAATTGGTTCCTAGACTTGTTGATAAGAATTTCATTGGGACTAAATGGGTCTATAGGAACACGATGAATGAAGAATGAAAAGTAATAAGAAAAAAAGATAGATTGGTATGCAAGGGATATGCTCAAGTAGAGGGCATAGATTTTGAAGAGACTTTTTCTCTTGTTGCAAGACTTGAAGCCATAAGGATGTTCTTGGCATTTTCAGCATATAAAGGACATAAGGTTTATTAAATGGATGTCAAATCTGCATTCTTGAATGTTTATCTTGAGGAAGAAGTCTACATTGATAAACCTAAAGGTTTTCAGCTTCATGAGGATGAAAAATTAGTATGCAGGTTGAAGAAGGCATTATATGGTTTGAAAAAGGCCCCTAGAGCATGGTATTCTAGGTTGGACAAGTATCTACATTAGCAAGGTTTCAAAAAGAGATCTGCTGACAACAACTTGTACATAAAAATAGATGGTAATCATATAATCATAGTTGTTGTGTATGTGGATGATATTATTTTTGTAGGCAATAAAGATATCCTATGTAAGGAATTCGCTTATCAAATGCAGTGTATGTAGGTCCTAGAGACAACTGAGAGGGGGCGTGAATCAGTTGTCTAATAAATTCAAACCAAAAACTTATTAACCAACTTAATGCTTAATACCGATAATTCAATTAAGTATGTCGGTAAATAGTGTTAACAGTAAATTGCTATATCGGTAAGAATTAATGCATGAAACATAAGCACAGAGTCATCCACAACACATGACACCAATATTTGTACGTGGAAACCTTGTAAGGGGAAAAACCATGGTGGGAAACCTTACCCACAATCAGATGATACTACTATAGATAGTAAGTGTACAAAAGGGGTCAGCACATGCAGAAAGGCCAACAGCCTAGAGCTCACTGCTCAATCACAAATGGGAGTCACACTGACTATAGTTGGATGGTTAAATCCAATAAGAATGTACTGCACAAAAAAGCATCTTCATATGCTAGATTCAGTACTGGTGTAATGTTGATATGCTTCTACAAAAACCTAACTTCACCTTCAAATGATGTCTTCGTGTATGTCCCTGCTTGATCTTGCATATACCTTCACTTCATTCTTTTTTGCATTCCACACTTGATCTTACAAATAAGATCTTACATTTATACCATACCCTAAGACCAATTTTAGTAGGTCGACTCTACAAGATATTACAATAAAAACATTTTACAAACAATACAATATCCGATGCAATAACTGATTGAACATGTCGGCTTAATGCATTTACAACAATAATAAATCATCTCCATAGCGTGCCATGCTGATCTGGAAAAGATAAACCTGCCGGTATAACCCTAAATAACCTAGACCTATTTGCTAGTAAAAGAAAATATGTAAATAAGAATATACCAATGATTATTACTTCAAAATAAAGTGTCCACATGATGTCTTCGACATTACCAAGTGTCTTCCATGTCATTTGTAGGTACCGGTGAACATTATATCCTACCGGTTAACCATATACCGGTAACTGTTGCACAGTTTACTGTTTGCCGGTGAATGTTGCTGGATCTCCAAAGTAGGTGTATTTAGTAGGTGTTGACATCAATGACAAAACCATACCAAAATACCAACAATCTCCCCCTTTGGAATTGATGGCAACACAAGATGGAAAAACCATCAAAGTGCCAAAACAGAAATGCCAAGTGTAAAACCAACAATCTCCCTAAAGTGACAATCTCTCCCCCTAGGAGCAACATGAGTTATTTTATGTTATTCTATACCAATTTTCACCATAGATATCTCTCCTCAATTCATAATGTGTTTTTCCATATATCTCTCCCCCTTTGACATCAAATGCCAAAGCTACAAAATTTGAAGTCCATACAAAAATACCAACTACTCCCCCTGAGAAGTATCTTCCTCATCAAATATCGGAATAAAAGATTTGTCCATTTAATTCTGCCAGTTGATGACAATCATCAACTGTCTAAGTCTCTACTGGTGGATGTATGACTCCAAGCTGATCTCTGAGATACTCAAAAGTTTCCTTAGGCAAAGGTTTTGTGAAAATATCTGCAAGCTATTCCTTAGTATTCACATAAACCAGTTTTATCTCCTTTTCTTCAACTTTTTCCCTTAGAAAATTTAGTTTGATAGAAACATGTTTTGTTTTAGAATGTAATACTGGATTCTTAGATATATCAATTGCTGCAATGTTATCACAATATATAGTAATAGGTTCCTTGCATTTTACCTTTATGTCTTTCAACATTTGCTTAAGCCAAAGTACCTGTGTATAGTTTGTTGCTGCTGCAACATATTCTGATTCTGTTGTTGATAAAGATGTACAACTCTGTTTCTTACTTAACCAAGAAACTAATCTCTTTCCAAGAAAGAATGCTCCTCCAGTGGTGCTTTTTCTATCATCCACATCTCCTGCCCAATTTGCATCTGTGTATGCATATAGATCAAAATTTTCATCTTTAGGATACCATAATCCAAGATTTGATGTGCCTTGTAAGTACCGAAAAATCCTTTTACTGCTGATTCATGATTTTCCCTAGGATTACTCTGAAATCTAGAAACTATACATATTGCATTCATAATATCAGGTCTGGATTGTGTCAAATATAGTAAACCTCCTATCATAGATTTGTATCTAGTTGGATTAACAGGTGTATATTCATCCCTTTGAGATAAATTGTCATTTGTTGTCATAGTTGTGCTTACCGGTTTAGAGTTTTCCATTCCAAATTTCTTAAGTAGTTCTTTCAAGTACTTAGATTGACTCAAAAATATGCCTTTATCAGTCTGTAAAATCTGCAATCCTAAATTTTTTTTATTTCTCCTATCATAGACATTTCAAATTCATGCTGCATTTCAAGAGAAAATTCTTTGCATAATTCATCTTCTCCTCCAAAGATTATATCATCAACAAATACTTCAATAATCAAGATGTCATCATTAGTTACTTTGTAATATAAATTGCTATTTGCATTTCCTTTAGTAAAACCAATCTTTAAAAGATACTTATCTAATCTTGCATACCAAGCTCTTGGAGATTGTTTTAGTCCATATAGAGCTTTTCTTAATTTGCAAACCATATCATTGTCATCTGTCAAGGAAAATCCATCAGGTTGTTCAATATAGACTTCCTCTTCAAGATCTCCATTCAAAAAAGAACATTTAATATCCATTTGATAAACTTTGTAATCCTTGTGAGTTGCAAAGGCCAAGAATAATCTAACTGCCTCAATTCTGGCTACCGGTGCAAAGGTTTCATTGTAAACAACTCCTTCTTTCTGAGAATATCCCTTACACACTAGTCTTGGTTTATTTCTAACAACCTTACCATATTCATTGAGTTTGTTTCTAAATACCCATTTGGTTCCAATTACATTTTTATTTTTAGGTCGGGGAACTAATGTCCAAGTATTATTTTTCTTAATTTGTCCTAATTCTTCTTCCATAGCTTTAATCCAAAATTTATCGTCACATGCCTCATTGATAGATAATGGTTCAATTTGAGAAATAAGACATACCTCTTCATTTGCCAATCTTCCTCTTGTCATGACTCCTTTAAATTTGCTTCCAATTATCTGATCTTTAGAATGATTCAGTCTTACATACTGGGGTGTCTTAGTCTGTTGTTGTTCTTCAATTACTATGGAATCCTCTGATGATACCGGAGTAACTGGATCATCATTCTGTACTGGTGGATTTATTGTAGGTTCATTTGTCATAATTTCTGTTTCCGGTTCAGAGTCTATATACCTTGAAGTTCCTCTGAATTGGTCATCAATCTTTACATTTGTACTCTCAACAACTTTTTGTAATCTTTTATTAAAACATCTATATGCTTTACTCTTAGATGAATAACCAAGAAATATTTCTTCATCACTTCTAGGATCAAACTTGCCAATATACTCATCTCTTCTAATATAACAGTTACTTCCAAAAATTCTGAAATACTTAAGAGTAGGAGTATTACCAAACCATAGTTCATGAGGGGTCTTACCAGTTTCACCTTTGATGTGAACTTTGTTGAATGTATAGACAATAGTGCTTATTGCCTTTCTCTAGTACACATGTGGTAGATTTGCTTTTGATAACATACTTCTTGCTGCATCCAAAATAGTTTTGTTTTTCCTTTCAACAACTCCATTCTGTTGTGGTGTCCGAGGTGCTAATAACTTTCTTTTGATTCCATTTACTTCATAGAATGTATTAAAATCTTTGGATGTGAATTCTCCTCCTTGATCTGATCTTAAATATTTAATTTTCTTACCGGTTTCATTTTCAACCATTGCTTTGAATAGCTTGAACTTCCCAAGTGCTTATGATTTTTCTCTGAGAAAAGTAACCCAACACATTCTAGAATAATCATCAATAATTAGCATGAAATATCTATCACCTTGTAAGCTTTTAGTTCTAGCTGGACCACATAAATTAGTGTGATTTAAATCAAGGGCATTATTGGATTTTTCTGGAATACTTTTGAAACTAGCTCTAACTTGTTTTCCAAATTGACATTCCTTGCAAATTGTATTCTGAGGTTTCACAATTTTAGGTAGATCTCTAACTACCTTAGAAGTATTGATTTTTACAATGCAATCAAAATTTACATAACATAGTCTTTTATGCCATAGCCAACTTTCATCTATATGTGCAATTAAGCATGCCTTTTCATTGTTATTCAAATGAAAGATATTACCTCTAGTCTGATTACCAGTTGCAATTTCCAAACCAGTTCTATTCATGATTTTGCATTTTCCATTTTTAAATTGTAACTGAAAACCTTTTTCAACTAATTGACCAACACTTAAAATATTATGTTTTAATCCTTCAACATAGTAGACATTGTCAATGTTATGTTTACCATCAAGAGATATTGAACCCTTACCTTTGATTGAACAGGCTTTGTCATCTCCGAATCTTACTAAACCTCCATTGTATTCTTGAAAGTTCAAGAATTTACCTTTGTCTCCAGTCATGTGATGTGAGCATCCTGAGTCAATAATCCATTCATCCTTTGATTCAACTTTAGCTGCTAGGGCTTGTTCTACCGGTTGAGCAATAGGTACCAGTTGATCTTCTGTTATAGCAACAAAGACCCATCCATTGTCTGCTGGATCCTCATCAGAATCATCAGTCACACCTTCATCAGCAATGTAACAAGATTTATCTTTGTTTTTCTTAAATTTGTATCTCTAATATTTAGGATTAGGTTTGTATGTTCTTCTAGCTTCTTCTCTTAGTCTAGCATGTCTATCAGGGCATCTTGAAGCCATATGACCAATCTTATTGCAGTTAAAACATTTAAAGGGTGCTTTACCTTCATACTTACTTCCAATTGGGCCTTTTGGCATTTTTCTTGCAAATAGTGCTTCAAGTTCTTCAAGCTCTTCATTCTCCTTCCTGGTTTCTTCAAGTTCTCTTGCATAAAAGGCTCTCTAGTCTGATTTGTCAAAGGATGGAGCAGATGATGTTGATGCTTTGAAGGCCAAATTAGTTTTTATAGTAGTAACAAGACCAAATTCCTCAATTTCAAAAGCTGAAAGTTTTCCAATCAATGTATCCCTAGTTACTGATGTATTAGGCATTGTTCTCAACTCATTTATAGCAGTAACCTTCATTTTATATGCCGGTGGAAAACCTGTTAAATTTTTTGAAATAATCTCATCTTCACTCAAGGTTCAACATTTGATACCCAAAATAGTTTTATTTACTCTTTCCATAAAAGTAGAAATCCTTTCATCTTCTTCCATTTTCAGATGTTCATACTTGACTCGGAAGCTTTCAAGTTTTGCAATTTTGACTGTGGAATCGCCTTCATTCAGTGTTTCCAAATGATCCCAAATAGCTTTGGTAGTAGACCTATCTGATAATCCCATGATTTGTTGATCTGATAATGTGCTCAAGAGTGCTTCTCTTGCTTTGCAATCATTTTCTTCATCTTTAGCTAAAGTAGTGGGAGTAGTCTGACCAGCTACAACAATAGTATAACCATTCTTAGTAACTTCCCATATGTCTTTACCAATGCAATTTAGATGTGTCTCCATTCTGATTTTCCATATCCCATAGTTGGTTCCATCAAGTTTAGGACTATCCTTTCTGAAATAATTAGTAGACATTGGATCTCCTCAAGTTGTTAAACTTCTGTAAAAAGAGGACTAGGCTCTGATACCAATTGTAGGTCTCGGAGACAACTGAGGGGGGGGGGTGAATCAGATGTCTAATAAATTCAAACCAAAAACTTATTAACCAACTTAATGCTTAATACCGGTAAATCAGTTAAGTATGCTGGTAAACAGTGTTAACAGAAAATTGCTATACCGGTAAGAATTAATGCATGAAACATAAGCACAAAGTCATCCACAACACATGACACCAATATATGTACGTGGAAACCCTGTAAGGGGAAAAACCACGGTGGGAAACCTTACCCACAATCAGAAGATACTACTGCAGATAGTTAGTGTACAAAAGGGGTCTGCACATGCAGAAAGGCCAACAGCCTAGAGCTCACTGCTCAATCACAAATGGGAGTCACACTGACTACAGTTGGATGGTTAAATACAATAAGAATGTATTGCACAAAATAGCATCTTCATATGTTGGATTCAGTACCGGTGTAATGCTGATATGCTTCTACAAAAACCTAACTTCACCTTCAAATGATGTCTTCATGTATGTCCCTGCTTGATCTCACATATACCTTCACTTAATTCTTTTTCACATTCCACACTTGATCTTACAAATAAGATCTTACATTTATACCATACCCTAAGACCAATTTTAGTAGGTCGACTCTACAAGATATTACAATAAAAACATTTTACAAACAATACACTATTCGATGCAATAACCGATTGAACATGTTGGCTTAATGCATTTACAACAATAATAAATCATCTCCATAGCGTGCCATGCTGATCTGGAAAAGATAAACCTGTCAGTGTAACCCTAGATAACCTGGACCTATTTGTCAGTAAGAGAAAATATGCAAATATAAATATACCAATGATTATTACTTCAAAATAAAGTGTCCACATGATGTCTTCGACATTACCAAGTGTCTTCCATGTCTTTTGCAGGTACCGATGAACATTATATCCTACCGGTTAACCATATATCGGTAATTGTTGCACAATTTACTGTTTGCTGGTGAATGTTGCTGGATCTCCAAAGTAGGTGTATTTAGTAGGTGTTGACATCAATGACAAAACCATACCAAAATACCAACAGTGTAAGTTTGAGATGTCTTGGAGAGTTGTCATACTTTCTTGGTTTGCAATTTTCTCAGTTAGAAAAGGGCATATTTATATCACAAACCAGGTATGCAAAGGACATGTTGAAGATGTTTCAAATGGAGGACAACAAGGAAATTAGTACCCCCATGGTGATAGGATACAAGCTAAGCAAAGATGATAAGTCACCTAGTGTAGATCAGACCTTGTACTGATCTATGATTGGAAGCCTATTGTACCTCACAGTTCCAAGGCCTGATATTGTGAAAGCATTGTTCATGGTAGCTAGATTCCAAGTTGCTCCAAAGAAATCACATGTGAATGCAGTTAGAAGAATCTTCAAGTATCTATAGGGAACACTTAGTTATAACTTACGGTATCCAAAGAAAGGAGGTTTCACATTACAAGCCTATATTGATGTTGATTGGCAGGTTGTGTGGATGACAAGAAGAGAACTAGTGGTGTAGATTTCTTCATTGGAGATAGATTGGTTTCATGGCACATCAAGAAGCAGGATTATATCTCTCTATCCATAGCTGAAGCAGAGTATATAGCTGCCGCCACATGTTGCTCATAGATTTTATGGATGAAATAAACTTTGACAGATATTCAGATCCTATTGCCATTATGTGTGACAACTCAAGTGCCATCAACATCTCAAAGAACCCTATTATGCATTCTAGGACAAAACACGTTTCTATCAAGTATCATTTTCTCAGGGTAAAGGTTCCAGAGAAAGAAGTAAAGGTTGAACATGTTCCCACAAGTGAGCAGGTTGCAGACATTTTCACAAAACCTTTGCCTAAGGATACCTTTGAGTATCTCAGACACAAGTTGGGTGTTGTCTCACTCTCCTTCAACACAAGCGTATTTTGAGGTCTATGGTTCAAGGGGAGCATATTGTTTTACTATTTTTCATCCTTGAACCTCACGTTTGTCTCAAGGGGAGTTTTGAAATTTTTGTAAGCAGTATTGGCATTAATTTTTATATTGTAATAATGGTTCATCTTGATGAATACTAAGAGGGGGGTGAATTAGTATACCAAAAAATACTGAACTTAAACACTTAAACAGTTTAGCAATAAACCAGTATAACAGTTTTACTAACAAATTGGTTAACACAAATACAAACCAAATAGCAAATAAGGCATTCACCCATAGAAGCACAATCAACATAACACAAGAGATTTTGACATGGAAACCCAAATGGGAAAAACCACGGTGAGATGAAACTCACAAGTAACTATCTACAGAATAGTAACCAGACCAGTTAAGGTCATACAATGTTCTTTACCAGAACAGATCCAGTTAGGAATCTCAATCTTTGTTAGGAGTTAAGTCTGATTAAAGACTACCTTGTGAGAGGATTTCAGATCCACAGTTGTGAACCACCTTGTTAGAGGATTTGCAAAGGCTTTTTTGGGCCTACCTGGTTAAGGGTTTTAGACTTGTCGAAGATGTGAGTAATCAACAAGTGAATGATCTAGCAAATAGCACAGTCTGCTTGGTTAGATCCATGATAGCTCATTTCTAATGCATTTCAGCATTACTTCAGTCTTCGGTAAATCCACACTTTTTTATAGCACACAGACTCAATCTTCTCTTCTAAGATCACATATACAAAAACTCATCAACCACCAAAAACCCTAACAGCTACCAGTGCTAAAACCCTAGACAGGGTGTTCTTAAAAAGGAATCTGATTTCATGTCGGTCCAATAGGATTACATTGCAAGTTCCTAGGTTCATTGCATCTAGAAACATTTTGTAACACAACATAAAATCACCATCAAAGTGTCGGTGGATGGTAACTCATCACAAAAATACCAGTTGGTAGCTCATCACAAAGTATTACTGGTTCATGCAACTTTACCGATTACCAGTTTGTAACTCATCACAAAATAATATCGGTTCTGATATTAAACCGATTACCAATTGTCAAAAATGAAGACTGGGAAAATGATAACTACTGCTTCAGTTCCTTCATTCCGCTTGAGATCCTCGAACCTCTTGAGGTCTTCATACCGCTTGAGATCGGTAAACACTTTCTGCAAAACACTGATAGTCTAAAGACTATAATACATAATACCAGTTTGGAACATATACCAGTTGAGCATAACTTATACATACAAAAAGTGATCTCAAAGAAAGTGTGTGTCCATCAATGACAATCAAAACATAATCATCAAAAATGCCAACAATCTCCCCCTTTGGCATTGATGGCAACACTTAGGAAAAATTTTGACATCTAAGTGTTTTACAACAAAAATATGCCATAATCAAAATTACTCCCCCTAAGCATATACACTACCCCTTTTGCAGAAAATACAATGTATACTACTCCCTTATAGAGATAAACATTAATGTATACATAACATGCATCAAAATTTTAAATACAGAATACTACTCCCCCTTTGCCAACAATGACAAAGTATAGCTGAATAATCCCTATTTCCATTATCATTAAAATCATAAGTGTTTATGACAATAAAGAGTGAAACTTGTCAAAAACTGATTTAAAGTCCTGCATAAATGTCTTCATGGATAAAGACCATGACTCAAGCAATGAGGTAGCAACCTCACTTTCCGTTTGCATCTAGAAAACCTGTTCCTCCATGGCATCCAAGGTACTCATCTCTTGAGTGATCGTTAAGGCATCCAGATTGAGATAGCATTTCTGAAGTATTTGTAGTCTTGGTAGTAGAACTAGTTGAAGTTCCTACAAATCTCATGTCCGATTGCTGATCTCTAACTCTATTCTTGTAGTCTAGAGTTGAAACCGGTGAGCGGTTTTCCCATAGGTGATAAAGGAATCATAGGGCATCTTGAAGGTGCTTATGTATGCTTGTAAGTCAGATTGCAGTTTCTCCTTCTGTGCAAGCACATCATCACAAAATAGATGGGGTTGACTAATCTTACTAAGCAGTAGATTCCTCTCATCCATAGCATCTCTTATGTAATTCTATGCCTTCTGAAGTTCAGACTGGAGCTCATTTAACTTCTTCACCAAGGTAGTGTTCAGAGCCTTTTGATGCTTCTTTTGTGCATTGGCTTCAGCAACATCTTCCAGGCATTGCACCTAGTCCTCTACAACTGTGCATAAGAGTTTCAGTTGAGCTAGAGAGGAATCAGTACTTGGGAGGTTGGTACCGAGAATCAAACTAGTTAGAGTTTCCACCGCAGTTTGAATAATATCTTGCTCCTTCTTCCTCCTTAGCGCTTCTAGTCGCTCTTGGGAAATCTTAATGCTTTGCAGCAGCTTCATTTCATTTGCAGATTGGAGGTCAATGGGACTGGTAATATTAGCTGGTTTGGCTTGACTACCGGTTGCCTTTGGGGTCTCCACTTGTACGCTCTTTGCCGCTTCCTCCTTGTCCTTGGCTTTTTGCTTTTCTTCTTCTGCCTTCTTTTTCTCCTCTACTTCTTTCTTTCTTTTCTCTTCTTCCTTCTTCCTTTCTTCTTCTTTTCACTTCTCTTCTTCTTTCTTCTCCTCTTCCTTCTTCTTCTTCTCCTCTTCCCGTTTCTTCTTCTCCTCTTCCTGCTTCCTCTTCTCCTCTTCTTTTCTCTTCTCCTCTTCCTATTTATTTTCTTCTTCTTTTCTCTTCTCCTCTTCCTCTTTGCTCTTTTTCTCCTCTTCTGTTTGTTTCCTCTTCTCTTCCCATTTTCTCTTTTCCTCCTCTTGTTTATTTTTCTCATTCTCCGCTTGCTCTCTATCAGCCTTTTCTTTGTCCTGTTTCTCCTTGTCCACTTTCTCTTTGTCAGATTTTTCCTTTGCTATATCCAGGGTGACATTTTCACCATCCAAAGCATCAATGTCAATGGGGTCCATTTGTTCAGTGACCGGTTCTCTTGCACTGTCATACACCTCATTTGGTTTTTCAATTTCTCATTCTTGTTCAGCCTTCTTGTTGGCTTCGGACACTTGGTGCAACTTCAGAGCAGCTTTGGCATGAGAGTGGGTATCTTTTACCACTTCAGGGAATTTCCCTTGTAGCAACAAGAGTCTCCTTCTTCTCATGAAGAAGAGGCCTTTATATTTTTCCATAACTTCATAGAGTTCTGAATTAAACACATCAGGAAAATATTGAGCAAATATTTCCTCTCTTATTTCCTGTTCCTTTTCTATGGCAATGCGCCATTTGTTATCTAAAGAATTGTATAAAGAATCTGGTGTCACAGATTTAATTTCTGATGGCGACCGATCATTAATACATAGATATTGAATGACTACCTGTTCTACTTCCTCTTTCTCATTGTCATTGAAATCATCAAAATAATCTACTAAATCACTCAACACTTTTCTCCTAATATTCTTGATAGTTTTTTGATAGTGTGTCAAAGGTTTGTAAGAGGAAATATCAATATTTACTGGTGATGATGATGCCAGTTCATTGTTGGTTGTCTTTGTCTTCTTCCTCATTTGCCTAGTCTTCTTAGGCTATTCTTCAGATTTTGTGTCCTCTGAGTCCGATGTGTTGCCTTTTGTCTTCCGCTTCCTCTCAAATACCTTGGCAGGTGCAACTTCTGGTTTCTTCTTTGCCAGTGACCGCTTGGTCACTTTAGGACTTGCTGAAGTAACTTGTGCTGATATAGATGGCACTGCCTTTCCCTTCTTTACTGAGGGCTCTTCAACTGGTGTAACCCTTTCCAGATAGGTGTTGGTTCTCTTCTTCTTAGGATCAAGCAATGAGGCAAGTAGGGTAGAAGCATACTCATCTAGCATATCATACATTACCTCATATCCCATAGGTTCCACCTTTTCTTTTCTAGGCTCAACCACCTCCATTATACACTCATCTACTCTGATGGTGAAGCAGATGTCCTCTTCATACTTCTTGACAATATCACCAGATATTCTCACCCTTTGGCTCATCTTGCGTCTGAACTCATCAAAGTATTTGTTCAGGACTTCAAGATAACCAGTTCCTATCACTTGTAGACTTTCTCTAATTTGCTTGGTAACCGGTTGATTAGCAGACCATTGTATATCACTGACTCCTAGGAAGTAGCCTTGGAAGTAGAAGAACAATCCGACCAATAGTTGTCCAAATTTAAATTTCAAGGCATTGTCCTGTTTAATTGACTTTAGGTTCACCATAAGTTGCCTTTGCATACAGGTGCATAAATGAAACGAGGCATCTTCCATGATCATCCTATAGGCGGCATTTACCGCTGCAGCAGAGACAAAGTTAATTCTGCTAGCATGGAATGTCTGGTAACCTATCACCATGCAGGTATATTTGACCAGATCATCCTTGATGGTATTGATGGTCATTCCTCGTTGGTCACTCACAGAACTGGTGAGCTTGGTCATTTCCATCTTAATGACTTTCTTGAGGGCTGGCACATCTCCAACATTACAGAAATTGGTGACGACATGAATCGCTTCTGCTGTGATGTCATGTGTCCGCTCTAAATACATTTTGTCACCGTGCACCCTTCTTAGAATGATGCAGATGTGATCATCTATAAAGTATTCAAGGAAATGAACTGTATTGTGAAGCTTCTTCTTTTCCAAGATGTTGTATTCTAGTTTGATCTTCTTGTCCTTCCAGCAGAATAGGCTTAACTAAGAATGGATCACTAGAGATCCTAGGTCTTCAATTTTACGGTCAATATAATTTGAAATACCTTCCTCAAATATAACACCAGCGGGTATTTGGGATAGGGCATTATATTTTGCCTTCCATTGGATGAAATCTACTAAATCAATGGGTGCACTAGAACTAGAGTGTGATGAAGAAGCCATGATAAGCAAAGAAACTCAAAAAATACCTTCGCAAGTCAAGATTTAGGGCTTCCAAATTCCACTTTGCCACACACTACTTCGGTTGCTAGATTACCACTTTGAGTTCTACACTTGACCAATTGATATTATCTTCTGATTCTTCTTCAAAGTCTTGAAATCTCTCTAAATCGCAAGACAAATCACCTTTTGTTGCTCTGCACTTGAAAACTTCTTCGCTCACGAATTGATAAGTGAAAATGACTTGAAAATCCCTTTTAAAGGAATTCTTCACCTACCATAATAAATGCTCCAACTTTAGGGCATAAACCCTAATTTGCCTTTTACCATTTCCAGTCTTCTGCCAATTGACAGGTATCACAAACCGGTTAAGGTCTTTTACCAATGTAAACTAGGGGTTCGAAACATTTCACCGATTTGCTCCCCCTAAGCTTTTCTGTAGCTTAGTTTTCCGATTCAGAGATTTCCACACTAGGTGCAGAAACCGGTTCTTCTTGAGACACTTCTTCTGGTTTCTTTTTCTAGGTTTTCTTCATATCCACTTGAACAGTTTCAACATCAATCTTTCCATTCAGAGTGACCAGTATATCATCTGATATATTCTTTCTCATCCTGCAAAATCTTGTTGTATGACCCGGTTTGTTGCAATGATAGCAAACCATTCTAGGTGCTCTCCAAGGTCCATTATTCATGTTTCCATTCTTCCTTATGCATGTTGCAGTAGTGTGACCACTACCATGACAAATCAAATAGGTTGCCCTCCATCTGGTTGTCGCTTGATAGCCACCGCTACCTGACTAATGATTATAGGTATTAAACCGGTTTGGATTTCGATTCCCAGAGGGTTCAAGAAAAACTCCTTGACTCCTTTAAGGATACCTTCTGGTGTTGTGCATGATAGACCTACATTCAAATGCTCTATACCCAAACTTGTTGCATGCATAATAGTTACCATTGAATCTATTGGATCTAGGCTTATTGTTTATAAAGTAGGGAAAATTATTGTAAGCCTTACTTCTACATACATTGGCAGTGTGTCCTTCCTTGAGACAATTAAAGCATATAGGTTTGAACTTTTGCTTACCTTTATCCTTTGGTGCCGATTTCTTCTTTGATGATCCATCTTTTGTTCTAGAGGTCTCACCTTCCTCATACCTAGAAAAACCAAGTCCAGTGGTATTCTTCACCGGTTTTGTTGATTCAAGCTTTTGTTCTAGCTTAACAGTGCTCTTTTTGAATTTGGCAAGTATTTCCTTTGACTCGGTGAGTTCCTTGGAAATAGTAGCATTGGATTCCTTCAATGTTTCATTCTCAGAAATAGCCATGTTTAGTTCACCTTGAATTTCTTCTTTTTCCACTTTGCTTTCTTGGAGATGAGCAGTAAGTGCACCGATTCCTTTTTTTAGCTTGGAGATCTCATGATCTTTGTCTTTTACCAGATCTTTAGCTTTCCTCCGGTTCTCAAGCTCTTGACACATCTTGATAGTCAGTCCTTCCAATTCCCTTCTTAGGTTGGCATTAGACTCATTCCGTTTTTCAACTTCTTTAAATAGGTCTTCCATGTTCACTTCATCAGAGGAACTGTTTTCAGTAAGCTCCATCAGTTTCTCAGCATGCTCTCTTCTTTTTGCTAGAGAAGCTTTATATTTGACTTTGAGTTCATCAAAGGCTTTCTCAGTCTGAGTGAGATGATGAGTAAGTTCCCTCATAGTGTATTCCCCCATATCTCCTTCCAAGTGGTTAGACTTATAGAAAGGCTGGCTCTGATACCAATTGATGAATACTAAGAGGGGGGGTGAATTAGTATACCAAAAAATACTGAACTTAAACACTTAAATAATTTAGCAGTAAACCGATATAATAGTTTTACTAACAAATCAGTTAACACAAATGCAAACCAAACAACAAATAAGGCATTCACCCACAGAAGCACAATCACCATAACACAAGAGATTTTGATGTGGAAACCCAAATGGGAAAAACCACGATGAGATGAAACTCACAAGTAACTATAATACATAATACCGGTTTGGAACATATACCAGTTGAGCATAACTTATACATACAAAAAGTGATCTCAAAGCATGTGTGTGTCCATCAATGACAATCACAACATAATCATCAAAAATACCAACACATCTATCCTTCAGGTGCTACTAGAAGTTCTAGTTTATGCATGCTACTAGTAGGATATAAATATTTTTGTTTAGGGGGAGAATAATATAAGTCTTTCAGGCCCTTTTCCATTGTTGTAAAAGGAGGAGAAGAACAAGTTTGTGTGTATTTATATCAATTCCAAAGGGGGAGATTGTTGGGAAATGTTGTCATTGATGTCAACTTTGATGTCAACTAGGTCAAGCAGTTGCAGGTTGCAGAGAAACTTGTAAAGAGGCGGTTTCATGTTCTACAACATTGATGTGTGCAAGTTCCTGAATTGAAAAATGTCAAAAATCCTTCAGGCCAGAGGGTGCTAATGGGTTGAAGATGGACATCGACAAGAGACATATCAATAGGAGGTCCTATTATGGAAAATGAATTTGCATCGTCATTGGGAAGAGTCAGGTTGATGCCATTGGAGCAGTTATGGAAAGGCTATTGACATAACTCATGGCAACAGGGAGAGTATAGAGGTGCATCTAGGTGACTTTGGTCTTCAGAATGACTTGTTGAATGTTAGAACGACTTTTGTGGTTTGGTCGATGAATTTAGACATCAACAAGAGGTATAAAGTCGGGATTAGATCTAGAAAGTTGGCCCGACAATGCAGTTCATACCGATAGAGAAACTTGAAGGCGTATCAGGCTGAGTCACTCTGATACAAACAATGAAGACCAGCCAAGGAGATCGAGATGTGTCTTCTTGACGTACACAACAAAAGGAACAAAAGTCTATAGAAGGCTATTGGGAAGTGTCTAGTTGATGGACGGTCATCGAGTTGAGTTATAAAAGAAGAGTGATATTTCAGGAGTTCAGCTGATAGTTAAAGAGATGTCGATGGAGCTACAAGGAGAAACATTGAGATGAGTCACCTCAATATGAACAACATGTCAAGCTAAGTTGATCGGCAAGACAAAGACCATCGGGATGAAATCACAATGGAGAAGTCAACTATGTATGTCACCCCAACAAAGAAGAATGTGAAGGACATCGGTAAGACATCCATTTGTCAACTCAAAAAGGTAGAACGAGAAATGTCTTCGTTTGCCACACTTGATCAAATTGGAAGGAAACATTTGATGTCAGCCAGACCATATGAGTCAACCCGATATCAATAATGAAAGGATATTGGTGTGACTCTCAGCAATGATCATGAGGGAAACAAAATATAAGAGATAGAGAGGATTGGAGAGAGAGTCCCCAATGAGAAAACCTTCTAAAGCACAAGGTCATCAATCCAATTGGCATGATCTCTAGTTTTCAGCTCAATGTGTATCTATAGAGCTGACTGACAGAGATGTTTTTGATGCCACATTTGTAGCTTGATTGACACAGAGATCTACATGGCAGTTGAATGATGTTGATTAAGTGATTTGGACATCGATTGTGAAGACATGTGGTTCCCTAATGGTCAAATAGGAAATCTGATTCGTAGATGTCGGTGATGAAAAGTTTGAATGAGGTTGTCATCAATCCAATCGGAGCAGGAGGATGGGGAATGCATTAATGGTGACTTGAGTGCAGCCTGTTGTTGTCGCTTAAGACATTCCATAGTGAGGAGATTGGATATTTTTAGACATTGGATGTAGATGGATGAATGGTCCATGTGGATGGCTGTCAGAGCCTAATAACACGACATACATAGATTGATCTGATCTGGTTGTTGAGGTTGAAACTCTGGGGGGGAACATTTAATGCCTTTAGCTACAAAGTAAATTGAAACTCACTCGCAAGACTCGAGAAGATCATCAAACAAGATCTGAAACCTAAGATTACCAAAAATAGCAAGTCTAGAACAAAGGATAATCTGATCACAGAAGAATTCTGTGAAGATGCATTTAAGATGGATGGATCTCTAGAAAAAAGGAATATTCAGAGAATCAAATCTTCTTGTACCACATGTTGCATATTCGATACTTCTCCTGAAAAGTTGGTGGAGGAGAAGAAGGAAAAGGAAGAGGACTTTATATGTAGTGCACTTGTATGAATAGAAGTGTGTTGCAATCAGATGTGAGTTAGAGTGAGAAGAACAAAGGGATACTAAGTTCCTGAGATGTTGTCTATGCAGAAAAATAGAACGTGCTGATGAGAAGTGCTAGTTAGGTAGAATAGAGTAATCAAAGGCACAATATCTCATAGCAACAAAGTATGTGTGATTCATAAGAGTTGCAAAACACATTTGCAACAAGGATTTCTATTGTATTGAATCTTAAATCATTTTATTTCTCTGAGTGGGTACTCAAACTAGGGGTAGGTGCTAAAAAGGGATTAGGGGTTGGTGCTCCTTTAGTTGGTGTCGAGAATCATTAGGGGTTGGTGCTCCTTGGGTTGGTGCCCAAAACATATTGTAAACAATTTTATTATTGTGAGGCTAGATTGGAGTAGTAGACTCCAGCAGCTATTCTCACCGAGGTTTTTACCACATTGGGTTTTCCTCAAACATCTTGTGTTGTGGTTTCACTTGTGTGTGTGTGTTCTTAATTAGTTTACAATTTTAGTACTTGCACACATAGTAAAAAAAATTTAAATACACTGATTCACCCCCCCCTTAGTGTTCACTTGTGTTCTTCAATATACTTTAGTTGAAAAAATTGTAAATTATCCCAAACATAAATATCCAGGCATGAGGGATTGTTTCCCATGTTCTCCTAGGTGTGTAGAGCTTGCTTCAGGCAGTTGCTTGACAATCTCTAGGTAAGCAGTTCTTTCTGGCACTATTCATGTAAGTAGCAGAGGGGCACCCTCAAATCCATATACTCTAATCTTTGTATAATCCTTGAAATCATATCAATCTACCCAGTTGTGATTGATCAATTGTTGCTCATCATATTCTTTGGGCTTGAGAAACTTTTGAATTTCTGGAGTTAAAGTGTAATTACATGAACGACCTAGAAGTTGACACAAAGGATTGACAAAATATTCCTCAAACCACAAGTACTGGGACCATGGACACCTCTTATCCCATATGGTTGTCCACATCTGCATTGGCTTCCTTATTGCATGTCTGTCATATTCTATGACTCTAAGATTGTCAGCCCATAGACCTAACTCTTTCCTAACACACAAAAGCATATGCATCAGCACATAATAATGTCTAAAGTGAATTTCATCAAGGTTATTCTTAATTCTCTCCAACCCATGGTTAATCTTATCTGCCATCAATGACACATAATCAAATGGTCGAGCATCATGTGTTTGCACATCCGCAACTAATATCATGGGAACCATATCCATCAAAACACCCATAATCTAATAAATGGATAAATAGGTATACTTGAAATATTCTTCAAACAAATCTAAATCATATGGAGGGTCATCATTTTCTTCAAATATCCTAAAATTGTTTCCATCCTTTGGTCTATGAGCCAAAAATCTCCATCTTTTGTATACATATTTAAGCCTCGAGTACTCATTTTCTAGGAGTGTGACATCTATTGGATGATCTAGGGTTAAGTCTAGATCAAACACTCTATACATGAAGTCCCTAGTTATAGGTACTAGTGGTTTCCCAACAACATCACAAATTGTTTTAGTTTTGGGATCACAGTTCTTAGCCAGTAGAATCATCAAGTCGATACTCACAAAGATATTTGGAACTATCAATTTTCCTATGTTGTAGACCCATGGGTTGCATATGGGCTCTGCCCTATTTATCTTTCTATAATGGTATAACATCAATTCGTATCCCCTCATTGGCATCCAGACATCCCCTATGTCTCCATATTTATCCCCTAAGATATCAAATTTCAATTGAGAAGATTTTTCGATTTAGGGCCGAAATCTAGAAATTTGTCCATTAAGTCTTGATTTAGATGCCTCCCTTCCTTCTTATGTTTTTTGGGTTTGGCTTCCTGAGGGCTCTCTACTTCAGTGGCCTTTTATTTCTATTTTCTAGCCCTAGGTTTCTTGGAGGAACCTTCCAATGTAGTAGAAATAAAGCAATTGAATCAACAAGGTACTTCTCAAAATTGAGCACTTACTTGGAATCAGAACACCAATTCTAGATCTTTGCTCACTTCTTACTTCCAATTACTCTTGCCTCTTCTGTTTTAATATCTCATAGTGACTGGAAGCACACAAAATCTATCTTTTAAACTTTCATGAATCGGTTTGTATCGCTTGTGAGGTGGTTACAGAATGGTTATTAAATGCTCAAATTCAAAAATTCATGTGACATGACTTCAGGTTGGCACACATTAATTTTGGAGAACTTCAAAGCTTATTTTATCATCACTTGAGCTTTTTGGAGTAACTTGCTTGTTTGATGAAATCATTTTTGCCTTCCCCATTATTTTCAACTATAACGAAAAACAAGCCCTTGTTGGTATAGTTGTTTTCAACTTCTCTGATGTCCTTTATTTTGGTGTAGCACCAGCCTTCAGCATAACATTTATACTTCTTATCAACTCATACAGTTATACTGAAACAAATAATTCAACAAGTTTATTGACATGTTTTGTTGATAATTTACTTTGGCTTCCTTCTTCAGTCATTGGGCCCACTAGACTTTCAACATAGCATCTTATCTCGGTAAAGAATTTTTGGGCTTGATAGATTTTGGTTATTACACCAAAAACCAATGATTTCGGTAAGATGGGTAAGAAACTTCTCTGATAAGTTTTTTTTCGATGTAGCATCTGTTTTCGACAAGATATTTTCATGCTTGGTAGAATAGTCAATTTATACCGACGCTTAATTTTTCGGTGAATCCTGAAGGGAGTTACTCCGATAGAGAGGTTTTTCGATGTAACTTAACTTTTCAAAGAAGGTTATTTTCACTTTTTCGGTGTTTCTTAATACTCTGAAATTGTGTCTTGTCATTGTAGAGATCAATGTACTTTGCCAAAACAAGGTCTTTTACACAAAGAGAAGAATAATGTTCTTCGTCTATCATTCAAAGACATATCTAGTATTATCTAAAAGAGGACTACCTTGTAGAGGAAATTTTAGTATTCTCTTTTTATGAAGCTATACGTTGGGCTCTACCCTTGTGGGAGCCACATTTTACACCATATATAGCATGTTTTTTATTAATGAACTTGTAACAATAATAAACTCTTCTAGTGATTAAATAAACCATTCATCTCAAACCAGTATCCATAGATTGGAGGAACTGAATGTCAACAAGGTAAAGAATTTTGTCCCAAGTTAATGAAATACAAAAATCTTGGTGACAACATGTAAGACAATGGGTACTTGAGAACTCGAGGAAAATTATTTTTTTTGCCAAAAAATAAGGTTCCAACTGTTGGCATATGCCCACTCCAATGAGACATTGTAGGTGATTGAAGGTTTTGTCATTGATGGCAACCTTACAATCCTATGGCACTGGCAAGGCATTACACCGGCAAGATAGTTCACTAGCATCAACGATTAGACTCTACACTGGCACTCAGACCACCGACATTGGCACAGAGAAAGGAAGTATATCGACACAAAGGCCAACAGGATTTTTGTTTTATTATATTTTGTTTATTATTGTAAAATCTTTGTAAAGCCGACTTGGCAAGTTGTAAAATGACTCTTATATATAAGAGAGATCATTGTAGACATTTTGTAAGTAGAAGTAAGTGAATAAGAAAAGATATAAGGCAGACCTATTATACAAAATATAGGTAAAAGGTTTTATGTAAAGAATAGAGCAGAAACTGGTACTGGATCTGGCACTATAGATGTTATTGTAAAGCAGTACAAGATATTGGATTTGCATAATCCACATTGTAAGTCAGTGAGACTTCCCATTGAGCAGTGAGCTCTAGGAAATTGGCCTTCCTACATGTGCAGGCCCCTCTTGTAAGTAATATTCTCTTATTGGCCAGTAAGTGGATATTGTGGGTCACAAACCCACTGAGATTTTTCCCACACCGGGTTTCCTTGTTAAATCCTTGTGTTATGGTGTGCTTTTCATGTGGATGCATTTAATTCTATTTATTGCTTTATTTCTTGCATACAGGTACACTGTTATAATATGCTCTACATGTTTTAAGTTAAGAAAATTGATATACCAGTTAGATACTGATTCACCCCCCCCTCTCAATATCTATGGGAATCCTAACAATTGGTATCAGAGTGTGGTCCTCTATTTTCAAAAGCCTAATAGCTTGAGGAAGATCTTGACACCGGTAGATATGGAAAATCTGATGAAGCAACTTGAAGGAGCTCTCTTAGACTATGATGCAGAAAAATTGAAAAATATCAAACTAGAAGATGATCTAAAGGTAGCTCAGGATATCATTTAGGCACTTCAAGAGAATCTTATTGTTGCAAGAAATAAGAGAAGAGAACTTTGTGAAAAGATGTAAAATGAAAATGATGAAAAGGAATCACTTAATGATCAGATAAGCAAGCTGAAACAAGAGAACATGATAACATAGAATGAGATGAAAGATCTGACTATGAGATTTTGTAAAGAAATTGAGGATAGGAAGAAGAATGAAGAAGAATTGACCAGAAGACTAAGTGATGTAGCAAATGAGAACACAAGACTTAGCTATGAAAATGATTTATTGAAGACAGATCCGATGCACACTCAGAATGACTCAAATGAACTAATGAGGTAGAATGAAGTCTTAGAAAGAGAACTAGAAACTGCAAATCAACATAAAGAAAAATTCAAGAAAAGCTCAGAGGAACTTGGCACCTTGCTGAAGAATCAAAAACCTAAGGGTGACACTTTTGGAATTGGCTTTGAAGTTGGTGAAAGCTCCGGTATTGCAAATACTCAGGATCATAGCAAACCGGTAAGACAACCTAATACTTATAAATTCAATGGAAAATGCTTTAACTATAATAAGTATGGTCATAGAGAAAATGAATGTAGATCTGGAAATTATCAGAATATCAACACACCCACCGGTCAATGTTCAAAATGCAACAAAGTTGGTCACAACTCTAAAAATTGTAGAATGAATGTGAGATGTTATATTTGTGGAAGATTTGGACATTTATCTAATCAATGCAGAACACAAACTGGCATAGGTTATGGGAAAGCTATTCAAAAGAATAATGTGACTTGTTATGCATGTAACAAGATTGGACATATTGCAAAATTCTATAGAAGTAAATGATCACTGGCAGACAACAAAAGTTCTAGCTTGAAAGGGAAATAAAAAGTTGAAGAGGTAAAACAAGAATTCTCAAAACAATGGATTAGAAAAGCTGATCTAAATGTTGGGAATACTCCTCCACCGGTAGAACCAATCAATACTCCACCAACAAAATAAAGTATTACTCCACCGGAAGGACAAAATAGTGCTCCACCGGCAGGAAGTTCTTCATCTAATTGAAGAAAGTTTCCTTGAGGGTTTGGCAATCTAATGACACGTGCTATTATTCCCTCGGTTAGAGATGAGAAGTTGGAAATTACTTCTTACCGGTAGACAATGTTAAGTGAATACTTAACTGGCATGCATTAAATATGGTAGATGGCAAATAAACACTATAAATTTGTGGTTTTGGCTCCATTTCATTTCACCATGATTTCAAACATTTGAAGAGCGCAAAATTTGCAAAGCTAAGGGATTTCGAGAAAAGAGGCGAAGCACTTCAAGAAATCAACCCATCCAAAGGTGGAAAAAGGTATTTATCATCATGGCATCCACCTCTGCACTTGAATATATAGAAAACCCTACTATAGTCAAGGTCATAAAATGCCATAGGCCCACGTTTCAACTAGTTCCCGAGGTAGCAAAGAAAGATGACACTGTAGGTGCTTTTTCTCAAATACCAAAAGGAGTTGTTTATGCTGAAGATTCCAGAATTAATTCACTACAACATAGAGGAATTAGGAGATGAAGAGATCAAAACAATGTATAAATCTGTCATATGTGATAATTTTGGAAATGTGAAACCGGAACATAAAATCATTGAAACCCTAGGATTTACTGAAATCCTCTGCATTCCTGAATTTCCCAAGGATGTGATTAGGATAGTCTTAAGCAGGGTACATGGTGAATTTTTCTGGTTAGATGCAATTCACAAAATCACCAAGGAAGCTGTGAAAGCTGTCACAGGGTTACTGACCATTGGTAAAAGGCTAGACAAGACTAAAAAGGTCTCCAATGACCTAGTTATGAACCTAATTGGTGCAACATCCGACAAAAGTTCCTTGAGGGTAAATGATGTAATAGATATAAATGTGAGATTTGTTAGCATGATTTTAGGGTATAAAGCTACTCATGCAAATAGACTCAATTCAATTTCAAATTTATGCATTAAGAGTGCTTATGACATGGTCACGGATAATGTGAAGATTGATATATGTGAGTGGTTGAAGGATGAGTTAATTGACAACCTAGGCAAGATTAAGAAGGATAAGAAAGGAACTTTTAGGTTTGGAAATCTGCTAGTATGTTTGATGCTACATATAACCAAATAGGTTCCTGGTATAGGCTACAAAGAACTTGGATTTGATATACCGGTAGGTAAAAAGCTAACAAAACTATTCAACAACATGGGAGAAGATAAGGAAAACAATATCCATGATTACTTTCAAGCACTTAAGGCCAAAATGAAGAAGAAAATCAAATTATCACAAAATATTGTTGACAAGTACAAGGATGATATATGTTTTGTAATAAAAAAGGATGAGATTTGGATGGAAGTAGTCATCCCTAGAACAAACTAGGTAGCAGAGATGGGTTATGAGACTAATGATCATATAGTTGAGACTTATGCTAAAGCACTTCTAGAAGCTCCAAATGAACCAAAGGAAGAAGTATTTGGTAGTGCTGAGACCATAGAAAATCAAATACAATCTAAAAAGAGAGTGGAAAAGGTTGAGGCAGTTGTGAGAAGAGGCTCTTGATAGGCAAAAGCTATTAAAGAAGATATACTGAAGCAAACCGGTATCACTAAGGATGAGTTAGTAGCCCCACGGCCTGAAACTCACCTATCACCAGTAGGAACTTCTTCAGAGATTGACATGCCTACAACTTTCAAAAGAGTTGTAAGGAAAAGAGATCCCTCACTGGCAACCACACCCTCACCTAGGAGGACAAGACAGAAACAACAAGCAATGAGATCTCCAGTTAGAAAGACTACACCAAAGAAAAAGTTGACACCCAAGAAGAAGAAGAGAACAAAACAAAACTTGGCTCCTCTTGACATACTATTGAATGAAATTACAAAGGAAGGAAAACTGAAGAATATAGAGAAATTGTATGACACTTTGACTGCAGATGAAAAAGAACAAGTAGAAAATAGTGTTATATTGCATATGGACATGTATAAGAAATTTTTGATGGAAGTAATAGATGGTGTACCAGATGAATTATTCAAAAGACTAGAGGCAAGGAGACAAGCAGTAATAGAACTTGACAAGAAAATCAAGATAGAAAAGCTACTTGTTGTGTACCTAGTAAACTCACCTACAGAAATTGATGATTTAATTGCTGAAGCCAACCGGTCAATACTCTCTACTGCACACCGACACATTGCATTAATAGTTGGAAGGGTCAATGAGGTGACTGAAGAAACAGAAAATGGATGGGATATATTCCTAGTTGAAAAAGAAAAACAAGAAGAATACTAGAACCCCAAACCAATAAAGGTATATCAGAAGGAAAGAGACAAAGGAAAAGGAAAGGTTGGTGGACCTCTGAGTATCAAAGTAAAAGACAACTTACCCCCACCTACTTTTACATCACCAGTAACAACAACTACAAAAGATCAACCAGTAGTTGAAAGCATGTATGTAGAGGATGTCAATCCTAATCCTGAAGTCTTATATACAGTAGATGTTGATACACAAAAGATCAACATTGTGGTAGACAAAGATACAACTGGTAAGACTGAAATGGCTAGTGAGCCACCGATAGCTGAGCAAACTGATAACACATAAGAGAAACCGGCATATGAAAAAGGGCAACAGGCAAGAACTCATACTGGGACAGAGCAACAAGAAGAGGAACAAAAATAGGAATAGGTTCATGAGGAAACACTGCCACCGGCAACTGGAGAAGTACACAAACCATTACTTAAAGAAATGCAAACACAGACTGACCTACTAGAGGTCACAACAAGCTTGGTTACTTCCTCCACTAGTGGAATTCAGAATGTTGGTTCCTCCTCAGCAAGTCACAAACCAACAAATGTAACTGAAGTACTTTTGGATTCAATCAAAAAGATAACAGATTGTAGTTCATAGGCCTATAAAGCCATATATGACACAATTCCAATTTTGAAGGTAATTGCTCCTAACTGTAATATAGACAATAAAGATTCTTTAGGACAACTTGATATTTTGTGTAAATACATCACTGAGAACACAACGACCATTGAGAAAATAAAGGAAGAGACATTGAAGGACAAGGTAGAAATTGTAAAGCAGAAATTCTTTGAAGATCATATAAAGAAGTGTACTAGGGATTTTAACACACTTCTACCAGAATTGTGTAACTTATTAAAGGAATACAAAACTCTGTACAAAGACACTTGCAAAACAAACTTTTTGACAGTAGACACAAATAAGAAGATGAGCAAGGTACAAGATGAAATCAATAAACTTGCAGATAATTTTGTTAACTCACCTGATACATTATCAGTTTTTGAATAGAAGATAACAAATTTTGAGGAAGAGTTACTTAAATAAGAAAGAGAAAAGGAGAGAATAGTGAATAAGGCAAAGCATCTGAGATTAAAACTAAGTCCAAGATTGGACTATCTAGCATCATTACGGAAGGAAATATCTGAGGCACTGATACAGGGATAGAAAACACTGGCAGAGCATATGCAGCACCTCACCGGTATAGTTAAAAGAACAGAGACAGCAATAAGAGATAGTAAAAAGTTTATGGAGAGTATAAACTTAATTTTGGGAGAGTTTTTTCAAATTGTAACTACCCAGTTACAAGGTTGAAACTACAAACTCTATTGACATCTTGACAACCTTTGTCATTGATGCCAAAGGGGGAGTAGTGGTATGAGAAAATTCAATATCACAGGAATTATATGCTCAGGGGGAGCACACATTTTTGATAACATTTTTTTTGGACTTCACATTTTTGGATACACTTTTGAAATTTCTCATGAGTGTTGCCATCAATGCCAAAGGGGGAGATTGTTGGCATATGCACACTCCAATGAGACATTGTAGGTGATTGAAGGTTTTATCATTGATGGCAACCTTACAATCCTATGGCACCGGCAAGGCATTATACCAGAAAGGCATTACACCGGCAAGATAGTTCACCGGCATCAACGATCAGACTCTACACCGACACTCAGACCACCGACACCGGCACAGAGAAAGGAAGTATACTGGCATAGAGGCCGACATGATTTTTGTTTTATTATATTTTGTTTATTATTGTAAAATCTTTGTAAAGACGACTTGGTAAGTTGTAAAATGACTCTTATATATAAGAGAGATCATTGTAGACATTTTGTAAGTAGAAGTAAGCAAATAAGAAAAGACATAAGGCAGACCTATTATGCGAAATATAGGTAAAAGGTTTTATTTAAAGAACAGAGTAGAAACTGGTACTGGATCTGGCATTATAGATGCTATTGTAAAGCAGTACAAGATATTGGATTTGCATAATCCACATTGTAAGTCAGTGAGACTTCCCATTGAGCAGTGAGCTCTAGGCAATTGGCCTTCCTGCATTTGCAGGCCCCTCTTGTAAGTAATATTATCTTATTGGCCAGTAAGTGGATATTGTGGGTCACAAATCCCACTGAGGTTTTTCCCACACCGGGTTTCCTCGTTAAATCCTTGTGTTATGGTGTGCTTTTCATGTGGATGCTTTTAATTTTGTTTATTGCTTTATTTCTTGCATACCGGTACACTGTTATAATATGCTCTACATGTTTTAAGTTAAGAAAATTGATATACTGGTTAGATACTGATTCACCCCCCCTCTCAGTATATGTGGGAATCCTAACACCAACAACAGGGTTGTAGGTATAGGGCATCAACTCCACCTGGCTTCATAGGTCAGAGCGTACCTAAATAATTAGGATGGTGGTTGTGGGAGATAACGTATTGGCCCAATTAACCCAAGATATAACCTTTTCTCTATAGAAGGTCAATAACCCTTTTCTTGTGGTTACCTAATCAGAATGCCATTAGGCAATATCTGATAACCCTAGTTATGTTTGTATGTGGGTGTGCAAGTGATTATTTATCAGTCATTTCTATTAATTATTGTTTATAAATATTAATTATATGGTTTGTATTTTGTTAATGTGTGTGTGTGTGTGTGTGTGTGTGTGTGTGTGTGTGTGTGTGTGTGTGTGTGTGTGTGTGTATGTGTGTGTGCGTGTGTTCTTATCAACATAATGCATTATTTTCCTTTTTATTAATGTTTAAGGATCCATATTTTATGGTGGCTATTTTTAAGGAGGTGAATTTATATTAGCAATTGTGTTTTTTATGTTTGAATTTTTTTTTGGAGGGAAACCCTAATTCTACCCAATTTAAACTTTGGATTAGTGTTTTATGTTTTAATATTTCTTGAGTTTTTATTGGTTGTGTTGGGAGTTAAGGTTTATTAATTTTAATTAATCATTTTGGAATTTTCTTTCCTTTATTCTTATGCAATTGAAAGGGGTTTTTGTGATATATTACTTGAGATTGTTGAAGGAGGTATAGTTAGTTCTTAGATGCTGTATGTTGTGGCTTGTTGATGATTATATTGATCTAATTGAGCATGAATTTCATCCAGTATTCTTCTCTCATCAAAATTCCTTCAGTTTGTGTTGTCTCTGTAGGACTTGAGGTACGGTTTTGAGATCCAAATGTAGGAGAATGGTTATGTTCTTGTTTTGAAAAGACAATAATATTGTTTCCAATTATTTTGTTGTTATTTGAATTTATTTTATTTGATTGGGAAAGTATGGGGTAAGAGGGTTTTGAATGCATTCACATTCCTTGAGTTTTAGAGGCTATTTTTTTAAAGAAATCTTTGTGTTGTTTCCAGTGATCTTCAAGCATAGTTGTTTTGGTTTCTTGTTCAATCTACATGATTTTTTTGATATGTTTAAGAATTATGTTTCTCTTATTATGGTTATAATCTTTTTAATATGTTGTTATTCCCATTTTTTATTCAAGCAAAATTAGTTTGTGGGGATTTGGGTGAATCGAGTAGTGTAGTTTTATCACGGTTTTGTGGGTTTGGTACAAATTTTGGAAATAAAATATATATCATTTGATGCTATGTTAAGTCATGTTTTAGACCTTATATTTTGTTGTTAAATATCATAAACTGCATTTACATTATGTTCAACAAGATTACATTCATTTTGGCATTCCTTTGTGCTAGTCTACTTGATCAGCTTTGTTGTTTTCGATTGATTTAGAAAGATTAATTGTGAATCCACTTTCAGATTTGAAATAAATCATAATATATTTTTAAGGGATTATTAGGATCTGAAATAAATCCTTAATAATTTTGGGAAAATTTCAGTTAGAGTCCTATACTTGTTGTTTGACTCTATTCATCAGTTTGGGTGCCTCTCAGGGGCTCTAGAGGCTAGGTATGAGGTTTATTATCTGACGTAGGAGCATCCCTAGTATTTGAGCAATCTTTCATCAACCAAAATATATTTCATTTTAGTTTAGTTCTTCTTTAGTTCAGTGTGCAGTTTTTTGTCTTCTTACCGGTTGGTACCGATAGTGTGTAAGGGGAAAAGTGAGACTAAGTATGGAAACCCTAATCCCAGTCTCATAAACACTAATGGAATATGAAAGAGCCTAGGGATGTAAGACACTTTGACTACATCTTGTGGGAAAGAGAGAGTCATGGATTACCTCTTAGGGTTTCAATTCCTTTGTTGTAAATGAGAGAGAGGAATGATTCAAAATGCAATTTAACCTAAAGTGCAAGTAAGCAAGCAAACCCTAATATGGAAATGCAGAATAGAAAACAATCGATAAAATACTAAAAAGTACAAATTAGGAAGAAAAATCAGAGGTGCGCCTATATCTAAAATCTGAGCCAAAATGACCAGGACCAGGGTGCCACGCCACTGTCCTGATTCTACAAGTCTGAAGCTGCACCTGACAGGATGGGATCTGAGTTCTGCAACCTACTGCACTGTCAAATCCTACTGAAAACATGCAAGACCAGGGCAGCACACCCCTATCCTAGGTGTTTTTGATGATTTTTGAGCCCTGGGACAACCTTTGTGCGCTTTGTCGGTCCTTAAACTTCCAGCGACGCTCAGATTCGAACCTGTATCTATAGCTGAAAAAGAAGGTTTTGGATGGCTATATAGGGTTTTGCCTTAGTCAAACCCTTGTTTTTTGTGATTTCCACCTCAACAAATAGCCGATAATGTACTGAAAATGTGTGTGCTAGAACCTTGTGTGTGTGCAAGATCCTAAAATGAAAGGAAACAATCTAGAGCAATCGTAAAGAGTAAACCCTAATTCCTTATAATTGAGAAAGTAAATGCTCTAAATCCATGATGAAAAATGATCTAAAGCATGAATATGAATCAAAATGAAGCTTATATAAAGACATGAAAACAATATGAAACCATACCCAGCCCAAGAGAGAGGTACAAGCCAATCTTCAGTCGGTGATCTCCTATTGCTTTTCTATATCTTCAAAAGCCCCCAATTGAAGAAATTATGCTTGATGAATGTTTGATGGACAAATATTGAATTTTGTTGAAGACTTCAAAGATCTACTCTTTCAATGCAAAGAACGCTCTTTATGCTCCAAAAACCTTCTCTTAGATTCTTAGCAGAAGACCCCTTCAAATGAAGAAAGAGAGCTCTTAAGTATGAAACCCTAGATCTTAATTTCTTCTTTAGGTCGACCTAGGATATGAATTTTGTGCCAATATTTTGGGGTTAAACATTATTATATCATAGGATTATTCTCCCAAAATTTTAGGAAAAAATCTATGGACCATGTGCACTTTGAACATGATCCGACCAACTTTTTACCAAATTTTTGAGTCTGTTAGATATGTTGATAGTAGAGCGAATCCTTAAGTTACAATTGGTTTTGAGATGTTTTGATATGCGAAATCGGGCCTTAAAGGTCGAAATAAGACATAATTAGGGTTTATGATTAAATGATTTATTGAAGGAATAAGATGAGAAGGGGCACACTTAGGGTAAAGGCCCCAACTTTATAACATGTGAAGAGGTGAAATATGAATTTAGATTTAATTAAATTAATTAATTAAATGCTTAAAAGAGATTAGAAATGCAAGATGCAAAACACACTAAGGTGAGTGCTAAACTAAGTGTGAAATTGTACCACCCTAGCAAGGGTGTACAATTTGTGACACTACATTTAGCCCCCACTTTAGCTGTCATATGACACTACGTGCATATGCAAGCTAAAGTACATAAAAAGTAAACATCATTTGAAAAAGGATATATCCATAAGTTGTCAAACGAAGCCCCCAATGATATCTGCAATACACAGTTAGGACCCACACCCTACAAAACCACATGTTATATCAAAAAATCACCTAATGCTTACTAAGGAAGGTGATGAAATTTGTGAGTAGTTATATGCCCCCCCCTATTTTGGCTTGCTAATTAGTGAGGTGAAATAGGGTACCATGTTTACCATAGCGAATTGGAATGAAAACCTTGATGAACACATTTACAACAAGGCTTGGTAGTGCATCCAAGTGATTTATGGAACCAATGTGGAGAAAGAGGGAAAATTCATGATTCCAACACCACCAACAGTGCAAAAATTGGAGCTCTCTAGCTCAAGATATGATAGATTGAAGAAACAGTGCAGAAATTAGGGTTTATAACTTAAAATCATAAATATGAAAAAGTGCATACCTCATAAATATGAAAGTGACACCTTCATTTGTCACAATTTGAATTTTCAGTACTATTCACTACAGAGGAGCCCACTTATTCACCATCATGCCCCGACGCCGACCCGAGCGACCTACGTGGATGGAGATCCTGCGTCGGTTCGTACTTGCCGACTGACCCTTGGACGAGGTGAGTTGACATGCCATAGACTCATCTTTGACTTTTCATTTTTGCACTGGATTCGATGTTGAATGATGTCATCATCAAGATCATGCTTGTGCCCCCTGTTCGAGCACCATGGTCTCCTAGGGCGCCATGGTCCTCCATGGGCGCCCTGGTCCCATGAGGGCGCCCTTGTCCTCCATGGGTGCCCTGGTCCCATGAGGGTGCCCTGGTCCTCCATGGGCACCCTAGTCTCACCTGGGTGCCCTGGTCCTAGGGGGTACCCTGGTCCACTCAGGGTGCCCTTGTCCCTATTCAGGGCAGCCAAAGGGTGCATGGGATCAAGCATCAGACTAATAGAATATATTGATGATGTCTTTGTGTTTGATGATTACGATTGATGATCGATTACCAATGATTTGATGTTTCAATTTGTAGATTCTTCCATACATTCATGAGCACACTATCCGTCACACCTTTTGAATCCTTCGAGGTCAGATTTTGAGGCTTACCCTAGAGGAGAGACAGTTGCTACATGTTGTAGGCTTATGGGATGTGATGATTATGCCCACCATCAAGTTTCATTTTGCGATGTTGATGGAATTGATGGAGAGGTGGGATGTAGATACCTCAACATTCCTCCTACCTGTGGGGAAGATGAGGGTTACCCTTGAGGATGTATATCATATCTTGTGCCTTCCCATCAGGGGAGAGACTATTAGATATCGAGTTGATCGCTCCACTACCAAGTATAGGAGGGAGCAGGTCTACTGTGTAGGGAGATTGATGCCCGATGAGATGAGGGGCTGCATCATGGTTAGTTGTCTCCTACACCCTACTGACGAGGTTCCACTGGTGAGGCAGCTCATAATCGCTAACATTGCATTAGTTGTGTGCCCTAATAGGCGCAACACCCACATGCATGGAGATCTCACCTACATGATTAGGGCCATGGAGAGACATTAGAGAGTATACTCTTGGGGTCAGAGCATGCTTTCACATCTCTATCATGACCTTGGAGAGTATGTGTTTGCACAAGGGTGCAGTCTGATGACATGCACACTACTACATGTGTGGATGTTCAAGCATATTACATGCACTAGACCTGTTGGAGTCCCTATGGACTTAGTTCCAGAATACCCTATGGTATTTTCTTACCCACTTACCCGTGAGTGGAAGTTCGGAGATCTACTACATTGGAGATTGAGTCTGGATTGATTGACAATGGGTATGATCATATTGAGACCTTACCTCGAGATGTACATGTGGGAATGGATACACAAGCAGTTATTTTGCATGCAAAGGAACCATCTATTGGAGGGATGGTATAGCCACATAGTCATTCCCTTCTACTTTGATCAAGTCTGGTGGCAGTTTGGGTTCGAGTAGTGTGTTCCTACTGATGTGCATGTCTACATCTAACACTCACGCATGACTCCTAGGCCGAGAGCTATTTCAAGGCTTACAAGCGATGAGATTGACATAATGGATTCAGATGAATCAGATAGAGATATCATGATGGATTATAGAGATGATGTGGGCGTGCACTAGTGATACAACACATGGTGGGGGAGGACATACCCTGGAGCCATATTTCCAGCAGACTATCCTAGAGGGAATCTCAGACTATGGAGACATATGGGTGACAAGGAGGGACCTGATACATCTGAGAAGGGCATGGATGATCAAGTTGGTGATGATGATCCTGACATGAGAGAGGGGGATCAAGATGGAGATGATGAGGAGGATGGAGGAGAGGAGGAAGAGGATGAGGAGGAGGAGGAGGAGGAGGATGAGTTAGATGCAATTCCTCATCACTCTGGGGATGACACCATAGCACTAGATCCAATGACCCTCCCATCGCAAGAAGAGAAGGACCCTATAAGGGATCCTGATTCTAGTCCCCACTGGCCCATGCCTACTATGCAGAGATAGTACGATAACAAAGACCCTAGTGGGTCCTACTCTCAAACAGTTCCTTTCCACGACCCCTACTAGCGAGATGGAGATCCAGGCAAGGTGTTTTATGATTGTCTAATTTATGCATCTTATTTTCTTAGATTTGATGAAATAGAATGTTACTAATGAAAAATTCTCTATTTCTGTCTATAGCTAGCATCCACGAATGGCACTCCCTTATCTAGCATGCAGTGATAGACCTCATCATATCTACACACATCCCCAGTCCCTTGTAGATAGCACATAGATCACAGGGAAGGGGAGGAAAATGTGAGGACCTATTCACCCCCAGTCAGATGGAGATGGAGGTCTGGTGAGATACAAAGAGATATTTGTGAGAGAGATTACAACAGATAGAGCGTGATCTAGCAGTGTCCTAGACAGAGGCAGCAACGTATCACGAGATTATGATGGAGAGGGATCGCAAGAGCTCCTCGCGGAGTCACTCGCATTTTGTATCATGATACACACCCATGGGCCCACCCCCATGACCAGATTAGGAGGGGACATCTAGTCACCATCCTCTAGGTACTAGTCCTAGGGATAGAAGATGACTATTTTATTAGGAGACATTTTGTTGATGTATATGTTATGATACTCATGGATATGTATGTATTTATGCCCATGTTATATCTCAAACATGTTATTTTAATACTTAAATAATGTATGCATTGCTTAGATTAAAAGTAATACATTTGGTGATGAACATATATGTCTAATTTCATTTCCATGTGATTGATTTCTCAATGCTTCATGATTAAATTGATACATGTGTGATTTAATTAAATAACTAAGTATTTAATTAAATGCTACTTTATTGATGTAGAAGAGGAAATGTGTTAGGCTTAAGAACTATATGATGAATGTGATTTAATTAACTATAATTAAACATAACATGATATAATCTTACTTAACACATTAGAAATTGCATAACATGCTAGCATATATAAAATGTAAATCTATTACAATTTACATAAATGAATCCAAGACAAACAATAAAGGAAAGAAACATACTTGTCAAGAATGAAGTAATGTAGACTAAATAATACAATATCATTTAATACCACATACTTTAATGAAGATATGCTAACACATTACCCAATTTTGAAGAAATAAAAGGTATAAAGAGAGAAGATAAACTAGAAAGAGAGAAAGAAGGAGAGAAATCAAGAAAAAGAGGCTAGAAAAAGTATCAACGAAGGTGCATAGCATTTATAGGTTCCTTGAGAGGCATACCTTCCACATCTGCTATCTTGTAAGCACCTAATACATAGACTTTGATAAAAATGTATGGCCCAAGCCAATTAGGGCTGAATTTTCCTTTCTCCTTGGGTAAAGCATTCACATTACGTTGATTTTTATAAAGCACTAGATCGCCCACTGAAAAGGAATGTGAAATGACTTTATCATTATATCTCTGTTGTAAAGTTTTATGATACGCTTGAATATGCTCAAGAGCATTTATATGTCATTCATCGAGCATCTCAAGTTGTTGAAGTCTTTGTTCTCTATAGGAATCGTTATCCACTATACCCCTAAGAGAAACTCTCAAAGAAGGAATTTATAACTCCAAAGGCATAATGACATCAACACCATAAACAATATTATAAGGGGCACAACCCAGAGCAATTCGTACACTCGTCTGATAGGCCCAAAGAGCATAGGTTAATTGAGTATGTCAATCCTTACCATGCTTGTTTATAGTCTTTCGAAGAATCTGTTCAATTATCTTATTAGAAGACTCGACTTGACCATTTGATTGAGGATAGTAGGGTGTAGAAAATTTATGTTGAATATGATATTTCTCAAGGAACTTCTTCACATTCTTATTTTTAAATGAAGTTCCATTATTTGAAACTAAGGCAGAAGGTATTCCAAATCAGAAAATAATGTTCTCTAAGATGAATTGACAAATTATCTCAGTGGTAGAGGATCAAAGGGGAACTGCTTCTACCCACTTCGTAAAGTAATCTGTTGCAGTGATGATGAAAGTATGTCCTTGGGATGAAGGGGGAGATATTTTACCAATGAGATCCAAACCCCATGTAGAAAAGGGCCAAGATGCTACTTGAGATCGAAGCTCTTGGATGGGAGCATGGATCAAATTTCTATGTTGCTGACATTGATAACATTTCTTAACAAACACAAAGGAATCCTTTTCCATGGTTTGCCAATAATATCCCATTCAAAGCAATCTCTGAACTAAGGATCTGCCCCCAAAATGCCCCCCGCAAGTGCCCAAGTGTGCTTCCTCAAGAGCAATAGGGTTTTCAGCTTTGTTAAGACATCGAAGGAGAAGACCATTACAACCCCTTCTATAAAGAACATTATAAAGGATAATGTATCTAGCAGCCAATTTATGAATCCTAGCACTAGTATTCTTGTCCGTAGAGTTGGGAAAGGTACCATCACTCAAATATCTCATGATATGCGAGGACCATTCGTCAGAATCTGTAATGCAACAATATTCCACATCACTAGGATTATCAACAATAGCCGGGGTAGTGAGGTTGTGAATAGTAAATTTAAGATCTACCAAGGGATCCTATAAAGATACAAGAGAGGCTACACATGCCATTGCATCAGCATGTTGATTATTTTTTTGAGGAATGGGCTCCATGATATAAGAATCAAATTTATGTAGCAAGGATATAGTTAGATCTCTATATTGTGATAATTTGTCTTGCTTAGCTTGATAAACTCCTATCACTTGTCTCATGATTAGTTGATAATCTCCATAGATATGTAGAGTTTTTATATTTAATTCTAAGGCTTCTTTATAAGAGCCTCATATTCACCAATGTTGTTGGTACATAAGAAATTGAGATGATATGATAAGGGGATAGGGTTCTTTTTAGGAGAAATTAAGACCACCCCTGCCCTCGATCATGTACGATATCTACAAACATCAAAATATAATTCCCAAATCTCATCAATCTCAATAGATAAAATGTACTCATCAGGAAAGGACTCCAGATTAAGTAGGGATAAGGGTGAAGGAGCCTCAACTAAGTGGTCAGTCAATGCTCGACCCTTTATTGCCTTCTGTGAGACAAACTTAAGGTCAAACTTAGTCAACATCATAACCCACTTAGCTGAGCATCCCGAAAGATCAACTTTAGAGAAAAGATGCTTGAGAGGATCAAATTTAATGATAACATGGATTTCAGCATTCAAAAGATGCCTTAACTTTTGGGTTGCAAAGACCAAAGCAAGGCACTGCCTTTCTATCACAGAATAGCGGACCTCATAATCAAGTAGAGTACAACTTATATAATAAACTAGACATTCTCTACCATCCTTATTGTGTTGTGCCAATAAAACTGCAAGAGCATGAAGGGAAACAACTGTGTATAGAAAAAAGAGTTTATAAGGTTCAACGTGTTGAAGAATAGGAGGATTGGCCAAATAAGTTTTTAGGTCTTCAAATGCTTGACGACAATCCTCATTCCACTAAAAGGTGATATTATTTTTAAGCAATTGAGTAAAAGGAAAGGTACGTTCTACAAGCTAATATATGAGCCTATGAATAGCTTGAATCTTTCCTTGCCAACTTTTGAGTTGGGAGACATTTCTAGGAGGTGACATGTTAACAATGGCATCTATCTTTTTCATATCCACCTCAATGCCACAATGCGAAACTATGAACCCTAATAGTTTTCTACTATCCACACCAAAAACACATTTTTCGAGGATTCAAGCACATGTTATACTTATGAATTCTCTCAAAGACCTATGAAGGATCTTATATTGATCTGTGCATAGGACAGATTTAGCTAAGATGTCATCAACTTAATCTTCTAAGGTCTTATGCATATAGTCATGGAAGATGAGAGTCCTAGCATGCTGATAGATTGCGCCTGTGTTTTTCAATTCAAAAGCCATCATAACCCAATAAAACATGCCCAAAGAGGTGGTGAAAGCAGTTTTGTATTGATCTTGAGGATTAATGAAGATTTGATTATATCTAGAGAAACCATCCATGAAGGATAATATGGCATGACCTGCTACAAAATCCATTATCATATTGGTATTCAGGAGAGGGAAATCATCTTTTAAATAGGTTTTGTTTAGATCACGGAAGTCCATACACATCCTAATCTTATTATCAGACTTAGACACAACCACAATGTTTGAAATCCATGGGGAATAATCTGATGGACTTGTAAAGCACTGAGAGGGGGGGTGAATCAGTGACACCAAAAACAATACTACTTTAAACACCGACTAGTAGATATACTTAACAAGTTTGTTAAACACTATGCATGCAATCCAAAATGATATAACAACATCCACAATACGTAAAACATCCACCATAACACAAGTTTTTATACATGGAAAACCCAAATGGGAAAAACCACGGTGAGATGGGACTCACAAGTTAACTATCTGCAGTAATAGATGACTGGCCGGTTAAGGTCTACAAAACATTTCTCTGCTAGGAGAGAATCCTGTTTAAGATCCCTAAGCTTAGTTAAAAGCTATACCCTATTAAAGATACCCTATAAGGAGTTACCTCAGTGGAGGATTTCTGAATCCAAACTAATGGATCACCTGGTTAGAGGATTTGTACAATGAAGCTTTTTAGAACTTACCTGATTAGGGGATTTGACTGTTGCAGTGATTAGAAAACAATAGGTGGTGTGATCTAGTAGTAGCACAACTTGCTTGTATAGATCCTCTTTTGCGCACTCAAAACTTCATTACCAACATACTCTGCAACTTAACACTTCTACCTTCGCATCAAATCATCTCATAACATATCTCCTTCGCCCATACAAAATAATTCATTGTGATGTCAATATATAGACATTTAGATTTCATGTCGGCCTCTAGAAATCATATCACAATTTCCTAGGTGCAGTGTATCTGGTCAAACAATCATAACTCATCACAAAAATATTGCCAAAAAATGTTGGTAAGGATAACTCATCACGACTAGTGATTACTCATCACATAATCAATGCATACCGGTTGGAACAACAATACCAATTGGAGTTAAACATATAAACCATTTGTCTTTTGATGCTCCTTTAATAATCTTCGTTGGATCTTCAGGTTGTCTCCAAGTTATGTATATCCATAGATAAATACACACTGGTTGTCTCCATGTATATACCGATTGTCACCATGTATCGGTTAGATATAAAGTTCTAGTATACCGGTTGTAATATAAATAACTTTGAAGTCACATCAGTAGACAATATGAACATATGTGTGTGTATGTCTTTCATCAATGACAACATATGAGGTTATTCATTACAATCATCATCAAGCCAACAATCTCCCCCTTTGGCATTGATGGCAACACTTAGAAAATTTTACAGCAATACCGCTAAGTGTGCTTACAAAAAAAAATTATACACATATATATATATACTCCCGCTTACTACATACAACATACAACATTTTCACAACACACATACATATTTCTACTCCCCCTTTGACAAAAATGCCAAATTGAAAAGAAAAATACATATATATATATATAGAAAAATTTGTATCAAAATGTTTTACATATACAAAAACTTGAAAATCTGAATCAAGATGCATGCAATGCCATCCTCAGAAAAATGTCACTAAAGTTTCTCTTCAATTGAGAAAAAGCATGTTCCCATCTCTCTAGCAAGTTCTCAGTGATCTCAATTGTGGTCATAATCTGAGTAAAAAAATCTTCCATTAAATCAAGTGTACATGTTTATGGAGTAGCCAAAAGTACTTCTGCATTCTTGTAGGCTCTTTGCAATATGTCCACTTGGGGTCTGAGTAGATTTTTCAATTCCTTTAGGGATTGGAGTCTTTTTGCCTTTTCAAAATCATAGTTATCTAACCTATTTTGCAAATCATCCACAGATTTGCTGAAAACCAAAATAGAATCTTGTAGTGGTACATATTCATTGCATATCTTTTCTAGCTCTTGCTTTATTTCAATTCACTTGTTATTGATATCAGAATAAAAGAATGAAACATTAGAAGTAGATGCAATAATTTTCCCTCCTGTTTCAAAAGCTGTGCTTAATAAATATTTATAAGAGATAGAGCAATTTTTCCTATATCAATCTCTTTCATAAGGTGCTCTCCATGCTTCTTCCTGTAACTCTTCTCAGCATAAGTTTATGCTTCTTCTTCTAGGGACTTAAGTTGCTCAGATGCATCAGCAACCAATTAACCAAGTTTGCAAATAGGAGTTGTCAAATTCCCTGTAGAATTTTCCGGTAGTAGACTTGTCAGAACATCCACAACATTTTGATTGGTTTCTACTTCCATTCTTTGTTCTTTAAGTCTCTTCTTTTGTGCCCTAGATTGCATGACAATTGCGATCTTCATCATTTCTGATGCTCTCACGTTATCAACAATTATAGGCCTTGAGATGCCTAATGAGTCATCATCATCTTCATCAATCTATTGTATGACTAATGATTTTACCCATTCATCAGATGTTAACTTATTAATATTTTTTTTCTCTTGTTCTTTCTTCATTTCCTGTTCAGAAATTTGTGTATCAAAATTTTCATTAGATTCCTTTTGAGTGGTCTGTGAAACTAGTGGGAGTTGGGGTTTCATTGGTTGTTCCTTGGCTGGTGGAATATCCACTTCTGGTTGAGTTGTCGGTATCTCAACTGAAGTAACTTGTGAGTCTAAAATTGTCAGTGGTTGCATATCTGGTGCAGTAGCATTTCCAAATAGATCTATTGCTTCCTGAATATCATCAACAAGTATGACTCATTGGGAAATAGTGTCATCCTTCTTCTTGATAGGATAGACAACATTAGCTTGCACAATTTCTTCATCATCCATTTCAGGTACATCAACAATATCTTGCTCATCCTTAGAAGAATGTATAAGCTCTTGCATTCGTTGGATATTGCGAGCAATCTGATGACTCTCAGTTTCAACATGTTACACCTTTCCACTAAGTAGCTTAAATCTTCTTTCCTTAAAAGAAAATTTAACTTTGTACTTATCAAGCAATTCATTTAACTCATCCTTTGACAAATCAGAAAAATATTGCACAAATACATCATCTATAATTTCTTTTTCTTTCTTCACAACTTCCTTCCATTTATTCAAAAGAATAGTACATAAAGAATTAGAAATATCCTTTTCAAGATCATGAAGTAATCTATTGTAATGGCACAAATGACTAATTACCTATTGAACAATTTGAGGTAATCTATTGTAATGGCACAAATAACTGATTACCTGTTGAACAATTTGTTCCTTCTGATCTTCATTGAATGAATCGAAATGATCTTTGACATTATCAAATCTGGTTCTTCCTAATGTCTTCACCATTCTCTCAAAATTAGTCTCAAGCTTGTAAGTTAAGACATTAATAGGAACAGTTACCTTTGGCACTTCTTTCATTGGTTTGGCTACTTTACCAATTGCTTTCACTTTCTTGGGTTCCTCCTCAGTATCAATACTTTCAGATTCTACTTGGAGAACCAGATTCTGACCTCTTTTCTTTGATGCAGTCTCCTTCTTTACATATACTTTAGGTTCCAGTTCCTTTTAGTTTGGAAACTTCATGTCACTCTAGTATTGTTTATTACTAGAGGTTCTTGCTCAACCTTCTTCCTCTTACCTTTACCACTTATGGTTGGAACACTACCGGTTTCATCTTTTGTAGTTTGAACTTCAACTATATCCAATCTTGTCTTCTTTTTGTCCCCTAGAGATGCCAATAGGTTATTGGCGTAACCGATCAATAAGTCATAATTGACTTCATAGCTCATGTCTTCCATTTCATCTTCTCTAGGCTCAATAGCCTCCATCAGATAGAAATCAGTGGTGACTATGAAAATGATGCCCTTAGCAAAGTTTTTCACCACATCCTCAGGTAGCCTTACCCTCATACTCATTTTCTTCTGAAATTCATTGAAATATTTATTCATTGCAGCAGAGAAGGTGTTCCTCACAACCTTGATGTTGTTCTTAATCTGGGCAGTTACTGGTAGATCCTTAGACCATTCAAGATCACCAATTCCCAGTAGGAAATTCTGGAAATAAAAGAATAGACCAATCAACAACTGACCAAATTTAAACTTTTGATTGTTTTCCTTCTTGATAGACTGAAGATTAAACATTAATTGGCTCCTTATAGCCTTACATAGGTCATAATTAGTGTTTTCAGCTATTATTTTATAAGCAGTATGCATTGCTGCAGATGGTACATTGTTCATTCTACTAGAATAGAATATCTGGTAGCCTATAACCATAGCTGCCAACTTAACCACTAGGTCTTTGATGTTATTGATAGAAAAACCATGCCTATCAGAGGTTGATGAGGTTAAAGTGCTTACAGTCTCTTTTGAAATTCGCCTCATCTTAGGTACTTCACCAATTGAGCAAAAACTAGTTACTGCTTGAATAGCCTCCTTGGTTATAGTGTGAGTCCTTTCCAAATACATGTTTTCCCCATGAACACAACTCAAAATAATTCGGATATGTTCCTCTTCAAAATATTCAAGAAAATAAGTTGCATTATGAAAACCTTTCTCATAAACCCTGATATACTTGGGTTGAATCTTTCTATTTTCATCACAAAGGGATTTCAACTGAGAATATATTGACAATGATCCTAAATCCTCAATTTTGCAATCAATGTAGCTAGACAAATCTCCTTTCACTATGACATTGTTAGGAACTTGAGATAAAGCATTATAAGACACAATTCATTCTGACTTCACAACCTCCATAGGTTCAGATGTGATCATCAATTTCTCTACTGGTTTAGAAGATGATGCCATTTCAGAAAGACTAGGTTCGAAGCAGGTTTTTTCAAAGAAATACCTTAGTTTATGCGCACTACCTTGTTTATCGGTTGATTACTCAAGTGCACACCAGTTCAGTCTTCACTAACCTTCAAATCATCTTGATCACTCAAATCACGATACAACTTTGACTAAAATTAGCTAGCAATCCTTTCTTTTCTCTGCAAGTGCCCAAAACTTCTTTCTAGAATGCATTAGGGTAAAAATAACAAAGTAAAACTCACTTTTATCCTTTTTACCTACTGCATTAAATGCTTTCCCATTAGGGTTACAAACCTTAATTACACCACTTAATGATGCATGCAATATTGAAAAATGTAAAACCGGTTGATAAACTTTTGAAAAACCGATTGACAAAATTTATCAAAATTTCATGCATTCAAACTCTCTTACCACTTATTCTTTTTGTGAGATTTTGCCAAGATCAAGGGCACAATGAAAAGTATAAAATAGAGACAAAATAATGACAAGAACAAACTGTATTCTCATCAATATGCAAATGATCAACTAGATTAACCAATACAATGAATATGGGCCTGCTTATATAGGCAAGGCCATATGGATATACGAGCACACAATCATGACATGTGGCTCAATGAGAAATAAGGGTAGGTAAGAAATACTAGGGGTAGGTAGGATAAATAATATAATATTCCACAAGAGGTGGATGACCCACCGAATGTGGAGTGTAAAAACAAAATAAGACCATAAAAGGTGGAATTTCTCCTACAAGCTATATCCCTATGTGCACACTTCCCTAAATGTCTCATATCCAAACTACGAAAAGATGCATTATCCTAAGTTAACTTAAGTAAAGTGTAATAATATCCATGATGAATATTTTTTTAAACCAACCCCCCCCCTTAAGTGCAACTTAGGGAAATGAAGAGTCAAGTCAACAATGCAAGATGGGTCTCGGCTACTAGGCCATGATAGGTACCCATGTACAAAATTAAAATGCAAGCAAAACTATGAAATGCAATCTCTCACAAATGGGGAAAGGGAAAAAACCCAGTGGGAAAAAACTCCCCCCAAAAAGAGAGATGAATGTACAAAAGACTCTCAAAGAAGAAGGACAAAACCTCAAAGAGGAAAAAGTCCCCCCATAAGAGAGGAAGGAGAAGTTAGCTGACCCCCCCTAATGAGATATCTCGCACTCCCAAGAGAGCTCGCAAGTGCTGGAACTTACTCTCGATGAAAGGTTTGGTCAATATGTCTACAACCTACTTCATTGTAGGACAATACTACAAATCAATGACCTACTCTTGAATCAACTCTCGGATGTAGTGCATATGGATCTCGATGTGTTTGGTCCACTGGTACTGGACCAAGTTCTTCGAGATTGTAATAGCACTCTGATTGTCACAATGTAGAACTGTCGGTCATGGAGTGGTGAACCCAAACTCTGTGAGAATCTGCTGAAGACAAATGGTCTCAGTCACTGCGTTAACAACTCCTCGATACTCGGCCTCAGTCAAAGAGAGAGCAATAACATGCTACTTCTTTCTCTTCCAACAAATGGGGCTTGAACTAAGGTGAAAACTGTAACCTAGAGTAGACTTACGATCATCAAGCTTGCCAGCACAATCAAAGTCTGTGTAACCAACCAAGCGAAGTCCTGTGCCTGCTACATAGTGAATCCCATAGTCATGTGTACCCTGGATGTAATGAAGGATACGTTTGGCCGCTTTCCAATGAAGCTCATGTGGTTCCTACATGAAGCAGGAAACCATGCCAACTACAAATGAAATATCAGGGCATGTGTGAGTCAAGTAGATGAGACTACCCACAAGCTAATGATACAATGTGGCATCAACTGGTGGAGAAGAGAACTGAGCCTCAAGCTTGACTCCTGAAAGAAAGGGAGTCAGTGCAGGCTTACGATTAGCCATATGAAAGCGTGCAAGTAGATCAAGAGAATACTTGGCATGCGATAGTGTAATCTCAGAAGGTGACTGTGAAATCTCTATCCCGAGAAAGTAGTGCAAAAGACCCAAGTCAGTCATAGAAAATTTGTCATGCAAAGCAGATTTGACCCTGCTAATGATGGATGCGGTGCTCCCTGTAATGATCAAATCATCGACATAGAGCACAAGTATCAAGTGAGAGTCATCTTGTCACAAAATATAGACATTCAGATCAGAATGACACCTGGTGAACCCTACTGAGAGAAGAAAGGAATCCATCTTGGCATACCAAGCCCTGGGGGCCTACTTAAGGCCATAGAGAGATCTCCTTAGTCTGCAAACCAAGGAATAATCATGCATGAAACCATATGGCTGCTCCATATAAATCTCCTCATCAAGATCCCCATGAAGAAAAGGACTCTTCACAACCATCCGATGTACAACCCAACCATGAGTTGTGGCAATAGAAAATGTCAAGTGAATGGAGTTCATCTTGGCTATAGGTGCAGAGATCTCAATATAGTCAACACCTGGAACCTGAGAGAAACCTTTCACAACAAGTCGAGCCTTATACTTATCTACACTACCATCTGCTTCAAACTTGGTCTGATAGATCCACTTACATCGAACCATCTTTCTCCCCTTAGGGAGAGGGACTAACTCCCATGTGTTGTTCCTCATCAAGGAACTATACTCTTCCTCCATAGAATGGTCCCATTCATGAACACCTAGTGCTTCTTGAAATGTCTGTGGATCAGAAGTGGTAGCAATGAAAGCATGTGGAAGGTCCTGATGTTGTGATCGATTCCTTCATGTATCTAAAGGATCCCCAACAAGAGAACCTGCTGACTCAATTGTCTGTCAAGCCCAACGAGGTCTAGGTGGAGGTGGATAACAAGGCTCCTCAACTGCAAGTGGACCCTGCAGAGGTGTAACCCTGTGAGTCAAAGTTGAAGGAGTCTCATCATCTAAATCACTAGCATCACTATCCACAATGGAGGAAGGTGGAGGAGGTAGCGAGGCTAAGCTAGGAGAGCTTTCCTCAAAGTGAACACTCCTCTCAATGAACACCTCATGTGTCTCGGGATCCATCAATCTATATGCCTTAACACCCTCAGGATATCCAACAAAAATACAAGGCCTACTCTGCGGTTCCAATGCCTTGAATTTCTACGGAGGTATGCGAGCCCATGCTGGACACCCAAAGACTCTGAAATGTCTCACAATCGGTTTCCTACTAGCCCAAACCTCAAAGGGAGTAATACCTTGCAAAGATTTGTGAGGAACCCGATTCTGGATGTGTGTGGCACAACTGATAGTCTCTTCCCAAAAGGCGGGATCAAGAGAATGTGCATGAATCATACAACTAACCATTTCTTTGAGAGTTCTATTCTTTCTCTCTGCAACTCCGTTCTCTTGTGAAGTGTATGCAATAGAATGCTGAAGATCCCTCAAATGTACAAAAAACCTCAAGTCTTTTGTTCACATATTCCCTTCCATTATCTATACAAAGAGTCTTGACCACTTTCCCGGATTGCTTCTCCACACGAGTCTTGAAGTCCTGGAATTTGTCAAATACTTCACTCTTATGAATAAGAAAGTAGACCCGAGTGAAGTGGGAGTAGTCATCAATGAAGGTGAGGACATAGTGGGCCTTACAAAATGAAGGTGCTGGAAATGGACCTGCTACATCGTTGTGAACAAGTTGAAGAATTTCTAAAGCTCTCCAAGCTTTCCCCTTATCAAACTTCTCCTCAGGATGCTTTCCCATGGAACAACCTGAACATATAGCCTCTGACAAACTGATTCAAGGTAGACCTATGACCATGTCTTTAGTGTTGAGTTGTTGAAGATAGCAGTAGTTGAGATGACCAAACCGCTCATGCCTAGCTTACTTTCTAAATTTGAATGAGTAAGCAAGGCCCTAGAAGGAGAACTTGGCACAAAGTGGGAGAATGAATAAAGCCTTGAGTTGTCATTGACTTGTCCCATTACTACCAAGGCATCATCATCAAGTTCCTTTACCACAACTGAATCAGGTGTAAACTCAACCTTTTTCCCATTCCCATAGTGAGTGATTTGGTAGATAGAGAGAAGGTTGGTAGACAAGTTAGGAACATAGAGAATATTCTTAAATGTTCCATCATCCATGTCAACTGAACCTTTCCCTTCAACCTCAACTTGTGTATCATCACCTATGTAAATGTGAGGTACCTTTGATGGCTCCAATGAAGAAAACTTCTCTTTTGTAGAACCCATGTGATAAGAGGCACCCGAGTCAAGTATCCACTACTGTGAAGAACCTATTGTAGCCACAAATGCTTGCCCTTTTCCCTTAGACTGTGAGGAAGAGGAAGGAGGTGAATCCTTCTTTGTGTAGGTGGATGGCAAGTTGATGTTATTTTTCTTAAGAAGATTTATCAACTCATCAACTTTCTTGGCATGGCATCGATGCTCATCATGACCATACTTCTTGCAATATGCACAAGCTGGTTTATCCTTCTTAGGTGGAGTCCCCTTCTTGGAAGAGGGTGAAAAATTGCCTTGTGATGGAGAGGATGATTTCCCTTTTTCCTGTAGTGGCTTTGACTTAGATTGCTTCTTCTTCTTGTTGGAATATTTGCCTTGTCTCCCTTGACTCCCTTGATTAGCCATGAAAGCCTTAGACTTTGAAGACTTGAGAAGCCTCATGTTCAACAACTTAGATTTTTCCAATATCAACATTTCTGTGAAAGCATCCAATGAAGGCATAATGTAGGAACTCCCCACTATCAAATGATGAGTTTGGAAGCTTGAAACAAATGTTGCATATTCTGGTGCAAGCTTGTCCAACAAGTTGAATATCAATTGAGCATCCCTTTTGTCAATTCCATAATCCTTAAGATTTTCTCTTAGCCCATTTGCTTTGGTGACTAAATCTTAGATTGTATCAAAATTCTTGGGATCCAAGTTGGTGAGCTCATTGTCAATCTTGTAACCTCTGATTTCATCAACTTGACCATACAATTTCTGAAACATATCCCAAGCCTCTTTGATTGTAGTACACTTCTCAATGTGAAAAATGAGGTCATTTGATACATACTTATGCAAAGTTCCAAGAGCCATGAAATTCTTAGTGAGCCATTCTAATGGAGCATTAGGATCAGGTGGTGCTGCTATTGTTCCATCTATGTAATGCACGAGACCTTTTCCATTAATTTGCTCCATACTTTAATTTTCCATGATGCATAATTATGTGGAGTTAAAGGTGGAAATTTATGAGGACTCATTGCAACAAAAAAGAAAGAGCACAAGGAAAGAGAGGCACAATCACACAAGACATCCCCCCAAATTCACTCAATCAAAAAAGCCCCCCCCCCCCCCAAAAAAAAATGATGATTTGACACTTTATACTTAGTGCGTGTACAATGGGCCACTTGCAAAAAATGGAAAAGTGGAATTCTGATTTCAACTTTACAACTACCTCAATAAGGCCAAAGGAGACTCAAACTAATAATGCAAGAGATCTAAACTAAGATCCAAGCAAATTACAAGTACCAAGTAGCCCAAAAAGGACCAATTTATGAAAGTACAACTTCCATTCAAAATCTCTAAAAACTGATCATATATTATGAAAGTAGATGAAAAAATATGCACTTTAAAAAAAAAAGACACCCAAAAAGGAGGTCGTATGAGCTCATACGAAGCCTTTGAAGTTGCAAAATTGAGGATTGGACAGGTACAGTTGAGCAAATCCAAAAATTCCAAAACAAATGTGCACCAAAATTAGAAAACAATCACACCACTATGAAGAGAATGAAAACTTAGCCTAGATAAAAAAAAATTGCACCCAAAACGGAGCAAAATTGAGCAAGTTATGAGCCTCCAAAGTTGACCAAAAAATCCAAACTGCTCAATGGAGAGGGGTCTAAAAATTTTCAAAAAATGTTGACTGGGCACTGACTGTGCGCTACTGACTTGGCAAAAGGTACAGACCCCCCCAAAAAATATTTTCAACTAGAAAATTACTTTTTAGAAATTCTTTATTTTTTACTTTTTTGAAAAAATCTGAAAATTCCATACCGTACCGCTCGAATTAGGCAAAAAAATTTTCCAACACCCAAAATTAAAATTTCGCCAAAATAGGTCAAGTTTATACTCAGTTTTTATGGAAATGACCTCCCAGACGCAATGGTGAGGTCAAAAATGCTCTAGGATGCCTCCAAAATGCGCAGTCCCTCAGATCCGAAAAATAGAAGCCTTCCAAGATGTCTCCCAAAACCAATCAATGAAGCCCCAATAGCTCTAATACCATGTGAGATTTTCCCAAGATCAAGGGCACAATGAAAAGTATAAAAGAGAGACAAAAGAATGACAAGAACAAACTGTATTCTCATCAATATGCAAATGATCAACTGGATTAACCAATACAATGAATATGGGCCTGCTTATATAGGCAAGGCCATATGGATATACGAGCACACAATCATGACATGTGGCTCAATGGGAAACAAGGGTAGGTAAGAGATACTAGGGTTAGGTAGGAGAAATAATATAATATCCCACAAGAGGTGGATGACCCATTGAATGTGGAGTGTAACAGCAAAATAAGACGACAAAAGGTGGAATTTCTCCTAAAAGCTATATCCCTATGTACACACTTCCCTAAGTGTCTCATATCCAAACTACGAAGAGATGCATTATCCTAAGTTAACTTAAGTAAAGTGTAATAATATCCATGATGAATATTTATTTACACCAACACTTTTCAAGGGGTTTGGAAGTAGATTTATCTACAAAACTTTGTTGTGTCTCAGTTTATGACAATGATAGCAGGCCATTCCAGATGATCTCCAAGATCCTACATTGCCTCTTCCAGTTCTCCTTCTTTAATTCATAGCCACATGACCAAAATTGTTATAGATGGTGCAAATGACATTTGTTATCTTTTCCATCTCAAATGGACTAAACCAGTTGACATAGGATCTTTGCCAGTTCATGTTACCCCAGTTATCATAATTTCTTATCCAATTGCCATTTTATCTTGGATTCATATGTAGTACTAGGCATTCAACTGATCTATGTCCATACATTTTCCATGTGAAACAATGACCTTCAAATTTCTTGGACATATACCTAGTATTTGTATTGTAGCTTGCATTTCCATTAGGTTTGTTTCTACACACATTTGTAGTATGACCAAGTTTATGGCAAACAAAGCAAACAGGTTTGAAAACCTTCTTACCGGTAGGATTTTTTAGCCTTAGGAGCATTTTTTTCCTTATGAGTGTTTCTCTTGGTACCGAAAGATTCTCCATTCTCATATGTGTGAAAACCAAGTCCAGAGGTGTCACCTTTCATCCTTTGTGATTGAATTTACTCATCTAGCAAGGTAGAACTTTTGTTGAACTTTTCTAGTTTCCCATTCGCTTCAGTGAGCTGTTTGGTAAGATCTTCATTATGTTTTGGCAAAGTCTCTCTTAGAGATGATGTCAATTCAAGATCTAGCTGTAAGTTCTATTTTTCTGCTTTCTCTACATTCCAATGCTTCTGCAAAGTAATATCCTCTCACTTGATCTTGGCAATCTCATGATCTCTTTCTTTTTTCTGAGATCTTCAGTAGTTCTCCTGGATTCCAATTCCTGACTCATGCGGGTAGTAAGGCATTCTAGCTCTCTCCTCAGATTTAGCTTTTCACTATTTAGTTTTTCAACTTCCTTAGCTAAAGCATCAATATTGGCCTCATCTGAAGAACTATTATCAGATATTTCCAAAATTTGTTCAGTTAGCTCTCTCCTTTTGACTTGAGAAGCTTTCAGTTTGACCCTTAGGGTTTCAAGCTCATTTCTACTAGCTTCAAACTCTCTAGCCATCTAAAAGTAGCTCATATCCCCCATGGTGGCTTTAGGGTTTCCTTCCAAGTGATTAGGCTTTAAAGAAGTTAGGCTCTAATACCAATTGATGGACTTGTAAAGCACTGAGAGGGGGGGTGAATCAGTGACACCAAAAACAATACTACTTTAAACACCGATCGGTAGATATACTTAACAAGTTTGTTAAACACTATTCATGCAATCAAAAATGATATAACAACATCCACAATAAGTAAAACATCCACCATAACACAAGTGTTTATACGTGGAAAACCCAAATGGGAAAAACCATGGTGAGATGGGACTCACAAGTTAACTATCTATAGTAATAGATAACTGACCAGTTAAGGTCTACAAAAAGTTGCTCTGCTAGGAGCCAATCCTGTTAAAGATCCCTAAGATTAGTTAAAATCTATACCTTGTTAAAGGTAGTACCCTATAAGGAGTAACCTCGGTAGAGGATTTTTGAATCCAAACTAATGGATCACATGGTTAGAGGATTTGTACAATGAAGCTTGTTAGAGCTTACCCAGTTAGAGGATTTGATTGTTGCTATGACTAGAAAACAATAGGTGGTGTGATCTAGTAGAAGCATAACTCGCTTGTATAGATCCTCTTTTGTGCACTCAAAAATTCATTACCAACATACTCTGCAACTTAACACTTCTGCCTTCACATCAAATCATCTCATAACATATCTCCTTTTCTCATACAAAATAATTCATTGTGATGTCATATATAGAAATTTAGATTTCATGTCGACCTCTAGAAATCATATCACAATTTCCTAGATGCAGTGTATCTAGTCAAACAATCATAACTCATCACAAAAATATTGCCAAAAATATTTGGTAAGGATAACTCATCACGACTAGTGATAACTTATCACATAATCAATGAATATTGGTTGGAACAACAATACCGGTTGGAGTTAAACATATAAATTGTTTGTCCTTTTATGCTCCTTTGATAATCTTCATTGGATCTTTAGGTTGTTGCCGAGTTATATATATCCATATATAAATACACACTGGTTGTCTCCATGTATATGTTGGCATATGATGAACCGGTATGATGATATGATGATAATATATGTTGTCATTGATGTCAATAAGTACAAGTGAACCGGTATGAAGATTAGAAGAAGTTGGTATTGGTGTTCAAGTTGGAGAACCGGTATGAAGATATGTAGTGAATCGGTTTCAGGATTTCACTAAGTGTGACGACCAGTTGGTAGTCTCAGCTCTAGGGTTTCCAGTTTGGCAATCTAGCTTGTGAGATGCAACCGATGATACTCTGTGATGAGTTAGCTAAGAAATAAGGATGAGATCGAGATGCCACGTCAATTTTGTGCATGTGAAGGATTTCCCTGAGGATCTTGCATGTGAAGATCGATTGCATTAAATGTCTACCGCAGGAATGAACATTCTTCTTAGTGGTATGTGAAGAGAGCGTGATGGGTTACTGATTTCTATGTGTGGTGAAGATTGGGTGATGCAGAATGACTTGTGATCTATTTGAGATTGTTTTATTTGATGCAAAGTGTTTGAATGGTCAGGATTGGACCGCTTGTAATTGTAAACCTAAATGTTTAGGGTTTAGGGTTTATGCTACCGACCTAATTGTTGTCTATAAGGTCAATGATGTTTCTTATTGTTTGTGTTGGCAAATATTATGTTTGTATCCGAGTGATGAGATACTTGCCAGACCAGTAAGTGGAAAACTGCAGAGTGTGATTGTAGAGTAGAGGAACTGAAAAGGATCTGCCTTAGCATGTAGTGTTGTTATCAGATCAGAGCTTTACTTGTTGTCTTCTAACCATTTCAACAATAGGAAAATCCTTTTGTCAGGTAGCTTTAACAGGCTTATTGTAAATCCTCTAACTAGGTGACTCAAGATCATTGAGTTCTTCAAATCCTCTAGCAAGGTAACCTTTAACAGGGCTTCAACCTTTAATAGGGTATATAGCCATCCCTTAACTGGGTGATCTTTAACAGGATCGGTTCCTAGTAGAACCTTATTGTAAAATCTTTAACCAGACTAGGCTCCTAATAGAGCAAGCTTCAAAAGAGTTAAAAAAAAATCTTGTGGGTATTCATCCCCATCGTGGTTTTTCCCTTTTGGGTTTCCATGTGAAAAATATGTGTGTCATGAGTTGTGTATTTTTCATGTGATGATTGAATATTATTTGTTTAAGTGAATGTGCATGCAAAGCTAATGGTTATGGTATTACTGATACAACACATGCATATGTATATTGGTGAAGTAGTTATCAAGTGTTGAATTATATTTGAAGTATTCAGTTTTACTGGTTTAGATGTCTGAAGTCTTACTATGTTTAACCGGTATTGCCATGGTTAAGTTCAGTAGTGAAGACAACCGGTTATCATTGTTTTAACTGATAAGTTTCTAAGAAGTTTTTGTTTGTACTGATTTACCCCCCCCTCTCAGTATCAGTTAGGGTTTTTGTTGTTCATCATTATTCATTAGTATAAACTGGTTAGATATAAACTTCTAGTATACTGGTTGTAATATAAACAACTTTGAAGTCACATTGGTAGACAATATGAACATATGTGTGTGTATGTGTTTCATCAATGACAACATATGAGGCTATTCATTACAATCATCATCAAGCCAACATAATCGATAGGACAGATGAATCTAGCATCCAACAAATTTTCAATCTCAGCTTTAACAAGTAATGCCACTTTAGGGTGAATCATTCAAATCTTTTGCTTCATAGGTTTAGCATCAGTAATTAGGACAATGTTATGAGTGACAATCTTAGGATCTATGCGAGGCATATCAGAGTATATCCAAGCAAAGATTTCAGGAAATTCAAGTAATAACTCAGAATATTGTTTTTGCTCTTCTTCGTAGAGACATTTCCCTATCTTAATGATTTTATCTTCAACATAAGGATCTATCTTGATATCAATAGTGTCACTTATTAGGAGATTGCTTTGTTGAGGAGCATATTTTAACTGAGGAAATTCTTTAACTATCTCATCATTATTTCTTTCTTTCCCAAAGTAAGCTTCTGCATTTAGACAATAGGGAAAGCCATGGTTATGGTGATAATGAGGAAGGTTGTCATAAGATCCTAAGAATTCAGCTAAGGAATCATCATTAGGAAAAACATCCAAAGCGAGGACACTAGAAGAGTCACAATTAATATACTGTAGATATTTTATTGAGAGAGAAGCGGAAATGACATTAACACTAATTTATGATCTCTTAGAGGCTTTAGTACGCCTAAAGGATCATAACCAAGCCCGAATGTCATATCACGAAAGTTGTTTTCCAAGGGAACCTTTATCCCTTGTTTTTGAGCACCACATCCATTACCATTATATCCACACCTATCTAGGTTGTGAAAACTAGGACCATAAAGGTTAGCCATTTCTGAGATAGAAGGAGGATTTTCATAAAGTGAAGGGTCAAAGTCCTCGAGGTCAGGAACTAAGAGGGACGAAGTTTGGGAAGCTGCCACAAAGTTATTACTCAATGGCCCATATAAAGTGGAATACTTTTTAGGTTCTTATTTTTCTTCCTTCCTTTTGACCTTAGGTTCTCTAGGGGGAATTTTATATTCCCCTATGAAGCTAGGATTAAAATCAAGGGGTCCCCAATCATCTTCTACAAGAACCTTTTCAGGAGAGAAAGTGTCCTTAAAAGTATAATCAACTTGAGAAGACTCTTCCTCAAGAACTTTAGGTCCACTTGAGGAAGAAATAGGATATTGGTTTGATGAAGTGGACACACTAGAAGCTTTAGAGGAATCATCTAATATATTTGGGGAAGAACCAATTAGAGAGGATTTGGAAGTTGATGTCTGTAGACAAGCCTGGAGATTTGTGTCACCTAGCAAGGTATATGTCTTGTTGCTGTAAATGAACTTAACTTGCCTATGTAATGTAGAGGGAACAACTTGCATGCTATGAATCCAAGGTCTCCCTAGTAACAAGTTGTATGTTAATTCTCTTGACATGACAAGGATAGGTGTGGGTAAAGTAACAAGAACTACCTTAACAGGAAAGGTGATGATACCTAATGAAGATCTAGAAACATTGTCAAAGCCTCATATAGTAAGAGAATTAGGCTTAATAAGAGATGTATCGACATTGATCTTATGCAACAAGTTAATGCTACAAAAATTAAGGCTAGAACCATTGTCCACTAGTGTTCATCTTATCACACTATCATTTATAATAACCACAATCATTAAGGGATCATATTGATGTTAAATTTCACTAGTGGGTAGCTCATCTTGTGTGAACACAATTTGAGCCTTAGAAGCTGTGATAGAATTAATCAAGGAGGCCATATTATTAGATGTCACTGTGGGTGGGACATTCAATGTTTTCAAGGAATCTTGTAGCAATCCATGATGAGTTGAAGAAGTCTGAATCAAGTCCCATAGGGATATATTGGCAGGAGTGACTTTAAGTTGTTCAACAAGATCGTATTCCTTACCAAGAGTTTGTGAAATGTGAGGTGCTTGAGGAAGAATAAGTTGAGGACCAGGAAGAGAAGTTGGGATAACTGGAGGAAGATTAGGTTGCCTATTGTTTCTTGTGTTATAGGTATGGGAAACCAAATTATAACTCTCTTTAGTTAATTGTTTAGCATAACTATAAGGACTCTTAGTGGGATTTCTTCCTTGTGCAGTAATGATAGGTTTGTTTGGAGCGCTAAAGGAATCATGACTATATCCACCTTGAACTGTGAAAATGGGTTGATTAGATAGAGATGAGGTTGGGGAAGAATAAGCACCTTGGACCACAAAAAGAGGCTTACTATTTTCATTCACATTGATCATGCTAATTAATTTATTAGATGTATTATTTTTGTTTGGAGTTTTAGGTAAAGAGATAAAGTCATCAAGGGCATCTTCCAACAAAGCATGGTCATAGTGATTGAAAGGCTTATCTTTGGACTCAAAAGGAGACATCACCTCATAAAGAGAATTGTGAAGGTAAACCATGTTATTAGATTTAGTGGAGGAGTTGATAGGAATTTACCCATGAGAGGAATCATTTGACTTATCTTTCTCATCACCACAAAATGGCATAGTAACAAGGTTGGTTAGGTTTTGGCAAAATGAGGGTTTAGAAGGCTTAGGGTTCAAAAAATCATCTAGAGATTCATCTAATTCATCCTTACTAAACTCATAATCAAAAAAATTGCATACATCATCAAAAGAATGAAAATATTGCAAATAAAAATATGACATTTTGAAATGGAAATTGAAATGAAATTTAAACACAAAATGCAAGCCAATAAAGGGAAATCTATTTTTTTCACTTTTTTGTTTTTGGAATTTTATGTTTACAAAGAAAAATGAAAAGATATCAAATCTAGATCTAACAATGAAATGTAATGAAAATGCAATTGGATTCACGTCGGGTTCTCTAGAATGTGTAAGGGGAAAAGTGAGACTAAGTATGGAAACCCTAATCCCACTCTTATACACACTAATAGAATACGAAAGAGCCTAGGGAGGTAACACACTTTGACTACTTCTTGTGGGAAAGAGAGAGTCATGGATTAACTCTTAGGATTTCTAATCCTTTGTTGTAAATGAGAGAGAGGAATGATTGAAAATGGAATTTAGCCTAAAGTGCAAGTTAGCAAGCAAACCCTAATCTGGAAATGGAGAACATAAAACAATTGATAAACTACTAAAAAGTACAAATTAGGAAGAAAAATCAAAGGTGCACTTGTGTCTAAAATCTAAGCCAAAATGACTGGGACTAGGGTGCCACGCCACTATCCTAATTCTGCAAATCTGAAGTTGCACCTGACAAGATGGGATCTGAGTTTTGCAACCTGTTGCACTATCAAATCCTGCTGAAAATAGGCAGGACCAAGGTGCCACGCCCGTGTCTAGGGTAGGACCAGGGTGCCAAGCCCCTGTCCTAGGGGTTTTTGATGATTTCTGAGCCTCGGGACAACCTTTGTGCGCTCTGTCGATCCTGAAACTTCCAGCGACGCTTGGATCCTAACCTATACCTGTAGTTGAAAAAGAAGGTTTTGGGTGGCTATATAGGGTTTTGCCTTAGTCAAACCTCTATTTTGGTGATTTCCACCTCAACAAATAGCCAATAATGTACTGAAAATGTGTGTGCTAGAACCTTGTGTGGGTGCAAGATACTAAAATGAAAGCAAACAATCTAGAGCAACCCTAAAGAGTAAACCCTAATTGCTTATAATGGACAAAGTAAATGCTCTAAATCCATGATGAAAAATGATCTAAAGCATGAATATGAATCAAAATGAAGCTTATATAAATACATGAAACCATACCCAACCCCAAGGGAGAGGTACAAGCCAATCTTCAGTCGATGATCTCCTATTGCTTTTCTATGTCTTCAAAAGCTCCCAATTGATAAAATGATGCTTGATGAATGTTTGCTGGACAAATGTTGAATTTTGTTGAAGACTTCAAAGATATACTCTTTCACTGCAAGGAAGGATCTTTTTTCTCCAAAAACCTTCTCTTAGATTCTTAGTAGAAGACCCCTTTGAATGAGGAAAGAGAGCTCTTAAGTATGAAACCCTAGATCTTAATTTCATCTTTAGGCCGACCTAGGATTGAATTTCCCGCCAATATTTTGGAGTTAAGAATTATTATATCATAGGATTATGCTCCCAAAATTTCAGGAAAAAAGTTGAAGACCATGTGCACTTTCAACATCGTCCAACCAACTTTTCACCAAATTTTCGGGGTTGTTAGATATGATGATATTAGAGCGAATCCCAAAGTTACAGCTGATTTCAAGATGTTTTGTTATGCGAAATTGGGCCTTAAAGGTCAAAATAAGACATAATTAGGGTTTATGATTAAATCATTTATTGAAGGAATAAGATGAAAAGGGGCACACTTAGGGTAAAGGGCCCAACTTTATAACATGTGAAGAGGTGAAATATGAATTTAAATTTAATTAAATTAATTAATTAAATAAATGCTTAAAAGAGATTAGAAATGCAAGATGCAAAACACACTAAGGCGAGTGCTAAACTAAGTGTGAAATTGTACCACCCTAGCAAGGGTGTACAATTTGTGACACTATAGGTAGTTGCTTTCTTTTCGTTGCAGATCCTATTTTTGGTTTCCAAGTTGGTTCATGTGCTTAATTCCATATTTTTAGTTCATTTGGATTCTCTTTTGGTCAGTTATCGCTCTTGGTTGACTATTTATGGGTTCCGGGATAGTTCTTGTGCTTATCAGTTAACTTTCCTTCATTACCGGAGTTGTTCTTGGCATATGGATCTATTTTGGGTCTTGTCCAATGTTCTTTGGCATGTGGTCGACCTTCCTACTGAACCACACTTCTTGGTTGTTATTTTTCAGAAGGATTTCTTTAATTCTTAGGGCCAACCTAGTTACACGTTTCATTTTCCTGTATTGGTAAATGTAATCTAATGAGGACGACCCAGATATGTTTCGGTGGGTATAAATTTGTTATTAAGTAATAATTTGTAGAGGTAGGGGAAGTAGAATTGAGAATAAGGATTGAGATTCGCATTTTGTGATCCAGTTGATTCCTAGAGTCCCGGTTGGATTGTATCTAGCTAATAGCCTACATGTAATCGGTTAACTACTCGATATTCTAAGATGATTGTATGATGATGTAATGTGGAAAAATGGTGAATGATGGATCAAGAGGATAACTACCTTTTCCCTCCAAGGAGAGATGAGAGTTTCACTATTGATTACCCTTCAAACACTTTTCACCAAATTACATTTGGAAGAGGAGAGGAGAATTCACTAGATTCAACCTTCAAAGATGAAGATTGAATTTTGAATCAAATGGGAATGATAAGTTGATCCCCTCTTCCTTATTTGAAATGGAAAGAAATTGATTGAATTATTTAGTGCGAAAGTGAAAAAGAACTGATTATAACTTGAGATCGGAATATGGGATGAAGTTGTGCACCTGGATCTGGCAGTAATATGTCGAGACAAAGTTGTCCTGTGAATTTGAGGAAAAGTTGTCCGGACCATGGCGGGAATGTACACAGTCCTCCAAAAAATCCGTGAAACGAAAAGGGTTTTTCCGCCTCTGAAAATGGAACTCGAATTAGAAAGTACAGTTGTGCACCTACAACCTACACACTAAAAAAAGAGGAAAATGGGTTGGGATTGGGGGTTTGCCTTTAGGTCAAACCCCAGTTTTGGAATTAACCAAGTAATGAAAGAAAGTACTTGCAATTAGGTGTAAATGAAAGACTGAATTATAAATCACCTCAAGGGAGGTTGTGATAGAAATGTTGATAGAAATTCTTGTGTGGAATTGAATGTTGGAATCAATCTCCTCTTCAATGATTGAATCCTTGACTTGAATTCAACACCTAGCCTTGAAGGGAGACTTGAGAATGCTCAATGCTAGAAAAGAATGCTTGAATTATTGAATGCTCGATCGCTTATGCAACTTGAACTTATCCAGCTTCTTGAACTTATCAAACTTAAACCTTATACAAATGAGAGTATGAGTTCCCCTTAAATACATGTTAGTGGATTTGATTTTCGTCACAGGCCGACATTGGGGGAGTTTCCCGCTCAATGCACAACCAACAATGCAACCCTAGGAAGGGTCCTACCCCAAAATAGGGAAGGGATAGGGGTGCCATGCCCCTATCCTAGGAGGACAAGGGCACCATGCCCATTTCCTAGGGGGGATAGGGGTTTCACGCCCCTATCCTACCCCTTTCTCTAGGGCAGAGTGCAGACAGGGCGATGCAGAGGCCAAGAAAGAAGTTGTTTCTGAGGGTTGAGCAGTCTCCGGTCTCCGATCAGGATAGAGGATTCAATCTCATGTGCGTGAGGGCCCTAATGCAGTCAAAAATTGCTAGGGTCTCAATTTTATGACACTACAGATGATAACCGGTTGGTTTCCGGAAGTTCTAAGGCAATAATATGACCTGTTTATGTAATCTTGCTATGTTTTCTTGTTGCTTTCATTGTGTTACTCTTGTTGTATAAGCTAGTTGATTCTCTTTGAGGGTTTTACTAGTTATGGTTGCATCATGATATTTTTTTCAGTTAAATGTGGATCAGATTGTTTGAAGTGCATTTATTTGTGGATTTATGTGGTTTTGTGATTATCTTATGGTGTCATCTCTATGTATTCTTGTTGTCTTTATGATGATGTCTTGATGTAAAGAGTTGATTGATGACTTGTTTTATGTTGTCCTTGATGGAAACTATGTTTTGATAGTCATCTAAGTCTATTAGGCCAACCGGTAAAGCATAACTAGTAGAAAAGACAGTTTATTAGTGAACTGGCAAATAGGTCCTCAATGAGTAAACAAGAATGGAGTTGCATTTATGGAACCGGTATGGGCAATTGATGAAGATTTAGATGATGCAATTTTATCGGAGTGATGGAGATAGGTATTTGGTGTTATATTCATGACCGCATTAGTAGATTCAACAAGATGATCAAGATTTTATGTACAGAGCGGGCTATCTGGAAGAACACTGAACCGATAGTGATGAAGTCACCATGATCGATAAATCGACATAGGTTTTCTCTTGTTTTTGATTTCTTATGTCGGTGGCCGACATAAGTATGGCATGTAATGTAAGAATGTATAGATTCATTGAACCTAGGAAATTCTTCCAAGGTCATAGCCGACTAAGAGATGTTTATAAAAAGTGTGATGAGGTATCAAGTCAGTGTGTGTATGAAGAGTGTGACATCATTAGTGAAGGATGCAAATTTGATTGTGTGATGATTAGTGAAGCTCTATAATGAGGTGTTGTTGAAGTTTTGAGGATTTGAAGTAGATATTATTAGACATAGAGGTGTTACATGAACATCATTTGACTATTGTTTTCCTAACAGTTTGTAGCAGTAAAACCCCTACCCGGGTAGGTCTTGACAGACCTTAATTTGTAAATCCTCTAACAGGGTAGCTCTATATCAGAGTCTTAAATCCTCTTCTAAGGTTGATCCTAACAGGTCAAATTTCCTAGCGGGGCTCATCATATTAAATCCCTTAAGTAGGTGACTCCTCACCGGGTCCACTCCTAACAGGGCATATTTGTAAGACCTTAACTGGTCAAGATTTCTATTTTGCAGATAGTGAATCTTGTGGGTATTAAATCCCACTGTGGTTTTTCCCTTTTGGGTTTCTACATATAAATCTCTTATGTTATGTGGAATTTGTTTTATTGGGCATTAGCTTATGTGGTGATATTCCTCTTATGCTTGTTAAGTTTTAAGTTGTTTAAGTTGGTGATTAGATTCATATTGTTTTTTCTTGCACTGATTCAAACCCCCTCCCAGTGCCTTATAAGTTTATCAATTGGTATCAGAGCCCAACTTCCTTGAGGCTTAACCGCTTGGGAAGGATCCCTAAGGAAAACATGGGGGAAGAATTGAGTTATAGAGAGATGTCTAATAAACTTGCAGAAACTGAGGAAGCCCTAGAAACATTGAGAGGCAAGTATAAAGCTTCACTTGCTAAGAGAAGAGAGCTAATCGAACAATTGTTGGAGGTTTATGAAAGTGGTTCTTTTGATGAAGCAAACATAGGTGCATTGGTTGATGAAGTGGAGAAACCTAATGATGAGAAGGCTAACTTGAGAAGAGAGCTAAAAGCCCTAACCATCTAGATGAGTCAAGAACTTGAAGCAAGGAGGGCAAGAAAAGAAAAGATCAAAGAGAAAGAACCTGATATCTTTAAGTTAAATCGGTAAAATGGTACTCTATATGCACATTGGCATAAGGATAAAGAAGAAAAAGAAGAAATAAAGGCAGATCTTGATATGGAAATGTCTCTTAGAGAGACCCTTATGAAAAAGAATGAAGATCTTACAAAGGAACTTGCTGATGCTAATGAGAAGCTTGTAAAGTTTAACAAAAGTTCTACCATGCTTGATGAACAGATCCAATCTCATAGAATGAAAGGTGACACAGCTAGATTAGGTTATTCAACATTTGAGAAAGGTGAGTCTTTTGGTACTAAGGACAATATGCATGAAGGTAAACCTACACCTAAGACTCAAAAATCCACTGGTAAGAAACCTTATAAACATATATGATTTAATTGTCATAAGCCAAGACATACTATTCATGTTTGTTGAAGAAGATCTGATGTTACTAATGGTTATAGACCTAATACATATCAAGGATATAAGCCTAGAACCTTTAATGGTTATTGTTACACTTGAAACATGTATGGGCATAGAGATATTGAGTGTAGGTATGGAGCAAATAATTTGATACCTCACATGAGTTAGAGGTTCGGTGGTGGTTGGCAAAGAACCTTTAATGACCGGAGAAGTCCTAAGTGGCAGAGACCTAATGCCAATTGGTCGAGTCCCTATGAGATGGAAAAGAGGATGAATGTGGCTTGCACAATCCATCATAACTACGATCATGTAGCTATGAACTATAGAAGAAGGACTGGTAGAGGCAATGCTGGACCTTGGAGAGAATCCGGTATGGCTTGTTATCATTATCATAAACTGAGACATATTGTAAAGTTTTGCAGAGCTAAGGTGAACCAACTAGTGAATCAACTTGTAGACCAAAAAGGGAAGATGAAATTTGATGTGGAGGAGACCAGAGCTGAAATGGAAAAAATATGGAAAAAGAAGGATAATGAGAAAACTAAAGACAAACCATCGGAAGATCCTAATTCTTCACCTAGTGTGGAGAACCCTTCATAGAAAAACTAAGCTGTTAAAAAGATTAGGGAGAGCTTAATGTTAGATCTATTTTAGAATCCCTTGAAGGACCATAAGGTATGCTAAATCTACATACTTTGATGTATTATGATATTGAAAAGTGATTTTTTTTTCAAACCGGTAGGTTTGATATGTTATGAGAACCGGTAGTGTGTTAAAAGATATTTTAGGGTTTTACCGGTAATGACATTTAATGCAATAGATAATGGGGAAATAAAAATAAATTTTTGAATATCATATGTCACTTTGGATTCCTGAGAACACTTGGAGAGCAAGAAGAGCAGAGAAAAGTTTGTGTTTGCAGCATTGACAAAGATTTGAGGAGATTTAAGGTGATCCACGATTAGCAATCGGTGAGAGAACTTTTTCGGTGTTGAAACCCTAGTTGTGAAAGCGAAAAAAGGTATTTATCCAACAAATCCTATTTTCTTTATCTAAATTCTGAATCTTTGAGAATGGATACCCCGCATCTAGTAGATGTTACAGATAGACCTTGTCCTGAATTTATAAGGCACCCATTTAAGTCTGTTGAAACTGATCTCATCGGATCCCTATCTGAAGATCCCTATGGAGTGTTGCATGTAGAAGTTAGATCTTTTTATCATTTAAAATTGGAGGATCTTGGTGTTATTGTGATCTTTGACAAATATAGATTGTGTGTGATAAGAATGGAGTGATAAAGGAACAATTTAAGGTTACCGAAAAAGGTTTTCACCATGCACTAAATTCTATTTATGATTTTGATGGTGAACATGTCAGATATGTTCATAGAAGGATTGATGACCAATTTATGTGGCTCAACAAACCACATAAGATTACAAAATAATCTATTCATGCAGTCACCGAACTTTGTGCCACTGGTGAGGTTCTAGTATTGAGATCCATTCTTAAGAATGATATTGAAAGGATGACTAATTCAAGATGGGATGGAAGAGAAATAAAAATGAATGATATTAATGATCTGGCAGTTAAATATGCTTCAATGGTTATTGGTTACTGGATATATCATTCCAGCAGGATGAACAATATCCCTGTTGCAGCTATTCATACAGCTTACTCAATGATAAAGGAAGATATTGATTATGATTTATCTAAGGCACTGTAAAGTCAATTGATACTGAATCTTGAATCCATCAAGAAGGATAAGAGATTGAAGTTTAAATTTGGACAGTTGATCATTGGGCTATTTTTCTAATTTCATAATTGTTTTCCCGGTATCGGTGATGTTCAGTGGTCCAAGGAAGGACACACCAACACTGCTACATATGAAGAACAACATTAGAATGTTGGGTAATGGTTTTGACAAGATTGCATGGGGATATTTTAAATATTTTTAGAAGAAATTGAATTGCAAGGGCAGATTCCAAATTCTTTGTATGAAAATCTTGAGGCTAGATGGCAGGCAGCCATAAAACAGGATAGAGAATTTATTGAGTACATTCTTAAAAAATTGCAACCTGAAGCTACAAGAGAGGAGATAGATGAAATTCTGGTAAAGGATAAATCATCTTTTAGATCCAAAAAATGGTTGACAATATTTCTAATTGGGGAGACCCAATCAATTCACATGGAAACTGAGTTGATATTTAAGAAGCTACTAGGTTTGATTCTTGAGGAGGAAGAGAAACCAGAGAAGTTTGAGACAGAATATATTCTAGACAATGTTGATATTAATGACTTTCAACTTGATGAAATTGTAATGGGAGACCAATCGGTAGATGATCAACCGGTCAACACATAGACAAAGATAGTTATCATTACTGATGATGACACCAATACTAATGATGTCGATGCAACTGATAATGTAAATATGTAGGTTGATGATGTACAAATGTATGAACAACAAAAAGAACAAGAAGAGAAGAAAGATAAAGAAAACAAGAGCTCTGAAGAGCCACTGATACATATATAGACTGTTGATACTCATCTACCATCGGTAAATGACAGTGAAATGAACAAGGAAGAAGAAAAGACAAAGCAAAAATATAAAGAGAAGAAAGAGGAAGAAGAGAAGGAAACAAAGAAAACATAACCTAAAGTGACACCTCTATCATTTACTCTTAAGAAAATTGTAGATAAAGATGATGATGATGTTATAAGCATCAAAGGACCACTAGACATGGACAATTTGAGCTCAACTGAGTTGATGGAGATTTCAACTTCCATGTAATCTCGGGTCAAGAAGAAGAGGATTAAAAAGAAGCAGAAGGAGGTAGAAACAATAAAGAATGTTGTTGAGATTTTTTCAAGTCTCCTACCAGAGACCGATGCTGATAACTTTGCCACTCCTATTGAAAAGATTGCACAAATTTTTTCTAATGCCAGAGAGAAAATGAAAACATTTGAAGATGCAGTTTATGTTAGTGTTGAGAAAGATTACAAGAAGAAGAGAACAAAGCACTTAATGACTGAAATTGATAAAGGGAAAGTTACTCTTACTATCAATAAGGACTATTTAAAAGAGGCTCTTGAAACCAGAGGTAAAATTTGTTGGTTACCAAAACCACAGATTGGAAAACCAAAAGACTTGCCAAATCCTCAAGCAATCCAATTAGCCTTGGCCAATGAATAGGGATAATCAAAGACTAAATCCCTCTGCACTTTAGGCTCCACTGAACCTAGGTGGGTATACCTCCCCCTCTCAATCACAACAAGAGTTCTTTAAAGTGGATTTAAACTTTGCTAAGATAGCTCTTTGCAATAATGGCAATAATTTCCTGCTACTATTGAGTGTTTTTATTTGAATGCTTTTGAAATTGAAAACTGAATGTAAAGATAATTGTGTATAAAGATTGTTGTATTTTGGAAATAAAATGCTTTTAGGACATATAATAAATATGCAATAGATTAGTTCAAAAGGCTTTAGAAGAATGTTTCTCTCTCAAGGACCTTATGCGTATCAAATTAGATTCTCAGAGAATGAATAACAGACCAATGCTTCTATCCAAGAATATCTATGATACTTTGTGGACAAATAACTTTGTCAACTTGGGAGACAATGTTAATCATCACTATAAAGGTTCAGTATGTGTCACATAAACAATAAGAACCCAATCTCACATTTAATGTAACAACATGTGATTCACATTATAGAAAATCCTTAAACAGATTTATCAAGAGGACAAAGAATATTTCATCAACACAAAAGTATACACTATATTTGAAGTAGAAATAGTGAACCTTGTATATTAATCTTTGAGAAATGACATCACACAAAAGCTACACTTGGAGATACTTCATTACAATTTGCTTGCACAAAATGATACTTTTTCTTCCTACAGACTTCCCTAATACAGATGACTTTTAGTCCTTATAGTAACATGATGTTCTATCAAAATCCCCCTCTCCCAAACAAAATTACTCCCTATAATTATGTCCATGAAAAGGCATATATGAAAGGACTCACCCTTTCATACACAAGAGGGAGTTACAGACAGTTGCATTCCCAAAGGACACACCCTTTGGTTTGAAAAATAATTACAAGGAATAAACCTAAAATCAAACTAAAGAAATGCTTTAATAATGTTCTTTTATTTTCTTCCTTGATGAAGTTCCTCCGTAAATCTTTAAATATTCATTATCTTTCCAAAATCTCCTGCACATAAGATAAACCAATCAAATCCCTTGGTTTGAACAAAATATATCTCACCTTCAATTAGGTTAGAAAATATTATTTGCAAAATCAATCAAACTCTTATTCATAGGATATAAATAATTTACCCTAAAGAACATTTTAAATATATTGACTTAGGGTAAATAGTACATGAATATATTTCCTCATAACACTCAAATCCATTTTAATAAATGCTACTCGTCATTTTACCTTGGGTAGAAAGAAAATAAAATACATTTTCTCTTTTGACAAAATAATAATCACACTTTGATTCCTCACATACATTATAAATATTTACCCTAACATGTGTTCAATTAAGTGTTTTAGGGATAAAAATATTTATAAGAATACAATATAATATCCACTTTGGTAATAAAATGCTTTCAATGATTTTCAATATACATTTAAAACATTTGCAAATATAATGTATTTCTCTCTTTTGACAAAATATATTTATTTGAAATTTCTCAAAAGGCAAAGTAAAGAATACTAATCATCAAAATATAATAAATTTAATTTCAAAATGCCTAAAATAATAAAGGACATTACATCTCAAAATGGAATATTAAAATATTATTCTTCGATAAGGAATACTCCCTGTTCCTTAATGTGCCCAGAAATTTAATTTTTCCCATGTGTAACATCCTGCACAAAAAATGACAAAGCTAGTTTATTGATAAATAAAAATATTTACATTAGGGATATATTAAAAATAGAATCTTTAATAATTTAATCCCTAAGGCAAATATTTAATACCAATAAATCTGCCTTAAAAGAGATATATGTATCATTTCTTTATAATATAACACTTTTACATTTAGAGCAAAAATATAATGCGAAATATTCCCAAACATTTTATTTTAATAAAGAAGTGATTTTTCTTCTTTAAATAAACTTTAATAATAAAAATCACTTTAGCAAATCCTTCTCAAAATTTAGTAAATAACATTTAAGAATATTTACTTTTAAAATTTTCAAGAGTAAAAAATGATATTTAATAATGCTTTTGGAAAAACAAAATCATTTTCACCCTTAATAAATAAACTATTTAAAATACACTCACCTCATGGCAAAATGAAAATAATAATATTACCTCCAAATCTTTCATCAGGGTAGCTTACTCTATCGGGTTAGTGCAATTTATGTTATGCTGATCCCAGATGACTTATATTTCTAGAATCATAAAACCATTAATAAAAATAATTTACCCTAAGAAATGTATTTTACCAAGTATCAACCTTTAGGGCAAAGCTATTTTTATTGCAATAAAACCCTCACAAAATTCTCCTAATATTTAGGAGATTTTCAAGAATGATCTATAAAATGGAAATCACCTAAAATAAATAAAATTTCAAGATAAAGAAGTCCCTATAATAATGCCTTTGGAGAAAAATTCATAATTACTTTACCTTGTGAGATAAAAACCTTTTACCTCCCTTAAAATACTTTAAATCTTTTATTTAAAAGATTCAAAGTATGCTCTTCATAATGTGCCCTTAAATCATTTATTTAAATGATTTAAATATATATGAAAATTAGAGTATTTATATATTGCTTTTGAAAATAAACTCTTTATTTCCTTCAACCGAGTACATAGTGTTTGATCATTTTATTTGATCAAACACAAAATCTTTTATGTTTTGCACATTACACGAGCTCAAAGTTTGTGTTAGTTTTTAAAACATCATATAGTTTCATAACATAAATAATTTAAATGCTATAATATTAAGTGGAGGATAAAATATAATATTTTTAAACTTAAACACTCTCCAATTAATATAATTAAGACTGATTCTAAAAAAATAAAAAATATTATGATGGAATTCAATCAGTGTAATGTCCCTGTAGGACAAAACCGCTCAATGTCTAGATACCATGATTTTGAGAAAAAATTAACATTGCACATAGTAAATTACATTTGGATTTATTTTACAAGATATATAAAATAATAATATAATACTAAAATTTGACATAATAATACTTGCATGTAAACAGAAATGCAAAGGCATCTTACTTTTGAACGAAAGAATTAGGGTTTGAGAGGGTGCACCTGGAGAGATCCAAATTTATGAAGCACATACATACCTCGCATCATAGGTTCCTGAGAGTTGATCATAGGTAATACACACACTCGAGTGGAGAAAATTGCTTTCAAGTGGAACTCTAAAATTTGAAAATTTTAGGGTTCCAATAGTGGCTCTTTCTGGGGATGTATGCTCCTTGTGGGCATGGTGAGATCCCAACTATCTCTAGAGAAGAAGACCTTCAAATAGTACCCCTTTTGTAGATCATTATTTGAATTACACTTGGGTGGCCCCTGGCCCCCCAAAAATTGATGTTACTTTTTTCCTCTGTCAAACACTTGACTCTGGTTCCGTAACCATATGAACTTTCTGAATATATTACCCTTACTTCCCTCAAGATTTATAATCCTCTTCCCTATTTTATCACACTTCTCACAAATGTGTTTCATGAATATTACTTGATCACTGTACCCTTGATCATATTTGGCTTCTGGAAACATTTATCCAATGTTTATTTGAAAACCCTAATTTTTTATTGCCACCCTTCTCTTTTGAAAATTTAAAATCATCTTTACCATATGGAATATTCATCTAGGTGTAAACTTCCCAAACATCACAAATTTGAAAATCCCTTTCTCCAAATTCACTTTCTAATGGTGCAATGTTTCTTGAAGTAAAAATATTTTCCTTATTTCTTCTTGAAATATTTAACCCCATCAAACTTCCATAATTATTTTCTTTTGTATCATATTGTATTTTCCTAATTGATACCATGTCCTTATTTTATATCAACTTTGGGCGTACATCATTTTCAAGATTGCTTTGCAAGAGAATCTCATCCCTACCTATCATTTTTTTACCTTCCATAATTTTATCATATGGTATTTTTTTTAAATTTAGGTCATTGTTCAAAGTTCTTTTCTCATTTTTTCTTTCAAATAGGGTTTCTAAACATATATTATTTTCACAAATATCATGTGAAAATATTTCATCCTTTAGGGGTATATTTTCCACATCTTCAAATAATGGACTTGAAATCACAGAACATGTATGCATATTAACTTGAAAACTTTCTTCTGATTTATTACACATAAGATCATTTGACAAATTATAATGCATACCTTTATGGAAATTTTCCTAAGAGTTATCATCACTTGAATAATGTCTTCATTTGCTGAAATGCCTTCTTGTGTACCAACTATATGCAAACATATTTCACAATCATTATCCTCATTGATTTTTTCCTCTGATATATTATCTCCCTGGGAATCATATTTCACTTCATCAAACACACCCTGAATGTGCCCTAATCCATTAGTTTGCTTTATTTGAAAACAAATTGGACCATTTTTCTGAACATACCTTACATATTCCTTTTCTAACAGATAAGAAATTTCTTTTGTACTAAGAAATGTTTCCTCTTTATTATTTATATTTGCTTCTACGTGTATAGATTCTTTGATATTTAAATCCATAGTTTCTTCACTATTTGAAAATGGATCATCACTATATTCTTCCTCTAACGTGCTTTCATATATAATTTCAAGTAGAAGCCTTACCTGGGGATCATGATAAATCCCCAACTCCTGCATTTTTTCTGAAAATGAGGGCTTGATGTTTCAAGGTATTTTTGCATATATATTGAACATCCTCACACATAATTGTGTTGCAAATTCATCTTCCTGTTTCTCTATGTCAAGAAATATATCTAGAGGAGAAATGCAAGATTCTTCCTCCATAGTGTAAATCTGGTTTCCATCAAGCTCATAGCACATGTCATCCTCTTCCTCACTTGCATCATGAAACATATGAAAAAACCATTGCTCAAAATCCCTCCATGATGAAAGGAACTATGTGGGTAATCAATCATACTCCTCTCTTGCCCTATCTTTCAATGTTCTGGCAAATAGCATCATTTTTTTGTCCTTCATCATCAATGTCATGGTTTTCTATAAACAAATAGAATATATTTAAATGCCACTGTGCTGATTCATTATGTTCACCATAAAATTGTGGTATAACTTGCACAAAATGTAAAAATATATCATCAATCTCACATGAAAATCTTCTAAGGTCCAATGGCCTATTGTCCACTAGAAATAATAGTTTACTCAACCAATTTTGAGACATTTTGTAATAGATTTCCTATTACTATCAAAGGGAAGAATTCTCATTTCCCTCCAGGTTTCCTCCCTTAGTAGAGTCACCAATTGAAAAAACTGTTAATATAGAGTCGCCACCTCCTAAGAGGAAAATATTACCTACTTAACTAATCTTTTGGGATCCTCCCTCTAGTAGAGTCTGAAACAAACTACCAAAGATTCTGAAAACTTCTTCTAAACAACTCCCCAGTAGAGTCCCCAATCTATGGTGTGACTCGGATGGGGAAAACAAAACTTATCAAATATTCAATGAAAAAACTCCAGAGCTTCAAGGTGAATGTCAAACTATGTATGACAACTCCCCAACAGAGTCGCCAATTTGTTGGTTCCTAAAATCATAGATTGGAAAACCAAAAGACTTGCCAAATCCTCAAGCAGTCCAATTAGCCTTGGCCAACGAATAGGGATAGTCAAAGACTAAATCCCTCTACACTTTAGGCTCCACTGAACCTAGGTGGGTATACCTCCCCCTCTCAAGCACAAAAAGAGTTATTTAAAGTGGATTTAAACTTTGCTAAGACAACTGTTTGCAATAATGGCAATAATTTCCTGCTATTGTTGAGTAATTCTATTTGAATGCTTTTGAAATTGAAAATTGAATGTAAAGATAATTGTGTATAAACATTGTTGTATTTTGGTAATAAAATGCTTTCGAGACATACAAGAAATATGCAATAGATTAGTTCACAAAGCTTTAGAAGAATGTTTCTCTCTCAAGGACCTTATGCGTATCAAATCAGAATCTCAGAGAATGAATAAAAAACCAGTGCCTCTATCCAAGAATATCTAGATACATTGTGGACGAATAACTTTATCAACTCAGGAGACAATGTTAATCATCACTATAAAGGTTCAACATGTGTCACATAAACAATAAGAACCCAATCTCACATTTAATGTAACAACATGTGATTCACATTATAGCAAATCCTTAAACAAATTTATCAAGAGGACAAAGAATATTTCATCAACATAGAAGTGTACACTATATTTAAAGTAGAAATAGTAAACCTTGTATATTAATCTCTGAGAAATGACAGGACACAAAAGCTACACTTGGAGATACTTCATTACAATTTGCTTGCACAAAATGATACTTCTTCTTCCTATAGACTTCCCTAATATAGATGACTTTCATTCTTTACAGCAGCATGATGTTCTATCAAAATCCCCCTCTCCCAAACAAAATTACTCCCTATAAGTATGTCCATGAAAAGGCATATATGAAAAAGACACACCCTTTCATACACAAGAGGGAGTTTCAGATAGTTGCATTCCCAAAGGACACACCCTTTGGTTTGAAAAATAATTACAAGTAATAACCCTAAAATCAAACTAAAGAAATGCTTTAATAATGTTCTTTTATTTTCTTCCTTGATGAAGTTCCTCCGTAAATCTTTAGATATTCATTATCTTCCCAAAATCTCCTGCACATAAGATAAACCAATCAAATCCCTTGGTTTGAACAAAATATATCTCACCTTCAATTAGGTTAGAAAATATTATTTGCAAAATCAATCAAACTCTTATTCATAGGATATACATAATTTACCCTAAAGAACATTTTAAATATATTGACTTAGGCTAAATAGCATATGAATAGATTTCCTCATAACACTAAAATCCATTTTAATAAATGCTACTCGTCATTTTACCTTGGGTAAAAAGAAAATAAATTACATTTTCTCTTTTAACAAAATAATAATCACACTTTGATTCCTCGCATACATTATAAATATTTACCCTACATGTATTCAATTAAGTGTTTTAGGGGTAGAAATATTTATAATAATACAATATAATATCCACTTTGGTAATAAAATGCTTTCAATGATTTTCAATATGCATTTAAAACATTTGCAAATATAATGTATTTCTCTCTTTTGACAAAATATATTTATTTGAAATTTCTCAAAAGGCAAAGTAAAGAATACTAATCATTGAAATATAATAAATTTAATTTCAAAATGCCTCAAATAATAAAGGACATTACATCTCAAAATAGAATATTAAAATATTATTCTTGGATAAGGAATACTCCCTACTCCTTAATGTGCCTAGAAATTTAATTTTTCCCATGTGTAACATCCCGCACATTAAATGACAAAGTTAGTTTATTGATAAATAAAAATATTTACATTAGGGATATATTAAAAATAGAATCTTTAATAATTTAATCCCTAAGGCAAATATTTAAAACCAATAAATCTGCCTTAAAAGAGATATATGCATCATTTCTTTATAATATAACACTTTCATTTAGGGCAAAAATATAATGGGAAATATTCCCAAACATTTTATTTTAATAATGAAGTGATTTTTCTTCTTTAAATAAACTTTAATAATAAAAACCACTTTAGGAAATCCTTCTCAAAATTTAGTAAATAACATTTAAGAATATTTATTTTTAAAATTTTCAATAGTAAAAAAAGATATTTAATAATGCTTTTGGAGAAACAAAATCATTTTCACCCTTAATAAATAAACTATTTAAAATACACTCACCTCATGGCAAAACGAAAATAATAATATTACCTCCAAATCTTTGGTAGTGTCCACCCTTGATTTGACTTATTTTGACTAGAGTTGACTTTCATATTATGCTTGATAGATTTATCTAGACTATATTTTGATGATTTGGGTGAGGATTACTTATATGCTTCAGTGACTTATGATTTATGTTAGCCAATATTGGACATATGCTATTTTGATTATCTATATGAATGCTGGTACTATCATGATTGATCATGTGATTTGATGATATATGTACTCGATGGATTTCATATGCTCAGTATGTGATGGATTATTGATGGATTAGATTTATCATGGTTTTGATGATGATTATGATTACGCTAACCCTACTTCACGATTACATGTTGTGAGATGTTTATGAGATGTGTTTGAATATTGTTTGATTGTCTTTGTGATAGAGACAATTCCACATCACTCATTGTGAGCGGGATGTGTTGTCGCGATTCTCTATCACTTGCTTGTTTTATATATGTATATGTGGTATTGTCATTTTGTGGTTGCAGGATTTTACAGGTACCAGACATAGACTCCACCTGGCTTCAAAGGTCTGAGCGTGTCTTAGTTCCAATGGCTTATGTGGTTCAGAGATGGCATGAGTTTTCCCTCACATACTCTACGTCTAAGTTGTTCATTGTTAGTAGTCAGTGTCTTGGCATAATTCACCATTTCAGTTAGTAAACTTGGTCTTTTGGTATTGTGAGTTCAGTTTATGTCAGTTGATTTACTTGATTATGTTATAGTAATTATGTGGCTCTTGATGTGTAGTTTTATATTTGGTAATGCTTTTTTTAATGTATTTAATTTATAAGTTTTGAATATTTAATTGTTTGGTATTTATATTTATTTGATAATTAATGTTTATTGATTTTATGATTATTTAATAATTGATGAGCCTTATTGTTGTCCAATATTTATTTAATATTTGTGATTTACTTTAATGGTATTTGATTATTTATTTATTTATTTCACTTTCCATGGTTTAATATTTATTTGATATCTTATATTTATTTGGTTCTTTAATTTATTTCATTAGCATTTGGTTTATTTGATTTTAATCTCCTTTTCAATTATTTAATTTCAGCTTATATTTATTTAATAGTTTGACTTTTATTCCTAAGTGGGGTGTATGAACACATTAAATTAAATAAAGAAATAAAACATTCCCACTTGGTTGGATAAGAATATTTCATTTACCTTACCTACCCTTCTCTCTCATTGGTCGAATTCAAAATGGGTGAATAAATTATATTATATGGTGGGTTGGTAAAATATACTCCAAAATGGAATATTTTGATTGGCCGAAATTGAAGCTAGGGTTTTGGATTATTGTTGCTTTTTATTTTCTTTCCCGTGAAGTTTTTCGGGTTGGTTTTTGCTCTTCTCTGGAAAATAATTCAGCAAGCTTCTTTCTTGGCTTTGGATTTCTTCTCTCTTGGATTTGGCTGGAGCTTGGATTGGATTTGGTTTGGCTTGTGGGAGCTCTTCTCCAGCTTCAATCCATTACTTCAGATTGCAGGTTGAAGTTCTTTCACTTTGCATTTTATTTTAATGGTTTCTCTGTGTATGCTTTTTGTCTGCAATGTTTTGGGTTCAGGATGAGAAGTTATTTTACTCAATAGTTTTATTAGTGCTGAAGGGTAATGTTTGGGAAGGAAAGCTTTATATTATTTGGGTTTTATATAGTTTTTGATTAAGGTAAAAGTAGGTTTTGAAGGGGCCCCGAAACCCTTTACAAGAAGAACTTAAACAACATAGCGACGAGAAACAAAAAAGAACAGACCAACGAAAAACCAACAGAAAACCAAAGAAAACTAGAAAAAGCCCCACAAAGCTAGCAGGCCATCCAGAGTCCAGAAAAGATACTAGTTGTTTTTTTCCAGAGCTTTTAGCAGAGTGTTGCTAATTTCATGCAACTCTTTGATGTTATACCTAAGATTAGGGAGATCCTTAGCAAAAGCAGCCACAACTTTCTTGACACTAGCCCTGGTCCTCTTCGCAGTGCCACCGACCAGAGTAGCATCACTTCTACCAGTCTGGATGGTCTCTTCATCCAAGTCAAGTTCCACAACCGGTTTTGGAGAGTAGGTTTGATCAAAGTCCTTAGCAATATCCTCCAAGTTTTTAATGACAACAGAAAGGAAACTCGGGATAATGCCCATAAGATTTTTCATCGCTTCCTTCCCATCTTCCAGCGATTTAACCTTATCCTCCATATTCTGCTTCCAGTTTATCTGCTCTCTATTTTCATCCTCCCTCTTCTCATCCATATTTTTCCCCTTTTTTTCCAAGTTCTTCAGGAGCTCATAGGTCCATCTGTCATAATCCATTCTCGCCTCAGAGAGTTTCTTGAGGTTATCCAAGATTAGCCCTTTACCCGCACTTTCCTTATCCTCGCTAACCCTGTCCTTAGTCAAGTCCTTCTCAGAATCTTTGTTCGTTTCCCTCTCAGAATTCACATCAGTTTCCTCATTATCCTTGAAATCCACTTCCTCCATCGGATGGCTATTGTCCTTAATAGGGCAATCACTGAGGATAGGGCTTTCATGACCAGGCTCATTGTCACCACTTTCCTCCTCATTACCCAGCTCCTCATCTTTCCAGCTATCTTCACTGTTGGAGTCGTCTATCTCCATTCCGCTGCTTTCCTTTTCAATTTCCTTTGTTTCCAAGCCAGAGGCACTTTTCCTTATTTTGCTAGAGGACGCCTTCTCCTTGCTGGAGTCTCCTTCTTCCATCTTTCTCTTACCTAGAGAGGAAAAAATCCTCTTATTTTCTAGTAGGGTGAGGGTTTTGCAATGCTCATAGATGAGCAGCAAAATCTCGCAGTGGAGAATCGAGTTGAAGGGTTATTCCTATGTTTATTGAGGGACCTGGAGAGTGACCTAAAAAGGTAGTAGGGTAGGGATACCTTTTTGTCATGTTTGAAATGGTTTAAGAGAACGAAATGGTAGGTGTGGGCCCTGGAGTAACGACCTTCAACCATGATGTATTCCATAATTACATTCAGAGCCCAGCCCCACAGTTTCTTGATGTTTGCAGCTTCATAGTAGCCCCCAGTAGCTTTGCCGATTTTAACCCTTTCTTTCTCTTTCCACAGGAACAGATTGACCGTGTTGTTGGAGAGTTTAAGGTCTCGAAATAAATTAAGCCCAGTGTGGGTTTTATATAGTTGCTGGGAGATTTATTGGTTTTTTTCCTGTGTATGGCATTTCACGGCTCTGTGAATTTGCTGTGGATATAATTGGTTGATTAATCCTCTCCTACATGAGATGAGATTGGTCTTCCTTTGTGAGCCCTTTAGTTGTGATTGTTTGGGTCTGTCTTCATTTGATGCTCTGTGAGTTTTGCAATGGTTTGGTTCATTTTATGATCTATGGTTGAAGATATTTTATTATGTTTATACCCAATTAATCCTTGTTTTTGGTCGTCTCTTTGCATATGTTTTTTGAGCCTTTTTGTAAAGTATGGATTTTATTATTTTACCCGAAAGTTATCTAAGTTTCCATAAGTTTTGTGCAAAAGCATTATTTATGCAAAAGCTTTGTCTTGTATTGCATTTGCGTTGTTCTGTATTGCATTTGCACTGCTCTGTGCAACATAATTGTGAATCTGGAAACATAACAGATGTTTTAGAATGCATATGCGCATTTCTGAAATGCAAAAGCGTTGTCCTATGTTGCATTTATGATGTTCTATGTAGCATAAGCATTGTGCTGCGAGGCAAAAGCACTAACCTGATTGTGTTTTGTATTTTCCCAGTTTTGGTCAGTTTTGAAGTATTTTCCTGAAATGATTTTTGTACCAGAGGCTTTATTAGAGGTCTGTAGTATTTCTCAATTTTGGGTTTGACCAGTTTTGATGCATTTTGATAGTTTTGAGTATATTTGTTCTTCTATGCATTGTGAGTATTTTAGACTCTTTTCCATGTGGCTAGGCCATGGATGATTGAGATATTTTCTATGCTATTTTGGACCAGCA